>NC_140563.1:45080160-45595160 GCF_057381845.1 Rhamphochromis longiceps
ACCCCAATTTATGTTGAGGTGAAATCTGCACTAAATATATAAATATAAGGGTGTTTAAATTTCTATTCATCAACTACATCTATGTAGATATTAGGAAATAGGCACACACAGGTGGAGTTTGTTTCCAGTCGAGCACCATTGAGCTATTGCAGGAAAGTGCCCTGAGATGATGTAATATATGTGACACACCGTTTCCAGTGAACTTTGCTTTCATCCATGTGTCAACCTTTCTACCTTCAGCGGGCGTTGACAAGTTTCTGTATGTTTCTTTTTTTATGCAGTCATTGAGAATTCCCATAAAAACAATGAGATAATGACAATGTTCAGCTAGGAAAGCGGTCTCTGAAGTGTTGTGAATGTTTGAAATGCTCCGTCTTAAGTACATACGCACTTGTTCGTTTTTATGGCACTAGCCTTGATGACAGTAGTCAAAGAGGACGATGACTTTTATTGGTTTGTCAAAAACCAATGTCACAAAATTCAGCCGGCCACACTGACTGTTTGAAAACTGCTTTTGGTCGACCGCGCGGGCCGCCTGCCTCGTCACAGCTACTTTTAGTTTTGCCTACGTGTGCTCAGCAAGAGTAGGGAGCTAAACTGAAATGTTAATATCTGACCAACGGATACACAAATGATCACTCCAGCCACAAAGCTGCTCGTATTTGATTTCATGCACTGTTGGAGAAATGTGCACTGAGTGTGTCTGCTAAATCAGTTATTGAAACATGTAATTCTTTGTAAGAAATATTAACTCAAGATGAGCCATATAACCTTTTTAAAGTGACATCCTGGCAGCTTCCTCAACAAGGAACTTTTACTGTGACCTTAAATGTGTTACTCTATGTGAAATAACCTAATCCAAAAAAAAGCCTCCCCCAAAAATGTACTTTATATATTTTAACACACCTTGAATATTTTGGTTTTTTATGTTTTATGAACATATTTTGTATTGTTTGTAATAAAAATCCTTCTAAACCACAAACTCTTTCTTTAAACACATATTCCTGGTTGTTAGTACAGTATGATGGGAATAATTCTGTTTGGTGCTTTCCCCTTTTGCCTTGTGCGTTTATACAGAGCAGCAGTGGAACAAAGAAAGCAGTAATGAGATACATTTCAGCAGAGAAACTTATGAATTAGTAATGATTTCTTAAGTGGATTCTGCTCCGTTCTCCTTTGAGGCTCTAGATGAGAGTTATGAGAACATGCAAATTTTACTCCGTGTGAAGCACCACTGTCTTTTGTTGTATGACAAATGAGTTAATCTGGATAAGTTGCAACTTCACGACTTTAGTGCCACGATCTTGCCCTCTTTGTATAAATAACAACCACTTAAAGTGAGCCATCACTTTAAAGGGTGCAGAAATAGTCTTTCTCTCTCAGAGCGGAGCGGTTAAATAATCCTGTGATGATTCAGCACACTTTCGCTCACAAAGTCCTTTGATGAGGCAAATTATCTTAACAGTAGTTTGATGCTTTTATTATGTCAGTTTCTGTGTCATTATATGCATTTGTCACAATGCCATTCGAGGCAATGAGTCAAATTAAAACTACACGTAGACTCTGATATACACAGAGAATTGGGATTTTTTTCTTTCCTAGCCTAGAGGGTTAGTCAATTGGTCTGAGTTGCATAACTTTGAATTTAATCATATGTGGAAGTGAGACTTTGCTTAATTGGGCCCTGAAGGAAAATTTTTAGATTTTTTATTTATTTTTAATTTTTTGCAGCTTCTTCTCAGAGCAGCTGTAAGCACAGGAGGTAGCAGCTCAGGATAATAAAAATAAAATAATTGTGAATTCAAATAAAATTGTGGTATGTTAAATGTAATATTGGCACACATGGTGGGATTGCACTTTCCCCCCAATTACTGTAACTCTACACCTGCTCCTGCCACTACTGGCAAAACCGCCAATGGATGGTAATGGTTCACAGGTGAGAGAGTGCCCAAACACCAGATAACAGAGAGCAATAAAAGTCAAAAATACACATCTCAAATCTCAGGCGAGAGGTCATTACATCATAACATTATATAACAATCAAGACCAACTGTTCAGGTAAAACATAAAATGTACGTGGAATATCTGGAGTGGAAAAAACGAAACAAAAAACCGTAGCACTGTCTTACTCGCCACAGTACAGTCATCTACACATTTTTTATAGTTCTTCTATTTTTGTTCTTTTCTTCTTTTCTTTTAAAATATGTAAAAACAAAAAAAAACATAAATTAGGTCAGGTTCAGTAAGAGCCTGTATGTGTAGGAAGATATCTTTGTGAAAAATGATCTTCTCTCTGAGGCTTACATCAAAGAATTCGAGCATCAACATGGATTTTGCAATGCGAATGAGTCTCACTTTAATAACTACGCGCACACAGACATTAAATCATACCTCTCGGCAGGTAGTTCTCCCCCTATTTCCCCCTGCAGGAGACATTTGGCTTTATTTATGTAAAATAAAACCACTGGCTTTTATCCAGCCTTGAGCAACGTTGTGAAAAATAGCACTGCGTCCGAGGTTTGTTCCAGGAGCGGGAATATTTCAGCGGCCAAACATTTTTTCTGATGTAACTGTAACTGTCAGAATGGGGATATTAGCCTGCTTTGTGTGCCCATTGTAGTTTAATGAAAGTTAAAGACCTCACCTCCGCTGTACTGAAGCTGTAAGCTAGTGGTAGTCAATATGTTTGCATGCAGAGAAACAAGTACAAGCAAGTTACAGTTACAGGCAAGGACTTCAAACGGCCTCTTGAGGCTGGCTCCAAAAGCAGTTTTCACTTATACAAGTTGGCAAGTTTTGGTCCCTTTGTGAGAAGAGAGGATAGAGATGAATTTGTCTTTTAAATGTTTGAAGCTATGTGTTACCTTACAGGAGTATAGGCCCTTTGAACTTGTTCAGTGTCCTCATAAGTCATCCTAAAGACATCAGTATACCTGCCACGTTGGTCACGTTGTGTGCTGCCGCTAACGTCATGGCACACTTGCATCCATGTATGCTCACCAATACACTACAGGTAGCACTTGCAGTATTCTCCTGAAGGATAGGTGCCGCAACTCAGACAGTACCTCAGAATGTCCTTGGGCAAGATGCTAGCCCCAAGTTCCTCTCCGATGGATCCATCAGCATATGAGTGTGTTTGAATGTTAGGTAGAAAGCACTTATGTAGATAAAGCATAGAAAGAAGTGCTTGTATGAGTCGGCAAGTCATGTAAAGTGGTCAGTTGGAGTACAAAGGTGTCATTTGCCATTACTAATCATTTACCCTGTCGACACAGAGGCGCAGCAGCTCTACTCTGAGCCCCTTTCAAATGTCTAAACTCTTCAGCCTATCACTAAGAAAGATGTCAGCCACACTTCAGAGAAAGCTCATTTACACCACTTCTATCTGCAGTCTCGTTCTTTCAGTCACTGTCCAGAGCTCGTGACTATAAGGTAGGGACGTAAATCGACATGCTCCTCTCTCTTTTTACCACGATGGACCAGTACAGTGCGTGCATCACTGCAGATGCCGCCCCAGTCCGTCTGTCAATCACTTGCTCCCCTCTCCCCTCACTTGTGGCAGCATCTCATCACTGACCCAGAGTGAGCACTCCACCCTTCCCTGGCTGAGGACCATGGCATCAGACTTGGAGGTGCTAATTCTTGTTCCCGCCGCATCACTCTTGGCCGCAAACTGCTCCAGTGCGTGTGAACTGCTGAACTACATCATCTGCAATAAGCAGAGATGAAATTCTGGGAAGAAGAAAAAAGCAAAGATTTCCACTGCCAGTGTCACAGCTGGGGTCATGTTTACTGTAACTGTCTGTAAGTAGATCATGACAAAAGTGATTTATTCCTCTGGGGGTGAAAAGTGAAAAAGAGAAAAACAGAGGAAGGAAAAAAGTAGCAGAAAAGGATGTTTCCATGAGTAATTACAGTCTGGTATCATAAACACTCACTGACCATGATGTTAGTTAAATAGAGGCATGAAAGTGGCCTTCATTTCACTCAGTGCATGACGAGGTTAGTTTACGTTGTGTGGAAACCACAGAAATCATGGCTGGAAACTTTATCTTTAGCTCACTAGTCTGTTCACAGCCTTACAAACAGATCTGGTCATCACGTCTGATGTTGCTGAATAACATTCATCGTTATATGAATGGTACTCGCACCATCGAGGCACCTCAATATTTGATGCAAGGAAATGAGCACTAATTTGGGAGTGGTTTTGTGTTTCACAATGGCTGCAATTGGGTTGGGTTCATTGATGACAGGTGTATTTGATTGCACTCACATGCAGAAAATTGTCTTGCTGAGCCTGGAGTGGTTGCTGGACTACTCTGTACAGGATGGGAGAACAACAGCTGATCCCTGTTGAGGTTATCAGCCTGTGGGGTGTAGCTGATTTGTGGCATAGCTATCCCTGGCCTTGGACTATATTGTTTATCCCTTTTGAAAGTGGGAGATTCAACTTTAATATGATAAATATTGTAGCTGCCGGGATTGTTTCCCATTAATCTCATTGATTTGACTAATGAATTATGTTTTAGATTTAGTCTGAGATGGTCAGAGTTAGACTCTTGCTACACAAGTTAAACTGTAAATATGACTTGTTACTGATTAGGCTGAAACGTTGCCATGGCTGTCTGAACTAAGGAAGTGCTAGTCACATATTAATGGGCTATCCTGTATTGACAGGTTGTCTCATTTTGTTTGTGGCTTGCATTGCCTCATTTTGAACGCATCACATTAAGTTTTCCTACATACGTTTGTATTAAACTTGGTTGTTTTTTGCCCTTGTTTTTTATGTAATAAAAAATATTTAGGCTTATGTTAAATTGTAATTGTTTTGCCCTTTTGTACAAAGTCAATAAAAATTGTTAACTTTATTTGTGTAACTTTTGTCTGCTGGTTTATTTTACTGCTTTCCTGCACGGTAGTACACCATGGTAATGGTTGTCTTAGATGCACAATTAACAATTAAATGAGGAGAATGGTTAATAATTAATGGTGCCATGTGGGGGGTAGGTGATGTGTTCAGGCACCTAATAAAATTCTGCTTAGGGCCCCATAACACCTTGACCTGGCCCTGCACTTGATTTATGACCTCAGAAAACACTTGATGGTGTCAGTCGCTAGATTCACAACCTAAATTCAATACAGGATTATGTTCATTTGGTAAATTATGGTCCCAGCTCTAGTCTGATAAACTATATAACAGGGTAAGCTACTGGGCTGAATGTTGTGCAACGAGTTGTTGAGTGACAAGAGTGCACAGTCTTTGTCAGTTCCATCCTTCACTTATTAGATCTGGTGTCAAAACACCAAGATGGAGTCATGGTTTAACGTTGTAAACATAGTTAATGATCCAAGTAGTGATATAAAAAAAATTAAAAGAGAGAACAAGATGGAAATAGCCAAACTACACAGCTCTGCGCTTCAAAAGTTGCAATTTATTTATTTTTCAATAAATATATGGTAGGTCCAGAGAACAAGTCCCAGCTTTGTTTTGAAACATTGGTTCTATTACATGTGATCCAGTCACTCATAGCAAATCTATTTATTTCTATATATCTAATCTAACACTGTTATGTATTTAACTTATTATGTAACTTTAGCTGAATGAAAGGTGAAGATGGACGGCAACAGCTGTAATGTTTTTATGAGGTCATTAAAAGCCGATGAACTTGGGATTCCTGGATGTTGTTATGTGCAGTGTTTGAAAATGTTTGATCCCGAGGTGTTGCAGTTTCTTATGACAGTAGCAGATCTCAGTTTTGTGGATGCCATGTGTCAAAACAATCGCAGGAAACTGCTTTACACATCTACTAATCTGTGCTTCACAAATAGATTGAATCATAGGCGCTCAGTGTCTGAACAGTTTTGTTTGTTTTTACTGTTATACCAAAAGATATATTTTTTAAAAGATTTTATTCACTAGATTGATGTGATCATTAGAATGATGTGAAGTTAAGAAGGTTCAGCCAAGGCACTCAGTGTTAAAGTATAGCTTGTAATGGTTAAAGGCTTGTTCAGCTGGTACTAGTTGTTTTGTACAATCAGTACAAAACAACTGGTGCCCAAGACAAACGCCCATGTTGGCTGAATCTTTATCAACTTTCTAATCTTTGAGGTTGTCCCACTGGTGTCAAGGTTCACAAAACTACAGTATCTCTCCATAATCATAGGTGTGTTTATAACTTCAGTATCCTGCTGCATACCCCCCCTTGCGTGGATCGGACTGAGCATACACCTTGTCATCATGACACAGTACTGCCTGCACCACGGCTCCCGTCGATGTGAGGAGTTCTGTCTCATGGTTCTTCCTTGCCAAACCATCCAGGACATCCTGGAAACCAAAGCATGAGTGAAGACAGACTCTAAGCACAAAAACATGACTGACTAGGCGTGCCATGTAAACATGTGGGGAGGGGTTGTCTGTTCAGTGTTTGTCCATTAACACTGCTGTTTTTGCATGAGAGTAGAGAGGATTATTTTAATACTTTTTGCATTGCACAGTACTTGTAAACTGTACTTGTAAAGAGCACTTTTAATAAGAGAACTGGAGTGCTGGTCAGCAATCACCCCACATGTAATGGTGCAACCAAGTTAACTATGTAAGAATAAGAATATAAAACATGAACGATCTTTGGACCAGGAAGTCAGTGTCTGCTGTTAGAAAAAAACAGATGCAGAATTTAAAGGGGGTGGAAGTTTGAAATGAACCAAGCATAAAACTCTATTACTGAAACATTTTTTTCTTTTCAGGTATGGAAATTCATAATTGTAAACTGGTGCCAATAAAAAAAAAAGTGTGCTACATTTTTTTTTTTTTTTTTTTGCTTTTTAGTCAAACTGAATTAGAAAATTCAGAACAGCAATACTTATATTTTTGCATTAAAATATCGTTATGATTGGTGGATTAACTGTAACAGAAACAGAGAAATTTTGTAATTACCAATACTGCTAATTCAGAGTAGCTGTGGTAGTAAATTTACACCAGAAAAACATAAATTTGTCAAGCATTGTATTTGTGATGTACAAATATATCACCTAAAACTGTTCTTGTTTTCAGTTTTCTCTTTCTCTCTCCCTTCTTCTCCTCTCTGTGTAACCTGATTACAGAAGTATGGCTCTAGAATCATGAAATCATCTGTAATTGTTTCTGCTTGCAGTCCAGTTTTCAGCTCCACCACATCCCCAGATTATAAACTCAGTAAATATCAGCTTTGTTCCAGCCTTTTATAATTGTTCTAGTCTGCTCCAGCCTAGCCTCTAAACTTCTCACCATGAATTAACACACATGTTATGAACACTCAGAGAGTCCTGGTCTGGTGTCTTGTTCAATTTTGTGAACAGAGGTGAAATGCCACAAATTAGACCATTAGCATAACCCTAGTACAACCATTTCCTCCCTTATTGTTACGCTGTTTTTACCCATGAAGCTAAAGATGAAACAGTGTTCCCAGTTCTAGTCATGACTTTGGTTTATACAGTGTTTCTTAGGGTTGTGAATAAAACATAGTTTCCCTGCACACCACACCACCGCCCAGTTGTTGTTTACTGCTTGTGACACTCACTTTGTCAAAGCCAGGCTCCGCTACAGTGATGTTAGGACTCAGCTGGTTGTGGACCCTTGGATCTAACACAGCTTCTTTCAGATCATAGTTGAAGAACAGGGTGTTTAGAATCACCTAATAAGTATTAAATAGAAACCAAGTTATTAATTAGTTTCTACATTTAACGAGTAGAAATGAGTGTTTTACATAGGTATCGGTACGCATTTTACCTGAGCAACAGAGGTGGTGATTTTTGTTCCTCCTGAACCTCCGACCACCATCTTCACTTTGTTGCTTTTGTCAAAAAGGATTGTTGGACACATTGAAGACATTGGCCGTTTCCCTTTTTAAAATGATATGTTGATAATAATTACTTTCTGAATGTCTGAGTCAGAGCAGATTCATGTGCATGCACACAAGATATTATTCAGTAACCGTCAATAACCAGGCTGACATCTGCATGACTTTTAATCACTCTGTCATTAAAAAGCTCATCTGTCTTGCAGAGTCGCTGGTTTTAAGGCCCTCTTATGTGTGTTCTCAGTCTGTACGAGCGTGGTGGCCATAACCTTACCTGGCCTGATGAAGTTGTTCGGTGAAGGAGGCACACCGAAGCTGTTTGTGATATCAGGCGAGCTGAAGTCATCCATCTCATTGTTGAGAATGATCCCTGTTGATGCTGACATAACTTTGGAGCCCAAACTGCAAAAAACAAACCCAATAACCAGTAAGAAATCACATAAGTTGTACACACATGAGTGATTAACTTCATGAAGTGTCAGTTAGGAAGTCGTACTATAGGTTGATAGTGCTGGTGGCAGCCACAGCACTTCCATCTTCAGCTACTACCGAGAGGTGCGAGGTCCCGTAGTTTTCAGGCAGATAAAACTCTGGCTCGTAGTAGTTCATGTGATGTGTGGTTTCATCGGTAATCTTTTCACGGAGGGCATCGGCATACAATTGTGAAGTCATATTCTGGATGAGCTTTGGGGGAGAAATATTATAATTATACACATGCAAAACCTAAAAAGGTTTCCTATTATTCTGTCCTCAGGTTTTAAAGATTCTAGCCTAATCAGAATATGCAGGGTAATTTTGTTTTTCTCTTTTCAAACAGTGTCGAACAATGACTCTCATGGAGGACTAACATCAAATTTGGATTAATTTCAATTGTTTTTTTAAAATTTGTTTGATTTGTTTCATTATAGAAGTGATGTCAAAAACTCCTTTAATAATTGTATAATCTATAACCTTACACCTGTGATGTTGAGAAACTTCCGATCTCCGAGCATGGTTCTCTTTGCGTAAGCGAAACGATAGGCCTCCACCATGCGGTGGTAGGTTAGGATCTTTTTCTCAGTGCTTGCCACGCTATCTGAGGTGAAGTTGTAGCCTGCAGAAAATACAACAATAAGTACCATTTCATTTAAAGCACAGCCTTACCCACAAATGGTTGTTCAGGTAGGAAATGAGACACAAAATGCAGGCTATTCCTGTGCTTTTCATTTAGTCTAAAAGGGAGCTGCAATCAGACCAGAGCTGACAGCCACATGAGGAAACAGGGAGATGGCTGAGAGAGCCAGAGTCTGGGTCTGATGGGTTTCAGCTGACAGCGGCAGGAGTCACAGTAAATCAGCCGGATTGAAGTTTTTGGACAGTGAAATGTGTGTGTGTGTGTGTGTGTGTGTGTGTGTGTGTGTGTGTGTGTGTGTGTGTGTGTGTGTGTGTGTGTGTGTGTGTGTGTGTGTGTGTGTGTGTGTGTGTGTGAAGCCTCCACCATTCAACTCTGTCCAATTAGAGATGAAATAGTGAGATTAATGTGAGTGTGTGGGAGGCAGGGCGGAAATAGTGAGGAAAGGAAAGGAAAGGAAAGGAAAGGAAAGGAAAGGAAAGGAAAGGAAAGGAAAGGAAAGGAAAGGAAAGGAAAGATTAATATCTTTAAAGGAAGATTTGGGATCTAATCGTTAGAAGAAGAGACTGTCTCTGACCTAAAAAGTTACTGAAGCAGGGAGACAGTGTCCTCCCAGGCAAATATTTTAGATAGTATAGCATTCCCCAACCAACAAGGTCAAGGTCAACTTTATTTATATATCACATTGCCAACAGTCCATGCTGCACAAAGTGGAGCATGGAAATAGCATCACAGATGTAAAACAGACAATTATCTTTGGATCTTCACTACTTCAATAAAATTAAAGCTCTTTTAATCCAAATGGGCCCCACACTTTCAACCTGGAGCACTAATTTAATTTTGGCATAGTTATCCCATATCTATATGATAGTTCACTGAAAATCATCCCAAAGGTAGATCTGTGCTTTATCCCATCATTCCAGCTGCTCTTAGGTAGCAATAAGTCAAAGGTGCTTTTTATTGAAGTGAGACTGAAGAGATTTAGTGCACAGTAGATCAGCTTGTTGAGTCTTTTCTGAAAGACTGACTGGTAGTGTGAAGGCAGCTCACATAAAAGCTTATTCTCTCCCACTCGGGATGTTTTTTTGGACAAAGCATCAAGGCTTACCATTCAAGATGTTTAATATCAGCGAGAGCACAGGGCCACTAGCGGGGGCATTGGGAACAACCATGGTGTACTCCCCCACGTTCACCCTTAGAGGGTTCTCATCCAAGACAGGCGTATAATCCTGCAGATCCTCCATTGTGATGATGCCGCCTAAACAGATTGACAAACACTGTGAACGCACACTTGGACAGAACTGCTGCGTTGCACAAATCCTCTTTATCGTGAAAATTAGATGTGCATAGAGGTGTATGTAGCTATTTAAAGACTAAATATAAAGACTTTTTATGGAAACTGCGTATATGGGGTTTTCTAGGTACAGAAACATGATTTTAATTGCAGAAACTGCTGTTCTCATAAGTCTAACCCTTTGACTGTAAATCTCAAAACTGGGAAGATAGCTGCGACTATCAGCACAGGAGAACTGAACGTTTGCTGCCAGACTCAAATCAGTTCAGTCCTGATGTTAAGTGCTGGTGAATTTCTATATATGTGACTCCAACTCATCTGTTTTCCCGTTCAATTAAAATGTCTGCTTATTAGTGTTAAAAACTATACTTTGTAAAATAAAAATAGTACCTGCTGCCTGGATATCTGCCACAAGCTTCTGAGCCAATTCTCCCTTGTAAAAAGCATCAGGACCCTCTTCGGCTATTTTTCTATAGGTTTCCGCGAGCTTGGTAAATTTAACGGTTTCATTTTCTTTTAGGACGTCGCTTTTCTCCCCGCAAAAAACTTGACTGAAAGAAGAGAAGATGATTTACAATGGATTTAGTCACTGTCTAAATAATGTCACAGTTTTTATAGGGATAGTTCCCTTCTTCTCACCACAAGGTTGGGTCCTGCATGATGGTTTGCTTATTACTAGACAAAGCTGAGGCAAGTGCCTTTCCCAAAGGAAATCCTTTCTCTGCAAGTTCAATGCTTGGCATAAACAAGTCTTTCCAAGGCAGTTTTCCATGTCGCTGGTGTGCCATCTGGTAACCTCGAATCTCCCCTGGCACAGCAATCACCAACCCTCCTAATAACAATGAGGATCAGGCACAAGGAAGTCTTAAAGATTTTATTTTGGTGCACTGAAGTTCTTTAGAGGTTTTTTAAAATAATTTTTAATCTAAATGATTGTTTAATTATTTATTTCACAAGCAAATCTTTAAGAAATTACACTCTCTGACACTGATCACCCTTTTCTCCATCACAATCACAAAGTCATCAGCTTCCCTCAGTTTGTTGCCATGTCAGATAGTGCTGGTTAAACATTACCTTTCTGGGATAGATCTGTACTGTTCCCAAACATGTTTTCTGTTGCGTTGCGTGGTGCCGTCTCCCTGGCATCAATGGTCTCAACTCTCCCTGTGCAGGTCAGGAAAAGCATTTAGGGGCCCAATGAAGTGGAAGCTTTATGGGTTTGTTGTGTTAGTGGGAAAGTATAAGAACAGAGTATTTGAAGTAAAATGCATTTAAGACGGCAGGTGTACCAGTCTTTGCATTATAGATGGTGAAGAAAAGTCCTCCTCCGATACCCATACTATGAGCATTCATCAGTCCAACACACAAAAAAGCAGCTATAGCAGCATCTACTGCAGAGCCCCCTCTCTTCAGCATGTCCCTGAGGTTTGAAATAAAAAGGAGACAAAGTGGGAAGGGAAGGTGCTGGAAGTTTTACAGTTAAGATCCTCCGAAGTATCTTGTGGACAGATCTTACCTGCCGATCTCTGAACATGGTCCAGCGTCTGCTGCCACAGCTGCCTTAGAGTACCCCCTCTCACTTTTTGTCTCCCTTCTCCCCACACCAAAGTAGACGCCCACAAAAGTAGCAGCTGCTGCCAGCAGCAGTATTGTCAGTGCCACAATTATTGTCTTCTTTTTCATTTTTATACCTCAAACACAACAAATAATTTCTTTAATACCTCAGAAGACTTGGCTTGTATTTTAAAAGTTGCAATGTTGAGCTAAAACAAAGCAGCAGGAACATGCAAAACACTGAGATTATACATCCTCTGACAGACATACAATACATGTTTAAATACTTTGTGCAATGTGAAACCAAACACGACTGCTCGCACCTGTACCAGCTACATAAAGAGGTTGTAGATGAAATTAATTCAGCAGAGAGAAAACTAAAAATATATATCATGTCCAGTGGCTTGGGTAAATAATTTAGAAATTTAGTCATCATTATACAGCTACGCTCATCATGTATTCCCATTTGATCCAGGTCAGCAATGCCAGTTTGAGGAAAAGATTTGTAGATTTGATAAGTCTGAGGCACAAGATTTCCAACGTTGTGTAATATTAACATAACCACAGTAAGAGCCCTAAGAGAATCCATTTCTAATACTTCCCTGAAAAAACGTCTTGGAAATTGTAGCCTGCAAAGCTTCACTACACGAATAAAACCAGAGAATGTGACGGGAAAGCAAATTAATAGCTGCGCAGCACATTTAATATTAGTGCACATCAGTATAAACTGACTAGTTATACAAAGCTGTCGTCTGTTTTCACACCTCACACACAAAATAACTTCAATAAACTGAAAACGGCCCCTTTCTTCAATTTAAATTGAACATTTTGCTTTCACAGATATGAATCAATGACCTCTCTTACTTCAGTTCCTCTCGGGGTCTCAGCAGCAGGCTGCACGCTGTGCCACGGTCTGCAGGAGTTGAACGGTAAAAGGCTCACTCAAGGTCTCGATGTGTGATTGTCACAGAGTAGTTAAACTTTAAACCATCCCACCATAAAACACCATACTTGTGTTTTTGATTGGGGTGAAAGATGCAGGCAGACGAAAGTATAGAAAATGAAAGAAAAAAAAAAACCTTAGACAGCTGCTTTCAAATAATTAGTTTTCTGTATTCAAGCAACTTTCTAATATCCACAGACAACTGCACAACCCTGGAGCTGAGAGTAAGAAATAATCACCAGATGAAAGGCTCTTTATCTGTGGTAATACTTTATCTGTGAAAAAGATTAACCAGCAGTAGCCTCAGTTTGCTGATGGTTCACTTTAAATAAATGCCAAACGTTTTATAGTTAACACAGGACCTGTTTCCTTCTCTTAAGTAACGCAGCGCCTGCAGGAATGTCATTGAGTTTTTTTTCTTTCTATGACTTCACACAAAACCTAATATTTAGGTTTTTAAATAAAGTGCCTTCTCATCGGAAAAGTGAAGGTTTTCTCGGCTGCGAGGGAGAAGATCTGCCATGAGGCGAGTAAACAAACTCTCTGAACAAACTGCAGGAGAACCATGTGAACGAGTGCAAAGCTGACTGAGGAAGGTCAGTTAAGTAAGTATGTTTCTGTTCTGTGTCCTGTGTACTGTTTGTTTGTATATGTGTGTTTTTGGCTGCTGTTACAACCAAATTTCCCTTTGTGGGACAATTAAAGGATTATTCTATTCTATTCTATTCTATTCTTATTTTTGACTGATTTGAACCTCAAAACTTGAATGAATCCAGGAACATCTTTACTTTAGCAAAGACACTTCTAATAACTGAATTAAAATATGGTGCACCTGGTGTTGAATTATGCTAAACTATGGATTTTACATTCAAATACGTCCTTGTTTAAAAACCAAGGATTTTTTGTTAGAAAATCTACCCACATACATGGGTTTTTGCAGTTTTTATGTGAGCAATAAACTGCATGATTGCCAGATGTAGCTAAAAAGATAGGATTTTTAATTTATGATAAAATGACAAACTCATATATGCAAATTGATATATTTTTTATATATGTATTTATATTTCGGATGTCTATTTAGTATATTTGTGTGGATTTCTTAAATAAGCACTCCCGTTTTTTGTTTTTTAATTGAATTTTCTGGTAATTATTTAATGGTTCGGGCTTCACTGGGTTAAATTCTGTGTAAGCTTTCAGTGTAGCTCATCACAGAAAACACACACAGGTGGAAATGAGTGATGTAGCAGCTCCAACCTATTATAGAATAGAATCAAACAGAATGTGCTTTTTACTGATAAGAGGCTGATTCGTTTAAACTGCTGAATTTGATTAATCTGAATCTTTCCCCAGAGAGCAGGGCAAAGAATCAGTGATGTCCGGGTGGGTGTGATCCATTATTATACACCTGGCTTTCCACTGGAGTCAGGGTGTCGCGCTGACCACCACCTGCCCTCACCAGTGTTATGGTTCAAAAATATTGGAGATGGACACCAGAGGAAAAACCCACAATAACAACACTGGTCCGGTCGGGTTGAGTCAAACGATGATTTAATGATCACACACGTGGGAGATGGACACTGTATGCAGACAGTCTCAGATCTCATCTCAAAAAACACATCACCATAGTTTTATGAAATCAGGGTATTAGAACGCCCCCTCATGCGTAGTGACAGGTGTAATACAATCAATGTTGACAATTTTATTTAACACAAAGAATAACATTGTCTCCTTCCCGAGGGCAGACGCTGACTGCCCCCGTCTCCTGGAACCGTCTGTACCCTGCTAAGACACAACATGGCAGCTACAAGGACTCTTTCATTTATTAAGACCATCAGTGTGTATTGCTCTAAATCAGGGGTGGCCAACCAGTCAGAGACCAAGAGCCACTTTTTTTTTACTGTGTTACCGCAAAGAGCCACATCCTACACATGGGCACACATGAACATCACCCATCCTTTCCTCCCTCTCTCTCTCTCTCTCTCTCTCTCTCTCTCACACACACACACACACACACACACACACACACACACACACACATACACACACACACTAATATGATAATGACTCCTACAGTACTAAAACCACAGGTCAGTCATTTTCAACAATTGTGTGCACTGTCTCACACACACAAACTCTCAGTTCAACCAAGTCCACAAACAAAAATATAATAATCTACAATAGCATTTACTTTTACAATGCATGTTGTTTAATGGGACTTCTGGCATTCCTTGCCTTGTATGTTGACCCAAACATTGACAGTATCTTAAGCGCAGCCCGTTTGACATTGGGGTATTTTTCCATTGGCATACTTTTCCAGAACTCAATGGTCCCTTCCCTTAAAGCAGGTTTCAATTGGTCCTCCTCACAAAGATCGATCATCTCCAACTCAGCCGCAGCTTTATCTGTGACTAGCGAGACTTTCAAACAGCCGGTCTCTGCATTCAATGGGTCGACGAGGAACGTAATCTGTGGCCTTTTCAATTGTAGATCATGGAACCCGGTCACAAAGCTTTCGTGCAAGTTTTCAATCAGCGTTGCATATCTGGCTCTTTGCTTACTCAGGGCAGCGCTGGTGACTTGCCCGCTTGGCTTTTAGCAGAGTGGGAAAATGCGTTAAATCTCCCTTTTGAATATGTGTCTTGAACAGCTTCAGTTTGTTGACAAACGCAAACACACTTTGCACCAGGTCAGGCAGCATTTTTAACTTACCCTGCAGGGTCAGGTTATGTCTGTCCAAGTGACACAGCATGTCGACCAAAAAGGCCAGATCCATAATCCACTTGAGGTCCGAGAGCACGGGATAGTCCTTGTCCTTCTCTTCCATAAACAGTTTCATGGCATCCAAAAGCTCAAAGAAGTGAGAGAGTACCTGGCCTTTTGACAGCCACCTCACAGTGCAGCGGCAGGTCACCTGGAAGCCCTTGGTCCAGCTCAGCAATGAGATTCTTGAATTGACTGTGGTTAAGCACATGTGTGCGGATATAGTTGACGATTTCCATCACAGGCTTCATGACGTTATCTAAATTCAATGATTTAGACACGAGTTGCTCCATGTGGATGATGCAGTGGAAATTCCAAAAGTCAGGAATAGTTCGGTCAGCTTTGCACAGCCCCACAAGCCCGTTCACAGATCCCATCATGGCTGGTGCTCCATCCGTGGCTATTGCAGTTCATTTCGTTATGGGCAGATTTGCTTTTTCTAATGCAGCCATCATGGTTTCTTTCACATCTGTGCCACGGGTTCTGTCTTTTAATGGCACAATATCCAGGAGTTCTTTGATCACACAATCGTTTGACACAGACTGTGCAAATATTGCCCACTGAGGCTTGTCTTGTATATCACAACTCTCATCCAATGCGACACTAAAATACTCACATGCTTGAAGGTCAGAGTGCAACTGTGTTTCAATAGCCGTGTTAATGTCCGATATTCTGTGTTCAACAGTGTGGCGGGACAGTTGGACGTCTGATACCATGCGTTTTAATTTGTCGTTTTCAGGAGACAAGATTTCAACAACGTCACTGAGGCATTTTTTAACGAACTCCCCTTCATCGTATGGCTTTTTAGCCCGTGCAATGTTCCAAGCCAGCTGATAGGATGCGAGTGTTAAGGTCTCTGACCGCTTCGTAAATTTTTGGAAAAACTGTATGTGCTGACTTTTCAAAGTGGCCAACTCGTGCTTGCGAAGTTCAGTCCCTTTTGGGTCGATGGTTCTGGTCGATGTTAGCATGGAGTGAGCTGAAGTGGCGCTGAAGATTTGAAGCTTTGAAATGCGCTAATGACGTCTGACATATAAGGCAGAATGGCTTGCCATTGCGTTCAACAAAAAAATATAAACTCTCCCACTCTGTTAAAAACGTCCTGTGTTCATCTTCATATTTTCTTTTTGCTGTGTATTTTTTCCTTGCCATTTTAAGGGCAAACTTGCTCCTACTGGGAAACTTTGCGGTGTTTTCATCTCACACACATGGCCATTTAATGAAAATACCGTATTGAACTCAAGCGAAGCGAACGTGCACATTTTAAAACAACAACACAAAAAAACCCCAAAACACAAACTTTGATATGAACGTAAGAGCCGCATGAAACCAGGCAAAGAGCCGCATGCGGCTCGAGAGCCGCGGGTTGGCCACCCCTGCTCTAAATCAAGTATATAATATTAAATGAATATTGCTGGATCAGCTACTTCTACTTAAAACATATTAAAACATGACTAAGCACAAAATCATCAAGAATAACATCTTATAAGTGCTGTGTAAGCGCGTGCGGCCTTCCAAGCTCAAAGCCTTTGCCCTCCATAGATCAGCCAGACTCGCGCTGGCTGTAGCTTTTAACCTTTAATTACCTTGAGCACAACTCTAGAATGAGCAACAAACTGCAATGTGTATGGAATGATCATGGTTACATCTGCAATGAAAATCATGTTATTATTCTGGTACCTGTAAGAAAAGATCAAACTAAAGTTATCACCATCACTGTAATGCAAAGAATAATGTAAGATCAAAAACTTCAATTTATGCTTAATGCAAAGCTGGTTATATACTTCTAATGAACTAATAATGGCATATTAAAATATTAAATGATAATGAGAAAAACATCCCCTCCTTATTCTACACCAGCTATGCAGCTGGCGAACCACACCACGCAGCAGAGGGTCCGAAGGCTCTCTGCTGTTGAATGATAGAAGCTGCTCAGCAGGTAGCAAGGGAGGTGAACGTGTCTTAGCTTCCTCAGGAAGCAAACGCCTCAGCTGGGCCTTCCCCACCTGACAGGAGATCTGTGGTTCAAATGAGGTCAACCTAAATGTGAACACCAAGGTAACTAAAACTATCTACCTGCTCTACTTCTTGAAGTCCACAATCATTTCCTTGGTTTTTGTAGTGTTTAAATCCAAATGATTGTGATAGCAATAACCTGTGAGAGGCCTGACCTGCTCCCTGTAGGTGGTTTTGTTATTATGTAGAGTTGTTCACCTCAACTAAAATAATGTTTCATTCCATCCTAATGCTGGGGTTTGTTTTTAAGGATATCAGAGGCCAGATTGAGATGGTTTGCAGGATGGCTCTGGTCATTTAGCTGTATTTTCCCTATGTGTGTTTTAAATTCTGGATCCCTTGTCCCATGTGGCCGGTGCACATGGGACAAGGTGCAGGTCCCGTCCCATCCCAGTGACGAACTATTTCGACTTCTGCAATCAGGCAGAAGTTTCCACACTATCAGGGCAAAAACAGAGAGACTCAAGAGGAGCTCCCACTCCCACTTCCCTCATAACATCACCCAAAGTGACGGAAACAGGACATTATATCATATTCTTGTCACGTCCCAGAACTTTTACTGTCATGTTTCATATCATATCTGATTTATTATTACATCACACACTGATTCACTGATCATACTGCTTCACTACTATTTATATTACTCTGGTTACTCTGTTTAATTATCCTGTTAAAATACTCTGCTTACATTACTCTGGTCACTTTGTTTTCTCTGCTTTCATTGCTCTGTCAATACATTGTTGTGCTAATATGGCACAAAGCACTTTAACATTAAGTTCGCACATTGTACTTTTTTCAGATTTAAATTTAAAATTTCCAGATTTAATTTAAATTTAAATGTACTTGTTTTTAATATAATGTCTTGCACAGTCAAAGGAGCAGTTCAGGACACATTTGACTGTGTGTTGTACTTGTATCACTATGCATGTGACGAATAACGAATCTTGAATCTGTGGAGCCGCAGCTATCAAAGCACTCAAAGATCCAATTTAGGCATTTAAGGAACACAGACCTTTGACCTTTGAATTGCCAAACAAAACAATTATAGTCTTCTTCTTCTTTACTAATTTGTCCCCATCACTTTGCTCCTGCTGTGACATCACCAACAGACAGCATTGATGTTTTCATAGCTGTAACCCTCAGGCTGTACTAAATATTCAGAGTTAGGTGCATTGCTCCATGTCAGACAAAAGAGAACAGCAGGAAAATGGTGCCTTCATAATGCAACAAAACACAGAAGAGATGGGATATTGTTCTTTCCTTTTCACAAGAACAATGAAGCTGTAGATTTCTCCTCAGGCTCCACCCAACTGACAGCCATCCGCCAGACAGATTTTTTTTAAAGTTTGGTTTAATGGCGTCTTTAATAAAAGATGTTATTGCAGAACTGTGGGTGAGTCAGATTACTCTAAAATACAAATTGCACTCCAAGTTTTCTAGTTTGGTTCCACCAGACTGGTTGTGGAGTTTCTGTTATGGACTTTGCATTGTTCAACCTGTGGCCTGCATGGGTTTTATTAGCATGATTAAAGTTCAAGGAGTAATTTCAATATACAGTGGAACATAATCAGAATCAATCTGAATCTAACCACGTAATCAGGGATTAATCAAGCAGTTCTTGTCAATCTAAATGTCATTATTTTTTCTGATTGTGTAACTTAGATGACATTTTATTAGTTATTACCCAGCCCTGTGAGGATGAAGACTAGATATGGAGTCTTCATTCATATAGTGTGTAATTTTTATCTAAAGGCAGCTATGTCTGTGTCATGGTCAGTTTTGAGTTTGTCGGAGGTTTGGGGATTTTTTTTTTTTTTTTTTTACATTCTTTTTTGGGGATTTTTAAATTATTGTGGAATTTAGTTCTGCCTGAGAGTCTTACATCTGGGTCCTTTTCTGTCTTGCCTCACACACCATTTTATGACAGTCTGGCATACAAAAGCATATAAGGAGCTCATGGCAAAGCCTGACCCCAAACCATCTATGTGGTGGTGGTGCAACACAGGTTGGTAAATCAGTTCCTATGTTGCATGCAGGTATGTTGAACCACTGAGACACGTCAGCTAAGAAGCATGAGTGTGGCTGGGAAGGTAAAGGAATGCCTCACTCCACCGCCATAAAGAGCAGTGAGCAAAGTGAGCCACAGGTGTTCTCGCAGCACGCTAATGATTCTCCTTGAATTTAAATGTTAGCCCACGTCTCATAAACCACACGGTGACTGTGGTGTCCCTCAAGCAGAACAGAGAGAATGAGGAATCCAGGAGATGGAGCTGCAGATCATTAAAGATTTTTTTCCGTACACCTGCTGCTCCTGGAGTAGGCCTCCGCCTGTGAGCGCCGACACATCCTGCAGCACAGCATCCCAAAGGCTCTGCATCAGTTTGGAGACACAAGGGCAGATGAAAGGTGAGATCCACAGTAAACAAAGAGTTCGATTTCGTTCTAAAAGTCCACTTGCGTCTCTCTTCAAGGATCTGTATAAGATTAGTATGACTCTTCAGTACTGCTACAGTAAGTCAGAAATTATAAGCTTTCTCATTATCCACTTCAGTTTTAGAAAAAAGGCCTAGATTAATAAACTAATTTCTGTGTTGTTGTTAATCTTGTGTTTAGAGAAAGTGGCTGTTACCTGCTGCCATAGGCCATAATGATGGTGTCAAGGCAGAATTAAATGCAAGATGAAGGGGGGACAACCCCTCTAAATTAGATGCTTGACAGGGGTTATACTAGGTTTCCATACAAGGAAAGAAAACATGTATGTAGGTTCTCAGTCATCCAGGTCATGGTAATCTAAGGAGCTGACGTTCCCTGACATTGTTCCCTGACATTCAAACACAGCTGTTCAAACTACATGTCAGTGAAAAAGGATTTTTTTTACCTCTAGCCTCACTCAGCCTCACAGGTGGGTTCTCCAGTTCCACTTTCACAACTGCACCTAAATACTTTTGAGGTGGAGGGTTGTTAAACAACGTTAAAGGAAAGTTAAAGTTAAAGGAACGAGATTTAAGGGCCCACCAGCAATCTGGCAGTACTCGTCACCAGTGCATGACAGAGGGCACATCCAAAGGTCTCCGCGGTCCATTTTTGTAGTGACGGCCCATGAACTGTTCAAACAAGGATTCGCTGTTGGGACATGGAACTTCTTTGAGGCGATCTTTGTAAAGGGTGCACTGGGTGGTGTGGGAGGAGCCCTAAAGAGGAAGGCTGACAGTCTGGTCAGCAAAGGGACAGACATTCCTGATGCTACAGAACTGTTTGCTGCGTTACAAAAGACAGAAATGGTAATCAGGTTGTTTTTTGCCAATGATGATGCAGTAGAGAAAGCAGTTCAGGAGATGCCCAAAGATGTGCCATCAATTCAATCCACAATGAGGATACATCAGGCAGTGACCATTGCCCAGGCAAAACTGACATGCAGGGATGTCGGGTGCCTGTGCACACTAAATTCTGATCTGTGAGTGCTTTAATGCAAAGCATTTCACACTCAATCATTAACAGATAGCACCCAAAGCCACAGATATTCTGTGGCAAAGTCCTGAAGTTGTTGGCGAATGGTGTGTGGTAAAGTAGTGGTGACCTCCAACCAGGTGTCATCACAGATACACATGTTGAGGTGCATGAACAAAACTGGGGTCATCCCACCACTGAAGCCAGTCACAGCCTGCTATATGGAAATTGAAAAAGAGGCCCAAACTAGAGAGGGACTCTTAGAAAAGGTTACATAAGTTTGTTTTCACACACACACTGACATGCACACATTCTCAGGACATGTTCAATCCTGTTACTTTGCTTTGTTTCTGCAATTATGTCGCTTAATAAATATGATGAACTTGAGGTTTGTGTCAACTTGAACTGATAAATGTACCTTTGGATCTTTAAAAAACACAGTTTCTGTGTGTACATAAGGATTTTTGGTCACAAATATCAGTTATTTGACTTTCTTGACTTTTCTTGGAAAGTCAGTGGAATTCATCCATGCTTTAAACGTGTTTTTTGAGTTTTGATAACAGGACTGAAAAAAATGCAAGCATCTTTGGCTTACAAGGCTTGTTAAACTTGTTAACATGACAGCATTACACAGTTGCTGCAGATTTATCAGCTCCACGTCCATGATGTGAGTCTCCTGTTCCAACACATCCCAAAGGTGCTCTATTGGACTGAAATCGTGTGACTGTGGAGGACATTTGAGAGGACATTTGAGAAACCAATCTCAGATAATCCAAGATTTGTGATGTGGTGCATCACCCCGCTGAAAGCACCCATCAGAAGATGGGTACACTGTGGTCATAAAGAGACATGGTCAGCAGCAATACTCAGGCAGACTGTGGCATTTAAACGATGCTCAGTTGGTTCTAAGGGACCTAAAAAAATGCCAAGAAAATATCCTCACACTGTTACACCACCAGCAGCCTAAACTGCTGGCACTAGCCCAGATAGATCCATGCTTTTTTTTTTCAAAGTCTGATTCCTACCATTGTAATGTCACGGTGGAAATCAATGCCCATCAGACCAGGCAACATTTTTCCAATCTCCTGTTGTCCAATTTTGGTGAACCTGTGCAGATTATGACATTTATTTTACTGTTTTTAGCTTATAGAAGTGCTGATCAGTGTGGTCTTCTGCTGTTTTAGCTCATCTGCTACAAGATCCAGTGTGCATTTAGAGATGCACTTCTGCGTACCTTTGTCATAATGAGTATGTATTTGACCGACTGTTGCTTTCCTATCAGCTCAAAGCAGTGTGACAATTTTCCTCTGACCTCTGACATCAGCAAGGCATTTTCACCCACAAAACGGCTGATCACTGGATATATTGTTTTTCAGACCATTCTCTGTGAAGGAAACGGTTTCCAGGGCCTACTCCGTGGATCGGCTTCCTCCGAGGCGTGGACGTCTATCAGCAGAGAATGTACCTTCACCTATCAGCAGAGAATGTCCCTTAGTCTGTAACACAGTCAAATATATTCTCAAGTAATATTCAAGCATGCCATTCAGCGTGTTAGTACGAGCTCGGGAGCAGCTTGGGAGAACAAGAAAACAGAGACTGCTTCAGGTTGTCTTCCCAAATTGACTCAACTTTATTCACAAGTATAACAGTTTATATAGAGGGTAAAATTCATGAGACAGCAGATTATCAGTTTAAACCAGTACAGACAGTACATAAGGCAGCGTCTTCCTGCCCATGGGTGAAGAAGCATCCTTTGTGTAGTTTATCAGTTCAGCTACAATTGTGATTATCTCAGCGACATATTTTCAAGGCACAAAACAAAGAGTTCTTACATTAGTGAAATCTGAAACAAACTGTGACAAAGTGGGTGAGAAGACCATTTGTCTACATTCTTAGTTAACATTCTTGTTTTGATTTAACCATATTTCACATGTAATCTGCAATAGGCAAACATCTACTATCCCGGGTTTGTTTATGTTCTGCACTTTTACAGATTATATAATATAACATCTTGGTTTAAATCAATTCATGCAAGTTTGTTAAGTTAACATGTTATTTATTTCAACTGTTAATTTGTATTGTTTGAACTTACCTTTACCTACCTGTCTTCCAGAAGCAAAAGGAGGAAATGTAGTTCTACTTCCTGCTTTATACCTTCTGGGTTCATCTGAGGTCACAGGAAGAGACCAAGGGCAGGAGGGGAAGAATTCTTATAATTTAATAAAGTTGATTTTAAAGGGTTTATAAAGAAATAGATTTAATGTTGTGATATGTATTGATTACACCAGAGTTTGTTGCCAGTCAAGAGGAGTAGTAGAGGATGAATATAATCATGTTCATCTCACCTACCTACTGAATGGAATAGTCCAGAGGAGAAAGTGTTTGATTAAGGGGACTATTTAAGCAGACGAACTCAGGTGTTTCGGAAGAAGGGTTCAGGTCAGTGTAGCTGTGTGCAGTTTGACCTTAATTTCCGTTGATTTAAGTTCAGTTATGTTTATTTGAATTGAGTTTATAGAGTTGAGTTTCTTATTTGTTTCTTTGTAAATATTCTTGGGCCACAGAATGGTGAATAAATCACTTGCTACACTGGACAGCATCAGTCTCCTGCACTTCTTTGACCGCTTAAGTCGAGTCCTACCACACAAACCATTTGGCCTTCAACAGGCGTCTAAAAGATTAAGAAACTAATGTAGCTGAGGGAGTGATCTCTGTGGTATTTCAACCTTGTACCAGCCTGTGATTCTCACACATCAATTCTTGGGTCAAAGAGAAAAATAACTAAAACAAAGGGGCCTTATTGAATGACAGAGTTTTCCTGCATAATGTCACTATAAAACAATATCCAGTAAATGCTCCCATGGTACTAAAATACCTAACACTCTGTAAACCCTATTGATGACTGAGTGGGAAAATCCCAGTATGACAGTCTGACTGACACCAACAGCCATGACACGTTCAGTCAAGTCACGTAGGTCACATTTCTGGCCCACTCTGATGCTCACTTTGAACATTAACAGGTCGTGATTGTATATTTAAGTTGAACATGTGTACCTAACAAAGTGGCCAGTGAGTGTAAATACCACTGAAGGCAGGTGACCCATACAGACGCCCCAAATCTCAATAAACAGACGCATCAAAGCATCATGTTGTGATAACAAATTTCACCAAACTGACAAAAACTCAAACTAAACATATTTTCTGGATGCTTTTATTTTTATTCACTTTATTCGCACCCAGTTTCAGATTGTAGTTCAGCTTTAGCCAACTCTAATAGCTATGCAAGAAAACTCAGCTGAGTGTTTTCCTGCACTCTCAAGCTGTGCAGCGAGTACCGATCTGATTGGCTGAGAAGAAACACCATCCCCGAGTAAAGCGAGGGATGCCAGAGTGCTTAGGCAGTGCATGGACAGATGCAGACTGAGAGAAGACGGCGGCGAAACCAGCCGCACATTTACGGTGGCGATGCTGTGCGGTTGGTTAGTAGCCTTCAAACTTTGAGGCACTATTTTATGCATCTCCTCACATTTCAAGTTAAGTGTGATGTTTTGGCTGCACGCTGAAAATTCGCTCTCCGCACCAACAGTGACACATCCTCCCAGGAGTGATGGGCTCTAAGTTGACCAGACAGAGAAGTCTCGATTTTGATAGCAAATTGTCAAAAAGGAGACGCCAGAGGAATGATATTCCTGGAGAGAGCGAGAGGAGTGGCGGCAGGAGCGGAGACTTCTTGTTTACCTCCCTGATGCTCAAGTCCGACAAGCTTCCAGGGATGCTGCGGAAAACCAACCACAGCCCATATGTCAGGCGGGTGGCTTGGGTCCGGGAAATCCAGAGGCTTCTCCGAGAGCAGAAGATGGAGCAAGCGGCCGAAGTGCTGAAAGTGCTGAGAAAGGCAAGAGACCGAGCTTATTTTAATCATGCATGCGCTTACTGTGGAAGCTTGGGGGAGGGGGGACTACTTTATTCCTAGTGTACCTGAAACTTTGTGACTAAAGAATGGAAGGTGGTTTTTAAGCAACTGGCCTTCTTAAATCGCTAGGAAGCTGGTTTTGCGTGAAACTGTGTGCTTAATGTTTGAACCATCCACAAGTGCATTTGTAAAATTCTGTAGTTCAGTTTTTGCATGTCTGCTAAAACCTGGTCACGTCTAACAGAACATTCACTAAAAGCAGAAGTTCAGCATAATGATCACACCCCAGCTAGTAATAGCCTTTGGCCATCAGCGTTTCTGATTTCTAAAATCCTGTGCAACTTCTCCTCAAATGAAGGCATGCTGAATAGTTCCATAAAGTCTGTTTCTTTGGTTACATTCTGGTCCAATCAAACATTATTATACTATGAATAATGATTTTATTTTGTTGTTGTTGTACGGCATTTCTTAACACATTGTTGCAGAGCTCTTCACAATTACAAAAAAACACATTAAAGATAAGTATACACAATCCATCATGCAAACACACAGGCACACACAATCTTTTGATTGTGTTTTTTCATAAAGGCATAGTTCTGTGCATCCATTCGGTTTGAGTTATATCACAAAAATACTGGATGAAAGATTAGAGAAACATATGAAACCACAGAAATTAGTTCTCAGTAGTTATTTAAAACACACCCACTTATTCAGCTTACCTGATAAACTGAGGGGGCTGATGTACTACAACCTCAAAAGAGTTTACAATAAAGTCAAAAAGATTTCAAATTAGAGCTTGGGTCAGTATATAAAGACTGCTCAGATGACCGGAGCCTGGAGCCTGGCCATACAAGGCTATAAAGGCTTTATATGAAATTAGTAACACTTTGAAATGAATTCACAAATTTCACTGGATGTCAGTGAAAGGGAAGCCAGGATAAGAAGGGTGGTGGCCATGTTTTTTGTGAGCAGCTGCAATTCTGGATGAGCTGATGATGGGCTAAGCGGGACTGAGGGACGCACATAAAATGTGAGAGATGAGAGAAAATTAAAGTGCGTACTAAAAGCTCTAAATTATGGGTGGGTCTAAATGATCTGTGTTTGATTTATGCATTGTTTTTTGGTTGAACGAAATAGGTTTGAATGAGCTTAGAAATGTGAGATTAAAAATTCAGATGCTGGTGAAATATTAAGATTCAGATGATGAAGATAGAGATGATAAACTCAGGCTCAATATTTTTATCAGCCTTTTATATTAACACTGAAAGTGTGAGTAGGCGGACTTAAGAACCTGGGGTGACTCTGTTTACCAGTCAAGTTTATAGAGTATACAAAGCCTGTATATAATGTAAATGAATGGCATGTCTGTTCACTGTTTTCATTGTTAAGAAGGCTTAAGAAGCAGTTTATCCAAAAGTCTTGGAGGTTATAATACACCATTGTTAAAAATAGCTCTAATCAGTCCCCGATCGAAACACCTTTCTTTCCCCAGCTTCATAGCTCTGAAATAATATACAGGTCTAGGGTAAGGGAAGCCTTTCTTCTCTCATCTGTTACACATTGCTGTGTGTTGCCATCTCTGGGTTAATCCTTGCTCTAGATTTATACAAACTAGAGAAATAAGAAAAAATAAATATTTTTCAAGCTTGAAGCCTGAGCTTCCTGCTGCCTTCTGTTAGCTGTGATCAAAGGGAACAGTTCTGAAGTTCAGACAAAAGCAGTTTTGATCAAGAGGGCCTCCTGTCATGAAAAGTCCCTGCCCATCTGTAGGGTGCTGTAGAATAAATTATACAGATGTGTGCAGATTAAAGCAGGAAACAATGCCGATGGGAAGCTCTCAAAAGTCTGAATTAAAGACAGATTTATGGGTATCCTTCTGCTAAAACCAATAGCAGAGCACAAAATAGGATGAATTGTTAAGCTTCATACACTATTTGCATGAAGCAGGAGGGAAGTGACTCATACATATTCCTTTAAGACTTCAAAGTGTCTATGTTTATTAAAGCAGACCTACAGTCACTCATTTCTTTTTATTTTTTTAAAGGATTTTAAAGATCAACATGTAGATTTGTTGGTCGTGTGCAGGGGCTGCTTTCTCCATAGCTCGGCATTTAAACTGCTCACGAAGCACGAATAGTCTCTCCATCACTCAGTGAGGTGAAGCCAGAGCACTGCTACGTTGATGGGGCTGAAGCCAAGTGTCTGACTAATAATACTTCAAGACTGGAGGGAAAAAAAACTGCCAGTTGATCTCCTGTTGTTGTTCTCTAGCAGTAAAGCAGCTTTTCCTCTCAGGGACGGATGGTTTTGGAGATAATCACCTCGAAGTGATGGATGCTGGAACAAGTGTCTTTCACATCGAGGAAGTCGTTTCAAAGAGGAACGAATAACATCGGCCCCCACATGATATCTCTGTGGTAGATCTGCCTTCTGGGCCATTAAGTTAATTAGTTTGGGATCTTCTAGATATTTATTAGCAAACAAAGAATCAGCAAATACTGATATTAATTACCAATATGTAGCTATGGAGAAAACAGTAATTAAACTGCTCCACATTATTGTATGTGACCTTTTTAAAGATTAAGATTAGTTGTCAGAAGCACACTCATTTTATTAACTGGAAAAACATCCTAAATAACAGTGGGCTAGAAATGGATATAAAAAAAATACATGGAAATGCGGCATATAAAGCAAAAACATAATTTGTACAATTCTAACAAGCTTGAAAATCGATATTTGGTATGGCCACCTTTAATTTTTCAACACAGCCTAAACTCTCTTAGACAAGTTTTCTTGTCATTTGTTTAAGTTGTCTTCAGGAATAGTTCTCCAGGCTTCTTGAAGGATATTCAAAGCTCTTATTTGGATGTTGGCGGACTTTTGTTTCGCTCTCTGTCAAGATGATCCCACACTGCTTCAGTAATAATCAGACTCGGGGAAGCCAATCTATGACTGATAACATTCTGCTGTTTGTTCTTCATTGGCAGTGTGCTTCAGATCACTGCTGATAAATGCACCGGACGCTTTCCCAGTCGTATTGCATGAAGAGTCAAAATCTGACTCTAGTTTTCTACATTCAAAATTGATCAATTTTGACAAGATCTCTGACACCACTGGTTGAAATCCAGCCCCAAAATATGACAGAGCCTCCGCTGTGTTGCACAGATGGCTGTAGACACATCACTGTTGTACCTCAATGTAAACTGACGATGATTTAAACCAGAAATTTAACATTTGGATTCATCGTTTCATAAAACATCTTGCCACCAATTTTTAGTCCAGTTTTTGTAATTTTCATCCCGTTCTTTAAGAATGGCTTGTTGACAGCCAGCCTTCCACTAAAACCGTTTTGATGCGGGTTCAGTGAGCAGTAGATGGATCAGCTGAAGGGTCAGATGCATCTCTCGGGTCCTGTGTCTGATCTCTACAGGATTTTTCCTATTTCTTAATTAGATGACTTTCAGATCTTTTTTAGACCTGCCACTTCTTCTTTTGTTCACCACTTGTCCGGTTTCCTTTTTTAAGACACGCTACGTCAAGTTTTTGGCTCTTTGGGAATCACCTTGTTGGTCTAAAAAAGCTATTTTATGCCTGCTAACTGTGTTATCTTTGGCAATTTTTGGATATCCAAGTAAAGAAGTGGAGACGTGTGTTTTGCTGCTGGTAAGAAAATTTGGCTCTTTGCTAAGTTGTCTGTTATGCGTAGACACAATACCAGTTATTCAGTTGACTTAAAAGCCTTTTAATGATTGAATAAGTCAGAGGTTGGTGGTCAGTGGCTTAAAAGGAAAAAAAACTCTGAAATTGGTCAGGTGAAAGGACTGGACTGAAAATGAGTGAAAACGTAGTCAGTGTCCACTGTTAAAGTTTAAAATGTCCTGAGAAAGCTTGGAAAACTATTCCTCAAGACCACTTAAAAATTACAACAGCCTGGCTCCTTGGAATTAAAATACAAAAGAAAATCAACTTGCCTTAAGTTTGTTAATATGGTAATAACAGTATAGCTGGATTGCAGCCAAGATGCAACCCTCTTAATGGCAGCATTCTTGCTTATGTACATGCGAGGTAATGTTTTAATAGTCTAAATAAAAGCTTCACACTGAATCACGTCGGGGGGCTGCTTTGAATGGATTTTACAGTGTGACTGGTCCTAACGCTGATGAGTTAGCAGCTAACAGAGCTCTGATTAGAAAATCAATTATTTACATGTGTAGGCTATTTATTGCTAATCATTTTCAGTCAGCCAAATTAGATAGATAAGATAGATAACTCTTTATTGTCATTACACAGTCATACCTAGTACAGTAGTACAACGAAATTGGTGCCACGTCAGCACTTAATAAATAAAAGAATAAGTGAATGCTTATTGTACATTATTTTTATTGCACACCAAAAAAGTCAAGGGAGGTAGCCATTCAGGTCAGCTGTTAGCACTGATTAATATCTAACTGTTACTGTAACTGTTGTAAAAGCTGTCCTTGAGTGTGTTTGTTTGTGACCTCAGCAACCTAAATCTCCTGCCAGACGGCAGCAGCTTAAACACCCGGTGTCCTGGGTGTGTGAATCCCATAGGATGCTGCGTGCCCTCTTGAGACAGCGAGTGCTGTACGGGTCCTTCAGGGAGGGAAGAGGATGTCCAATGATTTTTTGGGCCATGTTGATGACCCTCTGAAGTGCCTTTTTGTGTGCTGAAGAATTATACAGAGATGCAGTATCTCAGCACACTTTAACTTGAGCAACAGTAGAAGACGATCAGCAGCTCCCTCTTCAGGTCCATTTTTCTGAGGATTCTCACAAAAATGGAGACGCTGTTGGGCCTTCTTTACAACCGTCGAAGTGTTTGAGCTCCATTGGATGTCTGTGTCTATGTGCATACCCATTAACCTGAAACTGGACACCCTTTCTACACACTTCCCGTTGATGCTGAAGGGCTGCAGCAGGGACTTCCTCCTTCTGAAGTCGACTACCAGTTCTTTTGTCTTGGTGATATTGAGGTCCAAGTTATTGTCTACACACCAATCCGACAGCCTCTGAACCTCAGCTCTGTATGCTGTCTCGTCGCCCCCAGAGATGAGCTCCACCATCGTATCATCTGCGAACTTAATAACTGCGTTGACTGGGTGCTGATACAGTCATGTGTGTACAGAGTGCACTGTAGGGGACTTAGTACACAGACTTGTGGAGAGCCGGGGTTAAGGCTGAGGGCTGAGGAAAGAAGGGGACCCACTCTAACTCTCTGTACACGGTCTGACAGGAACTCTCTGATCCAGCAGCAGGTGGTAGAAGGAAATCTGATATCGAGCAGTTTAACTATTAGTCCGTCCAGGAGTTTCGTATTAAAAGCAGCAGCCTGGCATAACACCCCTGTTGTTCCAGGTGAGAGATGGCATTTTGGACAATGGCATCTTCAGTTGATCTGTTAGCTCTGTATGCAACCTGGAGCGTGTCGAGTGTGAGTGGCAGGCAGGACATGATGTGGCATCGGACCAGTTTCTCGAAAAACTTCAGTATAACAGGTGTTAGAGCAACTGGTCGGTAGTTATTGAGGCTGCTAATGTTGGTACACTTTGGCAGTAGGACAATTGTGACCGACTTTAGGCATGGCAGGATGCAGGACTGGGACAGTGACGTGTTGAAGATCAAAGTGAAGACCCCAGCCAGCTGGTCTGCACATTCTTTTAGGACACTCCCACTCACCCTGTCTGGACCGGCGGCCTTCCTGGGGTTCACTGCCCTCAGTGTGCACCTCACCTCATATACCTGCACCATGAGGCTTGGGCTGCTGCTGTTGTCCGATGTTTGAGCTGCGGCTGCCTGTTGTCCCTTCACCGTGAAGCGTGCAAAGACGTGGTTCAGTTTCTCCGCAAGCGCCTCGTTGCCCTCAGCCATCGTGGTATTTCCAGGCTTGTACTTGGTTAGGTGCTGAACTCCCTCTACATTTTGTTTATTTGACTGTGGGGGTATGATAGATCTGAGCACAGTGAATAACATTTAACCTCCTAGTACAGGGGAGGGCAACTAGTACCTGGCTTCCACATATGTGAACATCACATTTTGTGTTGTCTAGACCAACATACTTAATTTTTGCTCTACAAGGGCTTGATAATTTAAAATGAATGTCCTCATATGTGGATCTCATTTTTCTCAGAAAAAATCTGGTAAAAAAAAAAAGGTAATTCTTTGTTTTTCCATTCATCAGGTCCCAATCAGCCCAAATAACAAAGAGAAATTAAAAATGCATGTCATGAAAGAGTTCAGGTCTTAGGAGGTTAATGTTTCTTCCAAATGGGTTAGGGTTAGGGATGTGCAGCTATAATGCTAGAAATGCAGCACCAAGCTAATGCAGGGAAAAGCCTGGCTTTGTCGAATTTGCTTCATAATACAGCCACCGAGGGAAGGACTTAGCTCAACTCTGTCTGAGAGAAACAAAGTATATCAGCAAGTGTCTTTAAAGCTTGCTAATTAGCATGTGTTATAAATGTTACAAATAAGTTAGAACTTCCTGAAGTTTCAGGTGACTAACAGGGCGCAAGAAGTTTTTTGTTTGTGTAACAGAACCACAGAAGACCCGTCCACGTTTGCATACTTTTCAGCATCTTTATTCACGGCTTTTGAAATGTACAAAACAGCTGCAGCTCTTCAGCAACAACAGTCAGAGAGCACAGACTTTAAGCCGGCGAGTCATGATTGCGGATGCCGTGCAGGTGCGTCTGCCTCCCCTGCAGCAGTACCGCAGACTACACCCCGCCACACTTTGTATCTAGAAACAGTTTGGTTTCTATACACAGGCTAATGAACAAGCTAGTTTCAGAAATACTTGACTTTTTGTAAAGCCAGCACTGGATGCAAGTGTCTACTTCAAAACCAATATGTAGTGACTCATATTAGCGTTCCCATGTATCAACGTGACAGCGAAAAGCAACAACCAAAATATCATAAAATACAGAAATAGTCATCTTACTGTGTCCTGACACCTGTGACCAAACATACAGACTCCATCCTACCCTTACCAAAGTGTTGTTTAAGTCTTTACAGCTTTCATTTTCATATTACAGCCATGATATTTTGAATTTAGTCCAGTCAGTGAAGAAAAAAAAAGGGTTAGCATAACTGGAGTTGGAGCATCCTTCACCTGACAGCTCTGGCATGTTTCTTCCTACATAAAATGGTGGGACTGGATTTGTTGCACTCTGCAATATATTTAATTGGATTCTAATGAACTGCATGTGTGGGATGATGTTCTGCGGTTTGGAGCTCATCGCTCGATTCAGACTTTTTTGTGACAAAGCACACACCAGATTAGATATGCAGCTTTCACAGGGGACATTTGTCGTGGGATCTGAAGGCACACAAGCGTATGCACAGGCATCGTCTCAGTGAGAAATAGCAAAACATTTCATGCTTTTATAATTAGGAATCGGTCGGATTAATCCACGGGATCAGATCTTGTTTTGCGTAGTTGAAATGTCTTTCGATTTAGCTGTGAATGCTCCACAAAGAAAAAAAAATCATATCTGATGCCGCAGCTGCGCTATGGTTAACACGCATCATGATCATAATCTCCAAAATCCTCTATGCCTCCACTTTTAGACGCATGTGGCACCTTCTGTCTCCAATTAATGAGGTTTATTGAAAGGAGAGCTGGTCTGGAGGATAGCCCGGCGTCAGGGAATCCCACAGATCTCTGCTGTAATAAATCAACACAAAAGCTGGAGGAGGAGAAAATGCTGATGGGAGTTTTCCTCTTTGCCTCCACTGTGCCCCGCAGTGTTATGGCTGTCAGCACATATAGAGCATGTCTTACACAGTTTCAACCTCCAGCCTGCAGTTTGAAAAGCTTTTCAGTTCATATAGAGCTGACAGTATTTATTTTTAAGCTCCACGGCCTCTTGTTGCATGCTTACATAAAACTGCCATCACAGTAAACTGTTAAAGGAAGATCGGCCAGTGAAACACGATTTTATATTCTTTTCGTATTTAAAAAAAAGGGTCTGTAGTCTGTTGATATATCTGAGTAGGGAAACTCTTTAATTTGTCTTGAACTAGGAAAAGACGTTGATGCTTTATGCCTTTAAAGACCAGATTTCCTTTGACTTCCTTTCCTTTTGCTGCCAGCCTTTAATCTTCGGATTATTTGGTCTCCTCCGCTTCGTTCATATCTTCTCCGCCGTTTGTTGTTTCTTTTTTTAATATGGCTTGTTGTGTGTTTACGTGTCGGCGTCTTCATCGAAAAGGTGGCTGACACTGCGTGCTGCTGGGGTTATTCAGCGCGTCTGAAAACATTACATCTCAAACACTCAAACTTCAATATACTCTATTTACATTGTCGCCACAAACGAAAATAAAGCCCGGTCAAAAAATATCATCAGCCACCCCACTGGGGATGTGACCTGTTTTATGGTTTTATTAAAATCTTCTGCACATCACACAGTCTTCTGGTTATGAACTATCAAGATAAAAAAAAAAGCGACGTTAGATTGAATCAAAAAGCATTATCCTCAAATGGATTAGAGGTCTTACATTTTTTCCCATTTCAACTGGTTAATGTAAGTATCCAGCTCCAAATATCACACTGATTGCCCATTTTAGCATCCCTGCATTCAGCCCTTTAGTGGTGCACCTGTGACAGAGGATCTGTTGTCTTCACAGCATTTTTTTTTTTTTTTTTTTGGGGGGGGGGGGGGGATTATTATACATGTGACGTCTGATGCATCAAACAGTTGAGAGGAGATGCAGTTCACAGCCTCACACCATTTCCTACAGTTTCAGGGAAACATCTCAAACCAGCAACAAAAACCATCCTCTTAGTTGTGACTGAACATGCTACAAGTTTTATCCATGTTGCAAAAGTTCTTTTTCGGTGTCTGTAGCTTTACCTTTGTTTAATGAAATAACCCTGGCCTGAGAACCAGGCAAAATAAACTTGTGTTCTTGCAGGTTGCACAAGTATAGCTATAGTCCTCTCACATGTTAACTGAACCCTGGAGTTTACCTGTGCGTGTTTTGATTAAAAACCCACATGAAACTCTGGCAGAAATTGCTACATTACGCACAATGTTGTCGGATGTGGTGGCATTACTACTAGATCTTCATTTCTCAGATGCCTGGGGGGAGTGAAGACTCTCGCATGTACTTGTGCAGGCAGAAACAGTTAAAGTTAGCAGTCTGACAGGTTTGTCTCTGCAAACAAAAAAAGGTTGCACTGTGGATCCCGGTGGGCTGTACTGAAAGCCTGAATGAGGACAATTGTACATTGTTATATGTATGTTTACAAAGCTGAACAAATTTTTAAGGTCCATAATCTCTTGTTGTGTCCTTATGTAAATCTGCCATCACTGTAAACTGTAAGAGGATGGGCCAGAGGAACATGTTTTTCTATTCTTTTCATGCTATAAAAATGCCAGTAATCTCTTAATATGTCTGAGTAAATCAACTTCAATTAGTAAAAGATTGTGATGCTTTATGCTTGTGTGCACGTCTCTGTAGATCAAGCTTTTTTAACATTTGCAAAGCAGATACAGGGCAACAGAAGTTTCATTTTCTCCACCACTGTGTTGCTATAATATGACAATGGTGCTCCCCACCCGTAGCACCACTCCACAAAATCTGCTCACGAACAGCTTGAGCAACATGACAATGAGGCACTGATCTACCCTGCAAACTGTCTAGCGCTCAGTCCAAATGAGCATCTGCAGGATGGATTGAAAAAAGCCCAATCAGCAGAGGCACTAACCAATAACGATCTGCTTGCCAGTGTCTAGATTGAAGGTTTAGCTTCAGCAACATTATGTGCCCAAAACTGAGTTTGGCTGACTACCTAAACATACTGAATGACCAGGTTTGTCCATCAGGTGATATTTTCTCCCCTGATGGCAGAGTCATAGTCCAAGATTCACTGAGCTCAAAATGTGCAAGAGTGGTTCAGGGAGCATGAGTGGTCAGATTCTTCCATCATTAACACAAGATGTTAGCAAAGAAGTAATGAAACCGTGGACAGAAATACATTTTGTGACACTGGATAAGTGTTTGACTTTTTGGGGTTTTCAGGCCAGAAGGTAGAAAGTCTTGAAAGAGTGACCAGACCCTAAAAAATAATGAGTCATTTCTGCTTTGTAGTCTTTCATGTGGAGAGTATTAGATTTCCTGGTACCAAATGGTAACACTTGGCAAAGAAGCTTTGATCCAGTTGTGTAAAATACACTTTTTGGCAATTAAAAGAAGCTTCTCCAGAAGTCTGTAGTGTAAATGGTAAATGGCCTGTATTTGTATAGAGCTTTACTAGTCCCTAAGGACCCCAAAGCCCTTTACACATCCAGTCATCCACCCATTCACACACTGGTGATGGTAAGCTACATTGTAGCCACAGCCACCCTGGGGCGCACTGACAGAGGCAAGGCTGCCAGACACTGGCGCCACCGGGCCCTCTGACCACCACCAGTAGGCAACGGGTGAAGTGTCTTGCCCAAGGACACAACGACCGAGACTGTCCAAGCCGGGGCTCAAACCGGCAATCTTCCGATTACAAAGCGAACTCCCAATTCTTGAGCTATGACTGCTAGCTACTGCTAGATGCAACTCTCTAAAGGATAGGCCTAAGAGGAAAACACCAGGATCATTTTAAATTTTCATTTTAAATATTCTACTATGTTCCGTAGATATAAATGACCACAAGCTGGAAATTAATTTACTCCCAGAAGCAATGAAAATATGTTCCCCAATCAGAAGAGAACAGAGAAGGGAGAGAGCAGTTGATCTTGTACAAAACAACAGGGGTGATATGCAATCTGTGAAGAATCTTATACTGAGTCGCTCTGTCTATTGCATATGAGGGCAGATTTTATAATGCTCCCTGCCAGTCATCCTCTATATATTCTGTGCCTGAATCCTTTTCCCACTTATGAGCAATATTAGGCAGCTCATATTCATCAGAGGAACAGAGAAGGGAGTAGAATAGCGAAATAAAAGACTTCCCAGATTAAGGCTCTAAGACAAACCGCTCTATGATGCTATAGGTAGGTAACTGAACCCTGTAGGTAGGTAGGTTAATAGAAGTAGAGGTGAGATTAGAAGATAAAAAGTGCCTAACTTTCAAATATCCAAAGAATTGTTCCTTTGGACACATTATCTCCCCGTCCCACAATAAGGAGAAAGCAGATGAGCCAGTGCCAGCAGGAAAGTCAGCATTTTGGACAATAAGGGACAGCAAGGATTTCATATTATTCCTTCCAAGGTATTTAGTAATATAGTGCCAGTCTTTAATACTGTTATATAAAATAAGATGGTGCTTTACCACTGGGCTTATATTACTGACATAACGTGACCAGACTCCATAGGAAGCGTGGAGAACTCCAAGAAGCAATACATGATTCCAATTTAAGATTTGCATTAGCCAAGACCAAAGATGTGAGCATGGCAAGTCTGGTTGTAGAACAGTAATTTAGGCATGGAAAGGCCACCCATGTCTGTATGTAACTGTAAAGGTATAAGCCTCTGTCTAGGTTTTTTGCCATGACAGATTCATTTAGAGAAGGCCTTTTGTATATCCTGAATATTCTTCTGGGCAATTACAGAGGAAGCATCTACAAAGTTTATAAAATATGAGGGAGGATATTCATTTTAATGAAACTAATGTGGCCTATCAGAGAAAGTGGTACGTCATGCCAAGGTCAATGTCTTTTCTTTTTATTGAGGAATAAACTGGAAGAAAATTAGGTTTCCACAGGTCCTTTAGGTTTGGCAATGTTTTGATTCCCAAGTAAGTAAAACCAAATACAGACCATTTGAAAGGAAAAATTGTTCATTATAGTTTAGTCCACAAATTTTACCAACCTCCAACAGCTGGTATAGTTCTTTCATTTGAAAGCCTCAGTTTTACTCCTCTTTTATAATTGTTCCTATTCCCACTCAGTATTGATAAATCAATTGAATCATGTCAAACAAACTTTTTGAACGCAAAGAGAAACTACAAATTGCAGTCGATCATGATCACCAACTTGAAAATATTAGGTCTTGTTTTTCATCTTTTTATCTTCTTTTTTTCTCTTGTTTTTTAAAGTCATCAAAGATGTTTACAGTGGGAAAAGAACAGTTCAGAGAGCTCATTAAATGCTCACAATTACAAAGACATTTGGCAATGATGAGTGGATGTTAACTACAACTGTATATTCTGTACACTGCCCAGCACACCCTAATCAGCTACGTTGGGTGGAGAAACACAGCTATGATGGGAAACACTCATCAGCTGACCTTGTGTTAAGGAGCCGTGATGAAAGGGAATAATGAACATAGCTGACAATACTGAAAGTCTATTTTCAGTTAACTAGCTATGAAATCTCAGTTTAATATTTAAAGTGTGGTTCAGTTGAATCAAATTCTGTTTTTGAAATTCTAATCCATGGGTTAGAAAGAGTAAATTGAATCACTCACATCCTTTTTCTTGTCTCTCCTTTAGGATTTGGGACTTCAGGGAACGTCACTCAATGACATTTTGTACAAAAATGCAGCGTTTCTAAACCTGGTGGACCCCATTTCCCACGAGTTGCTGCTCAGCCTTGCCCGGGACCTGCAGTGTCCAAAAAGGGTATGAATAAAACAGTTTTATTCATAGTGAACATTCAAAGCAGCTGTTTGTTTACAGACTTGACACCAGTAAAAAGGACAAGCAGTACATTTCACACAGAGGCTACACGCACGCCTTCATTAGCCACGCTTAGATGCTTGTGTCATATTCATTGTCATGCTATTGCAATAACAATGAACCATCGGTTTGCTTTGTGCAGGCACAAATGCAGAAGACAGGAAGAATGGAAAATATTGTAAGCGCTGACTCATTAGCATGACAGGTTAGGGATGAATATCAGGGCCAAACAGAACCAGGGTATGACTCTTCATTGTTACTCTGCGCTCGGTTAGCCCAGTTGCAAGTGGGAAGCAGCTATGCACCAGGTGTATTAAATTACCTGCTCTGGTTGGGTTATACTGGAAAGCACGGTCAGGTGCCAGGCAGCCAGAGGTCAACAGAGCTCTTAACCTCTAGCTGCCTGGCTTTAGGGGGCTCATTACCCTGGCACTAACAGTGAGGGAAGTTTGAGGGCTTTGATAAATAGCCAGAAAAATCAAACTGGGGAAGGTAATGCTTTCCTCTTGGAACTGGGAAATCTAGGAAAGAGCAAAGAGAGATTTTCCAACACAAAATTTGAATTCTGCCCAAAAATCAAAGCCACTTTTTTTTTTCTTTGTCCAAACTGGCAGTCGGCTCGTTTACTTGCAGCACAGCATACAAATCAGACACGTTGAAATTCAAAGTACATTTCAATCTAAGGTAAGAGGCTGAAGACATTACAGAATCTACTCAGAGTGGCTGTAAAACATGAACCCAGAAGCTATTACGGATACAGTTATGAAAGAATGGCTGCCACAGGGGGAAAAAAACGTCCTTGTGGTGTAGTTATTACTTACTGAGTTCAGATGATAATCACCTGGAAGAAACTCTAATCTTATCTTTGTTTACTTCAGCGAGGAAAGCCCTGGAGGTAGGGAAGAAAAGTGAGAAGCTGGCAGCAATGTTCTCCTGACTGGCTGGCGACCCATGGCAGGATACTGTGTTAAACGTGACAAGGGTGTATAGCGGCAATGTGGTGGATATAGGGCCCCGCAGGTGCTTCTGTGGCCAGTATTTTCCACCTTAGATTTATTTAGGCTGAGCATTCAAGGGCATACCGTGGGTTAAAACATACATCATATGCCAGTGTCTTGTTTTAATGCAGACCCATTATTAATGCTTAGCATTGCTTATAGAGTTACAGTACTGCACTCTGTCAATAACTCTGGAGCACGCATTTTTCTAAGAACACTTTTGCTCTGTAAATCAGCATGCGCTGCTTAACATCGTGCTCATTCATCCAAGTGGCTGAAAGAGAAGCACTGAATGTTTTGAAGCGCGTGACATGTTTGTTTGTCACCCAAGAAAAGAAGAGGCAGCGGGAACGGTTAATCGCCTTAAGGTAAATTGGCCCTGTCTTTTTTCCTCTCTCGCCGCATTGCCTCTTTCTAGTTGTCGTGTTGTACCATTAATTAGATTTAGCCTGCCCAGCGCAACCCGTTCCAGTGTTTGACGGAGGAGGGAGAGCGAAGAAAAAGAATGTAAAGAGGTGCCGGAGAATCAGGAAGGAACAGGAACGCAAAAGAGAAGCTGAATTACTGAGTCATGTGGAAAATGTTTAAAGCAAGACAAAGAAATACTTTGTAAACATGTAAAATTTGGTAGTTTCACAAGTATTTTTTTTTTCAGCAGTAATAAAGGAAGAAAATATATGCTAATTACTGACTTTTAGTATATCTAACATCTGGAAAAGCTGTCCAGTATCACATTGTTTGCTTAGTTCCCTGTTTCAGGTGTGCTCATGCATGAGGAACAGTTTGTTTATAGATTTGTGGCTTGCTTTTCTGTCCCTCATTCGCCCCTTTTGTGTGTTGCAGGAGACTGACTCGTTTAAGTCTACTAACAAGATATGTCGCCAGCTGATTTACCACCTGACCCCTCACTCCAAGTGGACAAGACAGAGCGTGCCCAGGAGAAAGTCCCAGGCCTGGTGAGTGTGTTCTCTTGGCTACCGCCTGAAACTGTGCCATCACACAGTAAATATATCCTCACCGTGTGTGTCAGTGTGATTCACAACCCTCCGGAGCATCTGTGGAATAAAGCAAGTGTGGAACAATCTCTGTGTCTAGGAATATGTTCCTTGACTTCTTGCTAAGCCCTGCTCCTCTTAGCTCATGCAGCTAATCTATCTCCAACTTACCAGGAGAACAGTGCAGATTTAAGATCCAGTCAGATCCCCTGGCAACCACCAGTCACTAGAGGAAAATGTAAAGTCCTCAACCAGCTTGCAAGTGGAGGTTGCAAGGATTTGGGGTTGCTTGGGGTTCACTGACCAAGCTCTAGATTTTCCAACATAAGGAGCCCAGACAGGAGAAGAGAAAAATCAGCGTCTCATTTGTAGAGATAAGCTGCTGAATTTGATGGCTGGAATGATTGTGTGCAACAGATTTTATATCAATTTGCGCACTAATAAAGCTACACAGCTAAGATAACTGCTCCAGTTAGCAGAAAGGGGTTTCTTTGGCTCAATTTTAAATTGTTCTTGCTGTTTTGTCTTAAAATAAGTCTTAAATATGCTACTAATTAGACAAAGTAAGGTTCTTTCTCAGTGCAGAGTGAATTTAACAATATGGGCTTTAAACTATTCAAGATCTGTATCATCAGAGCTGATCGGATCATTATCATTTATCATGTCATTTCAACAACAATCTGTAGAGCTCATCCTCTGACTGTGAATACATTTGACCTGCCCTGTCTGGATTTGTTTTCCATTTGGTTATTAGGTTATGATGTGAAAACTGGCAGTTGGAGTGGGATTTATGTTTCCTGCATGCTGCTCTTCTTAAAAACATTATTTCCTTGCTTACATTAGCCAGTCAGGGTTGCATTAGTAATACAACCAAGGGTACCATGACCACAAGGCGTAGCTTGCACTTCTAACCCACAACCAATCACAGGGGAACACTAAATGACAGGTTTCATTTTTTCTTTTAAAAAAATTGTTTACCTGATGTTTTTTCTTCTACCTAAATAACATTAGAGCTGATATGCCCTTACAAATCCTTGTGTGTAGCCAGTAATGATGTTTTTGTATCATTAATCAACACAAAACATAAAGACAAAAAATGTAGTATTCCACTGTTAAGGACATTTCTGTGCTTTTTAAGTGTTTCTTATATTCATTCACATAGTTTTGCTTCAGTTATGAAGCGATATGGTAAACTACCCACGCTGACATCGGCTCAGGTGGCAGAATGCAGACTTTTAAAGGTCGTCAGTTCATTACATGCAGCAGAAGGACCGATGAGCTTATGCCACAGAGAGGCGTCCCCCATCAATAATTCACAAAAATCGCTGCTCCCCCTACGTGTTGGTCAGAATTTGATCAAACTTGCATACAGAAATTACTTGATGGGTCTTCATCTGTGCAAACTGTGCTCAAGGTCAAAATCACATATGTTCAAAAACCTGTGAATTGTAATGGCTCGTGAGTCAAATGAGCATCACTATGGTTCTGGTCTTTACCACTTATCCTATTCATGGCTGTTGGTGGACTGCGAGCCTATCCCAGCTGTGATAATAACACTGGGATAGGCCGATGAACCGCTCTTTAATTTTTAATTTGTACTGACATTTATCTGATCACACCCCTGACCAAGATCCTTCCTAAGAAAAATAGAAGACGCATCTTTAACGCAGTTCTTTTCATCTGAACTTAAGTCCTCAGGTTACAGTTTTCCACCTTGTGCCCTGTATTTGTTTACATGGACATGTTTGTGATCCAAATCAACTTTCAGTGCATAGTCAGTCAGTCTAACACCACCACTAGCCTGCCTGTGCTCTCTTGCTTCATTTACAGTACATTTCTTAAACATCACTATAAGACTGGACTCTCACACACGTCACCACACATTTCCTATAATCCTATAATTCCTATAATTTATAATCCTTATCTTTATAATCTCTTCTGCTATTTGCACATTCTTTACTGTAAATTCCTAAGTTAATTTGTAAATTTTTGTAGTAAACTGTAAATTGTAAATATTGTAAAACTTTTCTTCTGTCATTTAATGGTCGGGCATTGTACAGCTACAAGCATTTCACCCCCATGTCATACTGTGTATGGTTGTGTGTGTGTGACAAATAAAATTTGAATTTGATTGACGTTTTAAATACAGCATATTATATCTGTGCATATGTACAGGTATAAGGTTGTATTATCTGCAAAATAACAAAGTCAAGAATGAATAAAGTAATTGTGAATCTTTTACTTTTGTTGTTTTACTTACTTTAGTTATGAAAAGTGGAGTTTTTCCTGGTAAATGTAATTTTTCTTGTTGTAAAATAACACATCACAATGTGTGCTTACTGGGATGTGTCCGTTTTCTCACTGGCCTCTCAACAGCAATGCTTCTTTTTTCTCTCTCTCTCATCCAATACTGCTGTGACTGAAACACTGCCAGTGACAAGTTTGACAAACCCAGAGCGTTAATCGCCCTCTCGTTTCCTCAGTAGTAAAATCTGCTACAAACCTGTCCCGTGTCACTTCATACACTGTTTTGAGTTTTATAAATAATTACTACAACAGTTCCCTGTTGTATTATTTTTATGTCTCTAGGTTAGTTGTAAATCGCTTTTCATTAGTTCCCTTCCTGTAACCTTAGTCATCTCTTTGTGCTTCGTCCTTTTGTGTCTCCCTGAAGTCTGCCGTGCCTCCCGGTTTGTTTACCTTTTGTCTATGTCAAGTTCATGTGTATTAGTCTCTGTCTGTGTTTGTGCTTCCTGTTTTATTTTGGTGATCTCTTGTTCGTGTGCGCCGTCTTGAGTTTTGCTTCCTTTGTGTCGTCTGTTATGATTCTGCTCGTCAATGCCTCGTTCTCCCCAGCTGTCTCCACTTCCCCTAATCACCCTCCTGTGTGTGTTGTCTGTCTCTCTGTTCTTTGTCAGCATCTGTTTAGTTCCTGTTTCGTCTTGTGCTTAGTGTTTTCTCAGTCCTAGTAACTCCGGTGTATTTCTTAGCAGTTTATAGTTTTCTGTTTTCCCCTTTTGGACGTTTGCTGCTTTTGTTCATTTTTTGCCATCAGTTGAATAAAGAGTTTGCTTTCTGTTAAACCCCGCCTGCTCGTGTCCGCATTTGAGTACAACTCAGCTTCCAGTCTGCACATCCTGCAGATTATGACACAGATCCCAAAGGTGCTCTAATGGATTTGAATCTGGTGACTGTGGAGGCCATTTGAGCACAGTGAACTCATTATCGTGTTCAAGAAACTAGTTTGAGATCATTTGAGCTTTATGACCTGTTGTGTTATTCTGCTGAAAGAAGCCATCAGAAAACAGCTACACTGTGATAATAAAGGGATAGATGGTCAGCAACAATAATCAGGCAGGCTGTGGTGTTTAAATGATGTTGGTACTAAGGGGCCAGAAGAGTGCCAAGAAAATATCCCCCACACCGTTACACTACAGTGTCATCACCAGACAATGTTTTTCCAATTTTCTGTTGTCCAACTGAGGCTATAATTTACAGGGGAGCCCCTGTATATTGTAGCCTCTGTTTCCTGTTCTCGGCTGACAGGAGTTGAATCTAGTGTTGTCTTCTGCTGCTGTAGCCCATCTGCCTATTGTAATGAATGGTTATTTGCATTACTCTGTCCTTCCAGTCAGCTTGAGGCAGTCTCGCCATTCTCCATGACATCAACAAGGCATTTTCACCCAGAAAACCGCTGCTCACTAGATGTTTTCTCTCTTAAACTAGAGATGGCTCTGTGGAAAAATCAGTTTCTGACATACTCAGTCCTGCCTGTCTGGCACCAACAACCACATAAATCAAATTTCTTCCCCAGGCTGGTGCTCAGTTTGACTTTGACCATGTCTGCATGTCTAAATTGAGTTGCTTCTTTGACTGGATGATATTTTAACCAACCCCTAAACTGATGTACTTTGTGAAGTGTGCTTTAAGTGTGTTATCAATGCTTGAGAGGTAGAGAGAGAGCGAGATAAAGGATGTAAAGGAGTAAACAAAGGACACTGATTTGATCAGCTCGAGAAAAATCCGTGTAAACAAATAAAAATGCTCAAACTCAGTTAAGTAACAGTTACATTTGAGGAAACATTATGGGGGGAAAAAGAAAAGAAAAACAGTGCTAATCATAATAATACGGCACTCTCCCCGAACAATTAACCCAGATCGAAAGATGGTTTGACAGCTAGAGTTGCCTTCCCGCCCGAGTCTCTTGGTTGCAATGTTTCGAAATAACACTCAATAAAACAACAAGGCAGACACTCCCAGTGTGCTCATTAGCAAGCTCTGTCTCTCTCACAGCTTCGGCTGCAAACATCCACACAGCAGCACTTTACTGTGGCTGTCTCTCTGCTGCTGGATACGATGCTGTCTGAAACATGCAGAAAACGTGGCTGCCTTTGGATTAGATTAAGCATCAGTTTACTTGATTTCAGATGCTTTTCATTACAGCTCAATCTTCTCTTTCTCAATCCCTCACTCCTTTCTTTGGCAATCTTCTCGCCCACCTTTAAGCTCTTCTCTTTCAGTAACCCCCCGACCTTCAGTTCAACCTATTTGAAAATCCCCTTCTTGCATCGATTTTCTCCCTCTCCCCCTTTCCTGTGGGATTTTTTTCTCTCCTCCTTGTGAGAGTCCATTTTGTTCAACAGTTGCCACACCGAGCGGTTCTGCAGTTTGAGTCGAGGCTCTGGGGAAACGCTCTGGGGGAAAGGCCTGTCAGTGAGAGAGAGGGAGAGAGAAAATCTGGAATCAGTGCAAGGTAGCAGATTAAAAGTCACACGCAGCCCCCGCCTGCCCTCCCCTTCTTCCAGACTCACTTTGAATCGATCAACAATTTGATCTTTTTATAAAATGAAAAGGCGATAGCTATTACGTAAGCTGCATTGTACCCTCGCAATCTTATTTTCTCCATTAATTGATAATGAGAACCCATCTGTCGAAGTGTCCCCGTGGCACACGGGAGATTACTTTCATGAAATATATGCAAGTGGTTCCAAATGTTCAACAGATGACATATAAACTATAATTCAAGCTTTATTACAGAGTCTTGTTTTTTTTTTTTCTCTAACACTGTAAGTGCAAAGCAAGTGTGTCGCGCATAATATATTATCGAGGCAGTTTCATTCTTACTCTGCAGCTGCTTGTGCCAGCTTTCTACAGTATTGCCAAACATCCAGTGGAGTTTTTAATGTTACCGTAATTGGTATTGAATTTCAGATTAATCAAGCTCATGCTTCATATTGCACTAAAATTGCGCCTCCAGCACATTTTGAAGAGATTGGAATCCAATTGCAGATTGCTATTTCATTACTCATCTTTACTGCAGGGCAATAATTGATGCGATGCTCTGGCAGCAGATATTAGAGGCGTCTTCAGGTAAAATTACTATAGCTCAAGAAGAGCACTCATCCTAATAGGGTAGAGAGAAAACCATCCAAGTATTGGAAAAATATCTGTGGAGCTGTTTTTTTGGTTGTTGTTGTTGTTGGTGTATTTGAGTCAAGATTTAACTGAAGCTCATCTTCAGTTTTGTTCGTCATGCTGTCCAATGCTGAAACCAGGCGCGGCTGTGACAGCTGTTTTGAGCAGGTGGGAACAGCTGCGGATGAGTGTTGATAACCCAAGTCCTGATATTTGACCCAGACCTCACACTGCTCAAACTAAACTGCTTTTCCACCCACATTTCACACTGTGAAGGATGTCCAGATGCCAGTTTCATCACTTTCATTTTGGCTTCAAGTTTTAACAACTGACATCTTCCAAGGTCTTGTTCGTCTGTAAGTACTCACGCTTTCATAGTGATGTAGCAGTGATTTAGATGTGTTTAGTGTGTTATGAAATAGTCAGAAAGAAAGCATCTGGAAACATCTGATAACATTTAACATCTGAGATCACTTTACTGTTGCACAACTCAAATATTTTGTAATAACACAAATTTACAACAAAGATTAAAAATGCCACGTGTTCATCGGGAATTTCAGTGGAAACCAGCAGAGTAAAGGGAAAAGAAACAAGAGGCAGATATCTATAATCTTGAGCTTCTGTCATGTATGAAGTATTCATGGCTGGACCATCGGTTATGCTTTGTTTTGCTCATTTTCAGCCTGATTTCTGGTCATACCTCAACTGAAGTCCAATCACAACATGTGAAATGTGCACCTGTCTTCCAGCACATACCGAGCAGCCTACTGGATCATAGACAGTATGGGACTATATTTTAATGAGTTGTTAGTTGGCTGTTTTTGCATAAACAATTTCGACATAAACATTAGATCTCAACTCAAGAAACAAGTACACTAATAGCCATGATCTGCCTAAATCTTGCATCTACTGCACAAAGCTCACAAATGTGTCATTCTCCTTTCTACCAGAGTTGAAATGCCCTTCCTACTTTAACAAGATCACCTTTTCCGTGCCTTTGCTCATAGGCTGCACTTGCACAAGTGGCACTTCATGTCATGTTGTCACTTCGGAATCACACCTCTGCAGCACTAACGAGTGAAAAGCCATCCAGGCATCTTCACTATACAACTAATTTTGGTTGAGTAGTGAAAATTCTCTAGACATCTCTTTAACAGTTTGGATGCCCATGACCACTTTTACAGCTTCAGCCCCGAATCTGTGACAGCTTTTCACTAATCACAAGGGAAAAAAGCTCAGTGGGATTTTCTAACTAGCTTTTTTCTGCTCTCCTCAGCCTCATTTGCTCTAATCTTTAAAGAACTCCCGTCTTCCTCGTTTCCTTGCTGTTATTTCGAGAATTCCCCTTTTGCACAATCCTTCCAGAGCCACAGCAATATTTGACTCAGAGCTTACCTCAAGACAACATTTACACTGATGTGGTTTTAAAAAATGTCTGTCTTTAATTTATCTTTCTGGGAAAGTCAGACCAGATGGGATATTTATGGTGTTTTTAAGGTGAAGTTCTGAAAGGACACCATGATGGAAGCAGAGCTACTCTAAGTGTTAATTTTAAGAAACGCAATAACAAAACGCTGCTTTGACTCATTGGCTTTAAAAAGGCTGAAATACACCACTCAGATCAAATAGACAGCAGTGAGAAATGCACAGTGAGGCGCTCATAAATTAAACCAGACAGTGATGAGAAGAACAAAGGCACATGAGGACACATTCAAGTTATTTCTATTTATTATTATCTTAAATGTTTAACTTAACTCAAAATTTCAAGTTGTTTTTCAATTTTGATTTAATTATTCAGAAGTCGAATCTGTAAGTCAACATTTTCAGCTAATAAATCGATATTTTGGCTTAAGAATGGTGAGAAATCTTTTTTAATGGCAGAGACTTCCTTAACACACATCCTGTGAGATACAGGGAAAAGAGGGGGAAACTGCTAACATGAGCAAAGGCAAAGAAATAAAGAAATTTCAGTAATCTTAAACACACTGACCATGAAAGTTTCTTGGCTCCCTGACGATGTATTCTACTCACTTTCATGTCATGATGTCCTGACTTTACCTCTGCTGCTGTGATAATTTGCTGGGAACACCAAGTGGGTCTCAACTTGGAAGTGATGTAACTCAAATATGCACCAGGGGATGGAATAATAATGCTTACCGACATTGGATGGCGTGGGAAACGTTAACACCGAAAAGAGAAAGCAAATAAAAGCAAAGAAAGCTGGATCTGTTCACTTCAGCCCAACTGTGACAATGAGAAACTTGTTTTAATTGTGGACAGGACTTTAGTTACCGGCCAGGTTTTTTAAACACTGCAGGAGGAAGTTCTTGGTCTTTGTGCACAAGGTCTGTCAGACTGTCAGAGTTCTTATTTATATATTCATACTTTGTGGTATCCAGTGTTAAGGAAAGATATTTCAAAAATGTATGCAAACATAATCTGTTTGAAAATAAGTGAATGAGAGGGAGATGGGTGGAAATGCAAACTGGGGCCAATCATCCAAAGCAAGAGAAGAGCATGCGGGCAGGGTGGAGCGGTTGAAGACAAGTGTCGGATTTCATGTGTGACAGAAAGAGTGAGAGAGAAGGTTAACAAGATGGTAGTGAGACCTAGTCTATTGTTTGGAGACAGTGGCACTGACAAAAAGACTGGAGGTCGAGCTGACGATGGCAGAATTGAAGATGCTCAGGCTGTCATTGGGAGTGAGCATGATGGATAGGATTACAAATGAGTATATGAGAGGGACAGCTCAGGTTGAGCAGTTTGGAGACAAAGTCAAATATTCAAGAGTGAGATGCTTTGGTCGCATGCAGAGGAGGGATAGTGGATATATTGAACAAAGGATGTTGAAGAATGAGCTGCCAGGCAAGAGGAAAAAGGGAAGATCTCATAGGAGGTTCATGGATGTAATGAAAGACATCCAGAGTCTTGGCGTGACAGGAAAGTATGCTAGGGTGAGATGTGGTGACCCCTAAAAAAAGAAACCAAAACAACACGATGATGTAAACACGATCTGTGGAGACAATCAAACAACAGTGTTACTTTAAGCTTTGTTAAAGTTTTTACGTCTGCATAAGGAAATACAACACAATGTCAACCGAGCAAGGCAAACTGGTCCTCAGCTCACATCCTTGGCCTTTCCGTGAAGGGAAACTGAAGAAGCTGACTGGAAACATGTGAACATATGTTTCATGCAGTGTAATGGTGTTATAGCGACAGTATAGCACTACACATTTCAACCCTGCTTTCTGGTTGAAACGTTGCCTTTCTCAACACAATACACAGGACACTGTTTTATATAGTAGTAGCAGCAGCTATACTAGTAATCCAATCATGTGTGTGTACTAAGTGGTGCAAATACACGGAAGAAAAAGCCTTTAAAGGTGTGTCGTTCATGGGACAGCACCTGATTAGGCATTTAGTCCCAGACAGTTCCTCTAACTCTGGTCTGAAAGCACCTTTTGGTTACTTTCTGACTTTAGCTGTTGTGCTTCCTTGACCTATTAAAACCATGAAACTGTGGACAGACATTTTTTTGTTCTTCTTTAAGCCATCAACAGTTGAAACTTACATCTGTCCAACACTTTAGCGTAGAGCTAAATATTAAGCTGTTACCAATAATGTGCACATCTGCTGCTGGTAAAATTAACTATCTAGTTCTTCTTTAATATTTTTACTGTACTTGTGACATCTGCAAACTAAGTTTTGTGTCATCTGCCTTTAAAGCATGCGTGACCTATTTGTCTGGAGCCAAATTACCCCCCTGAAGTGTACTCTGGTAGTCCAAACAGGCTCTGACACAGCGTGCCTGACCTCTGACTACGCCTCAAGGTCAACGCATAACTGAGGAGGGGAAAGAGTTTGTGGGAAAATATGAACTACAGATGTCTGTTTTTTGTAAAATGTGACCGTCCCTGTTTTTATTTCCCTTCGGCGATGGAGTACTCTACTTGAATGCACGCCACATTCAGTCTCCTCGATCTCCTGTCTCTCTGACCTCCACTTTTAATACAGCCTTAAAGATCCATCCACCATCCTTGTCCATGAATAATTGAGGGCTTCCCGTGGAGATCCTGCAGAGTGAGGCGGAGGGAGGAGGAGGCGCTCAGTGACTTCAGGGCACGGGGTGACAATTAAATAATTAGAATGATTAAATGTGTTGATCTTTTAACTGAAGATCGCTGGTGTAGTTCGTTTAACTGAAATAAAATCCTCTTTATGCATTTCAAGAGCTTCTTTCTGATGGTTTCTCCTCTCCTAACCGTTCATGTTTTTAACTGTGAATCAGAGATAAGGCTGCTTCACTAAAACATAAATAAGGATTGTTGTGTTTTTGATGATCTGCGGGGTCTCCTTCCTTGAAGGCTGACACAGATCACTCCACACGATCAAGCCCCCGGGCCTGTGTTTGGAGCCCTGCATTTTAATGCTGGTTTCATAACTGCGCCGTGACACGGTGTAGCAGAGACAGGCACACTCCTCCATGATATACAGTTATGTAATGCAAACTGTTTCTATGTGTTCTGTCGCAGCGCTCTTTCCTCCCAATCATCTAGTTTGTCACATGAAATCAAATCATGGGTGAATTTATAGCTCACCCGAGAAGCACGTGTTGCTTCTGCCACACTGCGCAGTTGAATTGTGGTACATCCTGTACCGAGAGGTTTAAGTATCATCGGCACAAAGGCAACGATATGCTTTTGGTTTGAATTTACATGTCATTAGAAGAGATCCGCGTCATTGCGTCGCTGGGCCGTTTGTGTTATTTTTGGTGTAAAATGAACATAACAGGGCGTTAATGTTAGTGGTATTTACATGGGAGTCAAAGACATTTGGTTTCTTTTGCGCTGTACTGTACATTACTTACATTTTTTGGTGGGAAATTTTTTTTTTATGAGAAAAAATGTCACAGCAGGTTGTGCAGTCTGACGTGTTTTCCACATCGATGTGTGAAGAGACCTCTGAGAGTTGTGTGATGGAGTAGCTTATAGTTGTGGTTTATAGAAACTCGACAGACCCTGGAGTCTTTTTTGTTCCTGTTTTTCTTTGTGCTAATTAAAACTCCACCTTCAGACTCGTACGAAAGGCGGATGGTGACTAATGGCGCTGCATCTTTAAGGGTGGGACTGTAAGTTGGAGACTGTTCGACCTGTGTTTTCCATGATTTGTGTCTTTCGGTGAGATGAGACAAAAAAACAAAACAAAAAATAGCGAGAGCTTTTCTCATTTTAAGGGCACACGCTGTCACTTCTTTCTCAGTCAACACCGACGTTTCCCCGAAACTTCGAATTCAAAGTTTCCAAGAACCAAGTGAATGATTTGAGATGTCAAAACACTGCACAGCCTCAAGCTGCTGCATTGACAGTGTACAATAGAGGCAGCCTTAATCAGCCCATCCGCTAAATGTTTCACTGAAATTTAATCCAAATCCAAATGAGCTTTGAGGCTATTTTTTCCTTCCCAGAAAATGTGCCATTATCCCCATGAAACTGGAGGACTCTGGATGGTGTATGTAATCACCACTTTCATGTTTCCTAGTGCATTTTCTGCAGGAACCGTAGTATCAGTATGACAGTTGCATAGTTGTGCAAATTCAACTCCATTTTTAGAGTCGCTGTAAAGAATCCTCATTAACACGGGCCAAAGTAGCCTGAGGCGTAAGAGTGACACATAGCCGATGCTATAACTGAGTCAAGCTCCACAAGCTGGTGGAGAAAATGTTGAGCCTGCAGTCAAAAGGCCTGAAGTGACATCTGCAGAGAACTGAAGGATCAGCCCTTTAGCAGCTCACTTTTCAGCGATGAGTTTGTACAGTACATTGGATCCTTGTAAGGCCCTCCCTGACTGAGACAGACTACCACGCATGTATTATACAAATGCCCGGAGGCAAAACAGTTCAGATCGATCTGAGGTATAAACAAGTCAAGACCAAAGCGTTGATGAAGCAGACATTGATCTGGTCGTGCCACGGGTCTGTGGTACAGCATCCACATCCAGTGTTTCTTAAGTGCTTTTATTTTATTGCCCTGAAATGAATCTGGTGTATCTCTGCATGCTCAGCGGGAAAAAATTCAAATCAAATTTGTAGTTCAGAGAAGTTTCTCCTCACAGCTGAGATCAGGGGCGGAGCGTGGGGGTGGCTTACGGGGCTTAAGCCCGGGTTGTTTTGTCAGAAGCCCGGGGTATTTTGGAGTGTAATTTTTTCATAGTTAGATGCCTGGCTGACAACTGTATAAAACAAAAAGTACACACAATATTCGAAGCACATAGTGCACACTGTGGGAATTTACGACTGTGCGTGAATCCCCCCCTGATATTGGTATGATCCAAGCTCAGGCACTAAGCGACTGAGCGAGGGGGCGGGGCAGCTGCTGCCCGTGAGTGCGCTGTTGGAGAGACGGAGCCAGCCATACTAAGGAGAGCTTAAGTTTGACCAGGTACCAAAGCAAATCATTCGTACCGTACAAATAATGTAAATATGACGGTGCATCACGAAAGATTGATATGAAACTGATCACTTGACCAATATTACGTTACTTGCTCTTCAAGTGAATCAACAAATGGCGAAATGAAAAGCCGAACAAATGCTATTTTTTAGAGAGTCTTAGCTTACGTGTGTTTATTTCATATTTTCAGTTCTTACCCTCCCCGACTAATTCGGTTTCAGTTATGTACTGAAATATAAGAATGGACATGAGAGGCTTCTTTCAAAGAAAAACTCAGGTAAATGTTATTTTATATATTATGCTTTGTATGTTGTTCAGTATATTTCTATGCAAAACAAGAGGGATTTCAGTACACAGCAGGATATTCACATTTGTAACCAGATATTTACATACACTTTAGGGAGAAAACATAAAACATTTTTACTGTACAACATCAATTTAGAGTAAACTTTTGTTTTAGATAAATATTGAAATATCTTTTGAATCAGTTAAATGTCAGAATAAAGAGAGACAGAGCTTCTATTTTTTATCACTTTCATTAAATTTAGGAGTACATATACACTAAGTTTATTGTTAATTAATAAGAAAACTCCAGACGATTCCATTCTGAGCTGAAGAAGCTTCTGATTGGTTAGTAGAGTCCATGTGAGTAAACTGGTGGCACAGCTGTGGATGCATATAAGACAAAACACAGAGCCTGTTTCTGTGACATGGGAACATCAAGAGATGTCAACCAAAACACCAGGAAAAGAATTGTGGAGCTCCATAAGTGTGGCTCAGTTTGAATACAATTTGGTGCCATTTACAGTTAAAAAACACAGACAGTTTCTCTCTTTACTCTTAAAGTTAACAAATATGTTTTTTATATTTATCAATCTAAAAAAATAAACATTTAGTCTGATTTGATGTTACAATTAAAAAAGTGTTTGTGTTTTGATCTGAAGAGTTTGTAAATATCTGGTTTCAACTGTATATTTGATGATTGTCAGCACAAAGAGAGAGAGAGAGGAGCAGAGATTGAGATGGAGAATGAGGACAGAACAGAGATGAACAAGAGCAGGTGAGACACACATGTTAGTCAAATGGTTGTTTACTAAAAGTATCACTGTATCATAGGTACTCATGTATCTCGTACCTAGTGTTTCTTTTTAGGTTTGCTATTTTTCAAATTCTATATTTATTAAGTTCTGCAGGCTTGTTTGCACAACAAGGCTAAATAATTATATAAACTTTTCTCAATCTAAATATTGGACTTTGGTAGAATTAAATAAATAAGTGTAGTGCAGGTCTATGATGATTTTTAGTGCTACTATCATCTAGTTCTGATTGTGGTTATGTCTTGGTTAAGTCCTCAGTAATCCTGCTTTTGAACTGTTGTAGTCCTGTTTTAATTCTGGATCAGTTCTGCGTCTGGTTGAATTGGGGTTTAGTCCCTGTGTCTTGATACAGCCCCGACTTCGTTCTGTCTTGCTGCTTAATTAAAAAACTAGTTTAAGGTGTCCTGCATGTGTGATATATATATTTCCCTATATGAAGTCATTCTTTTTTGAACAAAACTCAAAACAGAGCCTATTAATCTTTCAGTCATTTCTACACCCCCCCTCCCCCCCCTCAAAAAAAAAAAAAAAAATCCCACATGCATACTACCCTTTAGGGCTAAGCCCCGGGTGTTTCAAATGTCTGGCTCCTCCTCTGGCTGAGATACTGCTCGTTATTCTCTCTGATGTGATCATGGACATGCTGAACTTGGTCAGAGCTGTGCAAATGGACCACAGACCTTTTCTAATAACATGTTCTAATGAGACAGATTATATAATATAAATGATTTATTAATGGGTTATAATTTGTAATAAAGTATTCAGCTTTCATGCTTTTAAGAGACTGGAGAGAATATGGATAATGCCACCATCAAATCACCCACAAACTTCAGCTGTATGGCCCACACAGACATATCTGCTTAATAATGCTTCAAACCAAGAAATTAATATATTTCATAACAGAGACCGGAGACTTCTTGGATGGGCTGTTAGTGTAATTGATTGCACAGCAAGACCTTATTTGTCAAAAGAAAATTAAATAAAATAACGCTATGAAAACACTACTCAGAGGTGCTGTTAGAGGATTATAGAGGTTAGGGTTATAGGTTAGGGTAAGAGTTTTTTATAATTAAAGAAAAAAGTGAGAAAAGTAAGAATTATCACATTAAAATTATGAGGGGGGAAAAAGTCAGAAATCTACGGTGGCCCCAAGGGGTCAAATATACTGTAATTTAAGAAGACGCTTGTAAATTAACAATAAAAATTGCTGCAAAAGCACACAAAACACAATGGAAATTGAATAAAAACACAATAGAAAAAAGAAAACATCTGAGGGACCGGAACAAACTTAAGAGAAGCAGAGAATTCTTCAGTGTTGTGAGGGAGAAAAGGGGTAGTGTGTGTTTAAATCGCATAATTCATACAAAACCAGCGCATGTTTGCTATTAGCAGTAAAATGTTAGCTTGTCATTTCTACCGTCTCCACAAAAACACTTCCATTGTGTTTTGTGAGTTTTGCTTTGTTTTGGAGGGGTTTTTTATAGATTTTTTTTGTTCTGTTTTATTTGAGGTCAGAATTTTGACTTTCGCCTCAGAATTATAATTTTTTTCATCATTGTGAAAAAATAAAAACCCAAATTCTGTGATTAAAGTCAGAATTTCTCACTTGAGGAAGTTACTTGGAAACAAAACTCCCTTTTAACAGGAATAAAAATGCAGTAGAAACAGGCTCAGGGAGGGGCAGCCATCTGCCGTGACCAGTTGGGGGTCATTTTAATAACTTATAATGACAGTGAGGCATATTTAATATCATACATCTCATTATTGTTAGCAAGCTTTTTTAATTTTAAAAAATAACTGCTTAACAGTAATAGTTCTTTACAGAAACTATATGCAACTGCATGAGTGAAAAGATGAATCGAGATGTCAGCCATGCAGTTAGCATCTCAAGAAACAGATTAATGATTTTTCCCAGGTTCTCCGCTTTCCTCCCACAGTACAAAGACATGCATGTGAGGTTAACTGGTCAGTCTAAATTGGCCGTAGGTGTGAATATAAGCATTGTCTTTCTCTTTACGTTTGCCCTGTGATGGACCCGTGACCTATGCAAGAATACCCCGCCTCTCATTCTATGCCCAGATAGGGTTGGCTCTAGCTCCCCAGGATAAAAAGAGATCCATGTAGTCCACGAGTCATGAAGTCTGCAGATAAGATTTTCCCCACATTTCTCACCCTATCAGCTCTTTTTAAATGTGTTCATCTCCTCAGCCTTCCATCTCTGCCTGGTTCAGTGCTGAGAAAGTGTTTGGTTGCATTCAAGCAAAAATTGATTAGTACATTGGTGAAGGAGGGAAGCTGCAGACTAATGATGGGCACTTAACTTTTTGAGACAGCTAGACTGAGTGGAGACTAACGGGGAACAGAAAATGAGTGTGAATGCAGAAATCAATGGACCTGCTACGACCGAGCCTTAATGGAGAGGCTTTAATGCTGTCTGGGGATGTATAGAACAAAATTACAACTCCTACATGTATCTGGTAAATGTTTCAGTGAAAATGGGGAAAAAAGCCAAAGTTGTATATTTTACATCTGGAAATAAAAGTTGCAAATTGAATATGAATATTTTTCTATTCATTTTTGTTTAAAAAAAAAAAAAAAAAAAATCAGCTGTTATGTATTCAAAAGGCACAGAAGTCGCCGGGCAGCCTAGACTGAATAAATCTCTGTCTCAACAGCAGCAGATTGTGCAATAGATCAAGCCACTGTAGGTTTTTTAATCAGCGCTAACTCCATTGCAGTCTGAAACACGCTGAATCACTCGTGTAGCTCCTAAACCGAATTCTCAAAAATGTTTCATTAAGTCATTATTCTTTCAATTTGTTCTGACCCTTTTTGTGCACTCCACTCTCTTTGCCTGCACTCATTTTTAACGTCACAAACCCCAGATGTTTTAGTCTCCACCTCTGGGGTTTACATAACTACAAATCAACAAGGACCCTGGTTCAGTGGATAAAAGTTAACAACATCCCAGAGGAAAGACGGCATATGAAAAGCAATTAGACAGCCTGTGTGAACCCACATTTAAGCAGCCAATAGTTTGACACATGAGACTCAGCCATTATTGGATTCCTGCGCTGTTGTATCAGTTGCTCCTGAAGATGTCAATAGATGGATTTTCCTCAGTTATTTGCTTTTAAATTGGTCCCGAAGCTGGGGACGCTCTCGTTCACATCATATTTATGGGGACGTGCTAGCCTTTGAAGTTGTTTGTGACTGAGCTGGTCCAAGAGGAAACGCACCACTGCCTACAAGTGTGCAACCACATCAGAAAGAGCAAAATAAGACATTTTGTTGTTTATGTTGTTATCATTTTCATGCTGATGGACAGTTGCATACACTGTGGCTTTAGAAATCCTACTTATGCCCCCTGGGCCTGCAGCTAACTAAGGAGCCCGTGGGTGGAACTGAGCTCACGGAGCTGGGAGGAAGCACATTTTGGGGGATGGGGGGGGTCTTTACTCTGTCTCATTAAAATCATATTAGAGCCCCACCTCCCCGTGCACCACCTACTCAGTTGCAGCACCTACTGTGCCTGTCTCATGAAATAGCTCTTTCTACATGAATGCAAAGGCACCACAGGTGAGAGGGAAAGGTTCTAGCAGAAGGAGGAAAACCTCCTATAAATAAGTCAGAGAGAACAATAGTCACTTAGATGACAGTAAAGAGCAGAAGCTGCACAGTGGAACAGAAAACCTGTGGTTGATTAACCCAAGAAGACTTCTCCTGCTTTTTAAGTTGCTTCTTAGCAATGTGCAAACCTCATTCATCATTTTCTGTTTTCTGTATTATTAAACTGAGAAAAAATTATTGAATAGTAATTTAATTGTTAACATATAAGAGATCACAGAATTTGCCGAGAAACTAACGTCAAATATGAGGAGCGATCCCCAAACTAGGTGTAACAGGGGGACAATGAGAACGAATCAGAGGGGGACCATGGAAAATTAAAAAAATATATATTACAAATTAAGCAATGAAAATTAGCATAGAAGACTTTGGACAGTTTTCAGGCTCCTGTGCTGTGTCACATGCACTGGTACAGGTAGAACATAAAAATTACATGAAAAGTAGCACTGAAAAAAAAACCTTTGTTTAACTGAATCTCTGCAAATTAGCTTCTTGAAGGTCAGACATACTTGCACATCAATTGCCCTGGTTAGGATTTTATGTTGTTATTATGTTAGGTTCACTAACGTTCACTGTTATCAGCCAATCACATGGCAGCAACTCAAGGCATGCAGACGAGATCAAAATAACCTGCTGAAGTTCAAACCAAACATCAAAATGGAGAAGAAAGATGAATATCACTTTGAATGCTGCAAGACTGCTGGTGCCAGACGGGCCAGTTTGAGTATTTTAGAAACTGCTGATTCTGGATTTTTCACACACAGCCATCAGTTTACAGAAAATGCATTAAAAAGGCGAAAATATCTTGTGAGCAGCAGGTCTCATGGTGAAAATGCTTTGTTGATGCCAGAGGTAAGAGATGAATGTCAAGACTCCTTTGAGCTAATAGGAAGGCTAAAAAAAACATTACAACCAGGGTATGCAGAAGAGCATCTCTGAACACACAGCATATTGAACCTGCAGCAGCAGAAGACCACAATCGGTGCCACTCTTGTCAGCAAAACTTTTGTATGGGCTGAACAAGAAGATTGGTGTTGCCAGGTCTGATGACTCTCAATTTCTGCTGTGATTTCCAGATGATAGGGTTAAAATAAAATAAAAAACATGACAGCATGGATGTGTTGTAGTACAACCCCAACCTTTTTTGCACCACGGACCAGTTTATGCCCGACAATATTTTCACATGTTGCGGAATAATACAACAAAATAAAACCAGTACCGGTACCAGAAAAAAGAAGATTTATTTATAAGACACGGGAAAAGACCCAGGGAAACCAAGTTAACGATAAAAACAATTAAAAAAATAATGTTAAAAACCCTGAGAACCATCAATTTCACACCCGAGCCTCAACTCTCGCAGCCCAGAGCAAACAACTCGCGGACCGACACCAGTCTGTGGCCCGGGGGTTGGGTACCGCTGTTGTGGTATAATGATGTGGCTATATTTTCTTTCTTAGCATTGTTTAAATGTCACAGCTTACCTGAGTATTGTCCGTGACTATGCCCGTCCTTTTATGACCACAGTGTTGTGATGACCGTCTTCTGATTGCTGCTTCCACCACAATAACTCGCTGTGTCATTATCTCAAACTGGTTTCTTGAACATGGCATTGAGCCACTGTAATCAAATGACACAGTCAGCAGACATCAATCCAGTTGAGCATTTTACCCTCAGCAGTACAAGACTGATGGGGTATTGTCATCACCCCGCCGGGTGGGCGGCCAGGCAAGTGGCGTGCACACCTACGTTTGTGAATGCGATAACTCGAGGAAGAGGAGAGGTAGGCGTTTAAAATCAATAGCATAAGTGTATCTACTAAAAATATTGGACGAGTTCGAGTCTGACCTCAAGGTCAGAGGTCATGTTTTCTGAAAATCTTGTGAATGCGATAACTGGAGAACGAGGCGATGTAGGACTTTGAAATTTATACCATGCATGTATCTACTAGGAGGCTGCAGTGTAGCGCTGGCAGCTGCCAGTATTTTTAGGATGTGATGGAACAGGAGATTCACTTTGTGGATGTCCCCTATAATACATAACCCAAAAATACGGTTTTCATTCTCATATGAAAACTGTTCTAGGTCTTTTAATCTGTTAATTATTAGAGGTTTAGGTGTACCTGGTGCGTGCAATTCAATAACCTTTTGAAGGGAGCCATTCAAAAATGAGAGAATGAAGGGGTGAATATGTTTGCTTCAGCAGATCAGATTTAGAACAGGAGAGACTGTGAGGCTGTGAACAAAACAAACCGAAGAGGCCAAGAAAATAGAAAAGAGCAAGAAAGTGAGAGGCAGTGAGCAGGAGTGAGGATATGAGGGAGGGAGAGATGAATTATAGCCTACTCCTCAAATCAATAATCTTGCGAATCGCAGCCCCGGTGTGCTACAGATCTTCTTCTTTCCCTTAACCGAGCAGAGAGGGTGACAGATGTAAAGAGCACAGCCTGCCAATTTATGAGGCTCCCAGACAGACCAGAGAGCAGAGAGAGATGTAGGGATAATCCTTTATGCTGGCCTAGATCGTTCCTGTCTACATCGCCTTCAACTGGTGCAGAACGCTGCCGCTCGCCTGTTGACCGGTTCAAAAAAAAGAGAACACATCACTCCGGTTCTCTGCTCTCTCCACTGGCTCCCAGTTGCCTTTAGGATTGATTTTAAAATCTTATTGCTGGCTTTTAAGGTTTTAAATGGCACTGCACCTTCTTACCTGTCAGAACTCCTTAGTACTTATCGCCCCAGGAGATCTTTGAGGTCAGCCGACCTGATGCTTTTAGATGTTCCCAGGTATAAATTAAAGACAAAGGGAGAGAGGGCGTTTGCTGTGGCTGCACCCAGACTGTGGAACAGTTTACCTCCTCACGTCAGACTCTCCAAAAGCCTAGAAACTTTTAAAACCGCTCTTAAAACTCACCTCTTTTCATTGGCTTTTAGAAAGGTTTAATTTATTTGTTTTATATATTTTTATTTTATTTTTATCAGCGAGGTGTTATTACGAAATTGTGTTCTATTGTATTTTTATCTGTATTTACTGTACAGCACTTTGGTCAGCCTTGGTTGTTTTTAAATGTGCTCTATAAATAAACTTGACTTGACTTGACTTGACTTTACTGCGCCTGAGGAGGCAGAGGGGCGAGGAAAAGCAAACAGGACTAAGACAAAAACAGAATGAACCTCTGGTCGCTCAAACAGAGCGTTTTTCTGCTGTTTGTTGATTTTCTTTAACTAATTCTCCATTTGTTTGGCATATCTGTTTCCTCTGACTTCTTCAAAAAAAACAGTGTTCTGCAGCAGGCTCTGTCTACACACTCCTGTACCGCCCTAACATGTATGTTTCCTCCTTTTAGCTCAGCTATCCATATTCAACCAAGTTCTTTTATAAAGCAAATGTTTTGTTGAGCAATTCCATGACAGATCTGGAAGTCTGATAGTTACCGATAGTAGTATTTCACCTTTCACTGTGTTCCTGCTAAATGGAGAGATTCCGTAGTATCCATTCTGTTGTGGCGGGTGTGGTTTGTGGTGACCTGCAGTGGAGACTGACACCTGAGTTTGTTGTTGTTGTGCCGTATGTGTGGCTGGCAGCTGGGAAGCCAGAGTTAAAAGAGCAGCAACCGGGAATAGTGTTACAAAGTGCAAATATGTGGTCGGGTCCGTCCTTACTGCCACAAACTTGTTCTTATAAATGATGCTGTACTTCCTCTTATTCTTATAACATGCAGATTGCATGGGGTCCTAAATCAGGAGATGTAAACACAGAGGGTGCAAGGTGCAAACCACTGGTTACAGTCAAGAACAAGAATGCCAGATTAGACTGCCAGAAAAAAACCTAATAGAGCCTGCACATATATTTGGATGAAACCAAGATGAACTGATGCATACTGCAAACATGTGGAGGTAATGTTGGGCATGTGTGACTGCCAGTGGAACTGGGTCACTAGTTTTTATGGATGATGTAAGTGCTGAGAGAAGAAGCAGTGCTGCAAAACCGATCAGATGGCACTTCCCAGCGCACAGGGATAATGACCCAAAGCAAAGTGCAAAAAAAACCAAGAGTTTCTCAATTCAAAGAAATTGGATATTCTTCAGTGGCCAAGTCTGTAAACTGATCTCAACCTAGTGGGGCAGGTTTTTAAAAAACTGAAGACAAAACTAAAGAAACCCACAAACAAGCAGGAGGAAACCGCGTTTGGTAACATCCACGGGTTCTACACTCCAGGGAGTCAAAGGCATTTCCTCCAACTATCAAAAACATATATTATATATTTAAAATTGTGTTTGTTTGTCCAGTTACTTTGGATAAACATTCTTGAAATGTTAACATTTATAAAAAAAGATTGTAAACAGTTAATGCGAGGCTTTTGTAAAACCCCTTAAATTAAAGCTGAATGTCGGCACTTCAATCACATCTTGACTGCTCTGGTCCAACGTGGCAATCTACAGAAGCAAAACCACAAGAATTGAGTCTTTGTCCAAAAAGTTATGGACCTATCTGCATAGGAGTTTCCTTTCAGATGGTTTCACCCTAACATCTGTTATCCACAGTTTGACTGACATAGATGGTGACGTGTTGCTTTTATCACTTGTGTGTCTTGCCTTTTCGAGACTGTTTGTACGTGCATCATCGACTCTTTTATCCTCCTGTCTGTTCTACACAATATCCTAACAGCCATTTATCAAATCCTGACAGGGAAAAGTTCAGGGAAGTACATGTATTTGCCTTCTTGCTGACAGTTTGTGGAGAGGAATCATGCATCTCTCAAGTGTATACATTAAATTTAAAGCTAACGCCAGTTTCTGGCTAAATTAACTTAATAGGGAGTCAGTCCAATGGTAATCATCGCCTCTAACGCCCAACTTTACACTGTCTGTATTCTTATAAAGCGTACTGCAAAATGTGGCGCATCCTAATGCTCCTGGCATAAAGACTCAACTGCGAATACTCTCATCTCTAAACTGCATTCATCTCAACTCCAGTGGCTTATTAACCTGTCACTCACAATATTTCAAACACAAGTGGCCCGATTTTCTTTTTTCTAACCCCCAAAAAACCCAAACTTTCCACTGAATCCCTGTTTTCAAAATAATCCGTGTCCCAGGAGTGACGCTACAGTCCCAGATCATAGCAAGGAGACTCATTTGTCAGGGTAACATGTTTACTTTTGCTTTGTTTGCTCGGTTTGCTTAATCACAAATATTTTAATTTTCTTGTCTCTGTGGGGTTTATTTTATGGATTTTTTATTTACTAGTAGAACTGGAGGTGACACAGAGGTGAAAAAAACAGATGACACTCAAAGCTGAAAACACCTGGCGCCTTTCTACGCCGCACATTCAGCACCGGAGACAAAATTTGTTGTTTGAGAGCCTCGGGACGAAACATAAATGCAAATTCTCTTCTGCGTGTTATTGTGGGCTGAACTCAGCCTAATGCTGTTTCTTTTTTTGCAGTCTTTTTTGCAGCAGTGGAACATTTAGAGTCTACATTATGGAGCCCTTAAATCAATAATGTCTGTATCAATAAGTAACACCTACTTGTGTTTGCATAACTAAGCATTTTCTTGCACATTTAATGTCTGCAGCAAATCACCATTTTGTACCTCGGAGACCAAACTTTTGAACATCGTGATAATGATTTGTTTTTCTTTTAAACAGCCTGAAGACCACGCTGAAAAAGAAGCTTTCGGGAGACGTTGTCAACCTGTCGGGAATCCCGCTCTCCGGCCGGGATGTCCACCGCGTGGCCTTCTACCTTCAGAGCAGCAGTGACATGGTGTCCGCCGTAGACCTGAGCTTCACTGAACTGCAGGACGACAGCTTACGCATGCTGCTGCCCTACCTCAGCTGCTTGCCGAAACTCACCATACTTGCTGTTAATGGCAACCGTCTGACAGCGGCCATCCTGAAAGACCTGACAGATGTAATGAAGGAGCCCAAGAAGTTCCCCACGCTGGCCTGGATTGACTTGGGGAACAATGTGGATATCTTCACCATCCCGCAGCCGCTGCTCGTGGCGCTGCGGCGCCGCTTCGGTTTACGCAGCAGCCTCCCCACCATCTACGAGTACAGTGAGGCGCAGGCTTTCGGTAGCTATAACCCGAACATGGAGACCTCTGTGGAGGAGCCTAGTCTGTACGAGGAGGGAGATATAGTAGAAGATGATAGAGAGGAGGAGGAGGAGGAGGAGGACAGACTGGAGCTTCAAGCCTGGGGCTTTGGAGAAGAAAGCATGTCAAAAAATGTGCCGGTGCACTTCTGTGGGAGGTGATCGCCCAGAGCTGCTTTCTTTTTGACTGGCAGCCTTGCATATCCCTCTGTATCACCTTGCTCCTCCTGCGTTAGCCGATGTCAGTGTGGTAGAAGATGCTTACAGTGACCCACACGTTTCTGAAAATAACTTTAAAATAAGTAAATGTGCTGTGTGTCCCTCTGGATGCTCTGACTACTGAAATTAAATGTGAGAATATGTTTGCGGACTGATTTATCCTTCATTTATCCAGGGGAGTCTGAACTGATCCAGCTTCCAGTGCTTCATCTTACTGAAGTTGTGTGCTTGTCCCACTTGGAAGCTGGAGCAGCTGTGGATTAAGTGCCTTCCACGAGGGCACATCAGCAGTAGCTGCTGAGGAAGAGGGGAGTGTTATTAATTCACTTTCTCTAAGCACATCCTTTCTTTTTTCCATTCCTTGCCTGAATATGTCAGGGTCTGATATATATGTAAGTAACTATATATTCTGCACATGTGATGTGACAATAAAAGTGATTTGATTTGATTTGATTTTATCCTGCATAGGAAACACTTAAGAAACAGGAACATTTAACTTACTTAGAGAAGAAAGAGTATGGAAAGTATAAGCAACAAGTTGACTGTAATGAGTCGTTCATCAGCACTCCTGATCCAAGACTGTACACTGGGTAATTATTCACTAGAGCCAGCTGGAGGCACTATATTAGTGATTCGTTCATAGTTATCCATAAAGTGAGGGGTTTGATTGAAACACAAAGTGATAGAGTAGTCATGAGGAACTGCTGAGGCCACACAGACAGAGTAACAAATATTAAATATTAATTAGATTTTTAGTAATGAATAAGCAGTTATTGTTTTGGGTTGATGAATATTTGGATCAGAGTTGATGAATTTTTGTATGATTATGAACCAGTCCTCCTCTCCCTCCTCCGTCCCACCCAATCCCTAACATCCTGTCACACCAACCCTCTGCAATTACTCCTTCACTACATCTTTGAATCTCTTTTGTGGTTTTCCTCTTTTCCTTCTCCCTGGCAGCTCCATCATTAGCATCCTTTGTCCATTATCTCCACTATCCCTCCTCTGCACATCTCCAAACCGTCTCAGTATTGCCTCTCTAACTTTGTCTCCAAACTATGAGTACCACCATCTCCAAGTCATACACCACCGCAGGTCTCACTACCTTCCTGTAAACTTTCCTTTTGACTCTCGCTGCTATCCTTCTGGCACTCATCATCTCCACCCTGCCTGCACTCTCTTCTTCACATCTCTTGTGCACTACCTCTCTCTTTGGATGGTTACCCCCAGGTGTTTCACCTAATGGCACACTAATATCGTATTTTCCAGCTGGTTCTGTAGGAAGTAATTGTCAGAAGTTCGGGTGGGAGAGCACTGATGAACGACTGATTACATATCGGTTCATTCCTGAGTCATTCCTCTCTTGTTCTAACTAAGCAAGTTTTTTTCTGCCCTTTATTGTAAAATCTTAGAGCTTTTTTGTGATATGTATGTTTTATCTGGAAATAAATTAAAGTAATTCTGTTTTCATTAAATATGATTTCAGTTTTGCTACAGCTGGGACTCTGCATTTCTTCAGGAGTTATTTTTTTTAATCGATCAGTTATGATAAGCTAAAGCATACTGAATGATGCTTCAAGTCCGTGCTGATGTGCCGACAGAAGCCCTGATGCACGCATGGACACATGCTGGCAGGAGCACACAGAGTTTGTGAGCTGCTGATGAACTGGTTACTGCCTCTATCAGGGCTCGTTATGCCCCTTCAGTCAGAGACGGTGTACAGAGGATCTATTTTTTTTCTCAGCAAATAGGACCGTAGCCCCAGATCATTTCGTCCAATGGTGATCATCGAATGATTCCGTTTATGAATCAGACAACAAGAAACGAGAAGGAAACCGCCTATTTTGAAGATGTTCTCACAGTTTTGTAGACTACAAGCAGTTCTGCTTTTTCTTTCCCTTTCTGCTGTTACGCTCCCACGGACAGATCAGATTTTGTTGTGGCATGAGTTTTGTTTGTTTGTTTTTATATATATGGGTGGCTGCCACCCTTTTGTATTGGTTTTAACAAGTGGGCATGACTGTTTACTGTAACACAGCATTTAACCCGCAGACAGATAGCATCTACGTGTGCACTACATTTCCAAATACATTTCAAATTCTTTTGAATGGGGAGCTTGATGATTTCTTTTAAAAAAAAAACTGCTGTCTGTGAATACAGCTCACACTTTATCCTACCAGTATTAATGTGGTCTGTTCTCTTTCAGTGCTGTTATTCATGAAATTCAGAGTATTTGTGTTTACAGGGGGACATTAATGAAATGAATCCTTGGCTTTTGTGTGTCTGTGAGATGGTAATTAGACTGTGTGCATGAGTGTGTTTTGAACATGCAGAGTAAATTACTACCTTTGATCACAGAAATGAAATGTTTACTCATTTGCGCAACTTCGTCCCTGAATTCGCAATCTTTCCTGTTTTTATTGTTAATATAAAAATAAACGAGTGACTCAGCTGCATAGCAGAAATGAAAATCTGTCCACATTCTCGATTTGATAGATAAGACGTTGACCTTCCTGGAAATTCACTGCGGTAAAGTCGTTTGAAAGTTTACTCAAATTTGACTTTGGCTCGCGAGCCTGCTGTTCCTTCAGAAGTAAACACAGTTTGAATAACATTTCCCTTCTGTGGACTTGTTTCTCGCTAAAGTGAGAAATAATTCTGTTTGGTGAAGCATCTGGATCGCTCTGCTTACATAGTTTGTCTCCTTAAGAAGAAGGAGAGTGATCGCCCTTATTTACTCTGATACTAGTCATTCCTTTACCGTGTACCCACATCCATCCACGCTGACTTTGTCAAGCTGCAGTTTTGACAGCTCGCTTGTCTAGTTTAGAACAGGGGTGGAAAATCAAAACAGGGCACTCATGGGAGCGTGTGACCAGTATAATCACTGGTTCGTTAACACAAAGGACCGGTTTCACACCATAAACATTCATTCGTTACTCTGTAGAAACACTAAACAGTCTCTCTTTGTTTTAAGCCTGCCATGGGAAAACATACCCACATTTCTGTTTTTCAGGTTTTACCGGTGCTTTATACTCTGTCAGTCTTATAACTGGGAAATTTACTCATCTGACTGGAAAGATGTGTGTCAGATCTATGGGGGCATAAGGTATATTTGATGTTTGTATTTTTATGACATGCACGTATATATATATATATGCTTTAAAGAGATATATTCCTCCCACCACAAGTTGCACCTAAGTCACTCTGCCTGGAAAGCACATGCGTACTCTCATTCATCAGGAATACTTTAAACTTTTTCAAGGGGCTCCAATTTCAGCAGCTGGTTTCCATGTTTCATGTTCCATGTTTTTAGTGCTGCGTAGAGATGAGAACGGTTCCTTGTACGGGCCTGTCAGAGGCACCACCATATCAACATCCTGATGGCTAGTTGTGGCTCTGCTTGCAAGGCATTTTTATGTTTACAGGAGCAGAGCCTGAGGCTGTCCAGCTGTGATTCCTGTCTGTCCCTCTTAAGGAAACACGAGAGTGTCAGATAACAGAGGATGTTGTTCTGGTTTGTAGAGGACGCCGAAACACTATGCAGACATTTACAGAAAGAAAGAATGTATACTTTATTGATCCCCGTGTGGAAATTCCTCTCTGCATTTAACCCATTCACTCAGTGAGGCAGTGGGCAGCCATTGGGCACCCCGGGAGCAGTGTGTAGGGATGGTACCTTGCTCAGGGGTACCTCAGGGTAGCTGTTCAGGGGAATCGAACCCCTGACCTTCCGATCATGGGGCCACCACTCTACCTACTAAGCTATCCCTGCCCCTATTTACCTCTGGAGCCTCACATCTGTGCAGTTTGTGACTACTGTCTCAAAAATCAGAGTGGACAATAATAAAGCATATTTACTTATTGTAAATACTTTTACTGGCTGGGTTTAGTTTCTCTGCCTTTCAAAACAAAGATCAGAGGTGTAACACTGCCGTTGGGTGTATAACTATTATATTTCTTCAGGCATTCTCGTTAAGATGAAAATCGAGCACAAAGTTTGAACAAGAAAAAAATGCAGCAGCAAAAACAACACATCACACTAAACAAAGAATCATTCAAATGTTTTAGGAGTCCTAAAGTACATCAACGCTCACACACTCCTGTCTCATCGGTCCACTTTTAGCTTTGACGGCAGCGCACATTTGTCATGATGTCGCATCGGTAAGATTATGCAGTGTCACATTTATTTCTGTCCAGAAATTGCATTATGTTTTCACCAAGTGTAAAGTCTTCTCCAGAACAATCCCCAAAATTCTGAATCGGGTCAAAATGCAAACTCTGTGGTGGCCAATGCATGTGTAAAAATGATGTCTCTCACATTTTGAGCCAGATGAAACCCAACATTGTCATCCTGGGATATGGCATCCGGAAGAAGAAAAACCCCTGATGGAAAAACCTGGTTATTCGGTATGTTCAGGTACATGGTTGGCCTCATTTTTGGGCACCTGGTGTTTCTAAACCTAGACCAACAGTCCACTCCAAGCCTCTATTTGTTTAGTTCAAATCCAGTGGGAACACTTTTTTAGCCAAGAAGTATATATAAACATGTATTCTTCCTCTTTCTCTTTCTCTTAGTTTGACGTCATAGGTAAATGTCACAGACATTTTCTACAGAATTTGGAAAGCAGAAGACATCAAAGACTTCCCATTCATCTAAACCGAGGGTAATTCCTCAACAGGTTTTACTATGAATCTGAAGTTCCCTTAAACAAGAGAAATCCACCAGTAAAGCTTTTATGGATTACCTTTGAATTATCAACCATTACATCGTCCACCTAGTATGTGAGCAGCGGGAATAAAATGCTGCTTTCGTGTCAGTCCAGGAATCATTTATCACCAAGTTTTAAAATGGAGCTTTTGAATGTACGCCACTGGCATGTGCTGTAGCCCCCTGCTGAATATGATGTACATGTGATAAGGCAACGTGAGAACATAGCTGCAGTTTTATCATCTCAAAGTGTTTGCACATATTTTGGGATAGATTGCACTCCAGGGTTTTCTGAACCAACAGTCCAGTTCATTACTCATTGTTCTGGGTCTTCTCAGGCATGAAATGCATATTAGCAGGTTAGCAAACACACTGCATTACAGCCATGTTTCATGTTGGCAGCAAAGGGAGTTTATTCATTCACTCAACTTTCAAAACAGGGAGTGCTGGATTTTCTCTGGAGCTGAAAGTAACAATAAAACATTTTAAAAGACGTCATAGCTACAGTGTAAAAATCTGTTCGTTTGTGATAAATTATTATTGAGTACAAATAAAAAGTGAAATAAAGTAAAATAAAAAATGATTTTCTTCTATTAATTGCATGAGCTAGAGTATAAGTATAGCACAATTGTATTTCAGTAGATTTGCTCCATTCAAAATATTGTGACTAAAACTGCTTTTTCTGTGTAATAAAAATACAGTACACCAAATACTTGAACATTTGTTTAACTTCTCCTGAGATGTGCATGAACCCAAGCCTTTAGTGAGCAGTGGATTGCTCTTTTCTTGGAAAGCATACATGCTCCATCTAGTGGCGTTTGTTGGCTGCACAGAGCCAGCTCCGGATGTCAGCTGAAAGAAGAGCTTGTTAGTGCAAGCGGTAGTTCAGAGTTTATTCCACTCATCCATGCATTTCTGATCTCACCAGGAGAACAGATGAGAAACTGCGGTAAATGTGTAATTAATAAAGCAAACACACATGGCTTATTTCTTCCCTACCTCAACAAAAAGCGATGGGGGGACCGATCAGTCATTCCCATAGTATGCTTTGTTTCACAATCCTGGAGACTGATAGCTTCTGGACTCTCTCCCAGAGTTTGTAGTCCTTGAGTTTGAACTTGTCATATGGTTCTCATCCAAAGTTAGTTTCTACAGACAAAAGAACACAAACCACCTCCAGAAATGCGGGGGTTCCAAAAACACTGCTTCGAAAGTGGTCTTTGCTTTGGTCTTCCTCATTTGTGGCAGTCAAAGAATACAATTTATTTCTCACGGGAAAGCACCTTGTCCACTAATGTTGATTTCCTATCAGCGACAAGGTCTTCTTTTATAATTTGCATAACTAGCAGCGTAAATCAGTTACTAAATTTGTTCAGATTTGAGTGCAGCTGTGAGAGTAAAAGGCAAATGAGGGGCATGCTAAGAGGAAAAGAAGACAGTGTCCAGTGTGTGAGATGAAACATTAAGGTGAGAGCTTATTAATCAGTGACAGTCTTAAAAAGTCGGTTAAGGGAAAGCACCGAAGATAATTTGGCTACAGCCTGTGAAATCTGAAGATGTGCTGCGTCTCCTTATTTGGATCTGATAGACCTGAAGATTTATTTCCCTTTCACTCAGAGGTGAGCTTTGCTTTTTGTCACTTTGATATTTTTAAGCTAATTCACTTAAAAAGGATTTTTTAAAACCCGCCATGCAAGACTAAACTACTGATATGCATCATCCATGTACCTGAATGACATACAGGAGTGGAAACATGCTAGTTTAGTACTCCTGTGTCCAGTGTGCCATTAAGTTACAAATGGAGTGTGTCCAGATCTGCTGATGTTTATCAAGTACTTAAGATGGGTTGAACAATACACGGCTCAAAAACAATCTCCAAACTTTTCCTCTTCAAGCAGTTTCCCAGACAATCTGAGCACAAAGAGAAGCAGGTAAGTTAAGGTATATGAGCCAGGCTTCACTAAGTGCGGTGATTACAACAATTCCAATCGCTTCCTTAAGAAGAGGAAGTCAACAGCCTCAGGTGCATGATAACCCACAGGTGCAGAGAAGCCAGAAGGCGGGAACACAAAACACCAAAACCAGCACACCCGATGGTTACTGTACTTTACAATGTATCACTTTAATCTAATAATGAATTTGTGTAAAGTTGGAGACTGTAAAGTAATGAAAAGTTATGCCTTGCACAGTAAAGTCATTGTCCTGGGTCACTTTGACCCAGCGCCCTTGGTTTTCTGAATGCAACTGACACCCTCGTCTCGACGAGAAGCCTGGGTTCGGGAGAGCCCACTGAAGACATCCACCTTTTTGGAACCATGATAACAGGGTTCTTGCTGATCGGCGCTGGCTTGTCCCTGGCTTATCGAAGAATAAAGAAAGCGGAAACGGCTGTTCAAATCCCCACAAGGCTGCCCACTATGTTGATTGGAACGATGGAGCGAGCCGTGGCTTCTCAGAATGGGCGCATTAGACGCAGCACGGATGACATCTTGGAGAAGCTTGCAGCTGCGTTGAGTGCTGAGACTCTGACAACGTCTTGGAGAGGCTCACGGCTGTCGTGAACACTCGTGCTCTATGAGCAAACTGGATAACATCTTGGTGTAGCTGGATAACATCGTGGAGAGGCTCACGGCTCTCCAACGGGAATGGTGAGGAACCAGTGATGGACGTTAGATCGACTGTAAAATTGACATGCAGTTTTTCGCATATGCGGCTACCATATCGGCACCAGCTGCGGTCTCAAGGCTGGAGCTGAGCATAACAAACAACTTCTCCCCTGATAACAAACTGTGTTTGGACTCTTCGTTCCAAACGCCCTTGTATGCTTATCTCCAAGGCCGAGTCGGACGGCGGGTCTGGCCCAGCGCTGGATGAATAGTTGCAGGGCAGGATGGCTGTGTCTGGATCGGCTTACTTCTCACCCCTTACCCACCCCTGTTGCTTGTCACGTGCTTCATGATGTTGTGATGTGGACATTTATGTGCTCTTTGTGCAGAGGAGGTTTCTTTTGTTTTCTGTTCTCATGCTGTCCCCCCATAGGAGCCCAGCATGAGTAGAGGTCTCTTTTTTCCCCTCCTGAACTTGCCCATTGTATTGTACATTTCAGTGTTTTTCCATGGTACTACCGGTCTCCTCCCTATGTGATGTCTGTGTTGTGTATGTAAGGTCGCGGGGGGGGGGGGTCCCATTTCGCTGCAGGGCAACTTGCATGTGACAAAGGCTTTCTTGACTTGATTTTCTTGTGTTTTTGTATTTTGTTCTTTATTTATCCCATGGTTCCCAGGTTGTTCGGTTAAGTTTATTAGATTTACCCCATGTCTTTACCCCAGAGTCTGTAACTCTAATTGCAGAAGAGTGTAACAGTTGAACAATTACTTTTAACTAATAAAAAAGCAACCACATGAACTGATTTCCACACATCTTCTGTCAGTTACAAGCTAACTGTAACAATGTAAGCCAGGATCCATCTGTGGTCACCACATCAAAGACTTTATATAAAATCTGTCCTGTTGCACAAGAGTATGCTCTTCCTGTAAAACTCTAGAGTGTACCTCTAGAGTTTTACAGAATAATTTAACAAAAGATTTGTTTAATAGCCAAAAATGAAAGCACACAAAAGGAAACGGGGTCACAAACAATAAAGCAGAACATCACAAAAGGGACCATAAAAAGCAAAGAACTTAACAGCCAGACAAAGATTCGGAAACACATAGGACTACAAATATATAAATATATATCTCAGGGCACTGAGACAGAATGAGGGAGGGGCAAAAAAATCACAAAAGGAAGGAACAGAAAATAAAACTGTGTGACACAACACAGAACAGACATTGGATGTAAAACAGGATATAACTCCCAGAAAAATAACACTGAGACGTGGGAACCGCACTACACTAGAGGACAGAGAGAGGTCAAAGCAATTTAGACATGACCAGATCAGAAGGAGGAAACACAGATGGAAATAAATTAAAACAAGCGATCGTACACAAAGAGAAGAATTCAAACGCTTTAACATCACTGGAACAAAAGAGCCTTTGTTCGTGGTGGCTCTATCAGATCAGAACTTGAACAACTAGAAGCAGCAACCACCAAAAAGTAGTTTAAAGATACGTCGAACATGCTGGATTATATGTCTACCTCTACTTGGTTGCATGTTTTTAAAATGAAAGAAAAAAGTAGAACTCTTCCATCCTGCAGTGCAGCCACACAGTGCAAAAAATATTCAGGTCGAATCTAAAACTCTAAAGTCTGTCACTGCTGGCCTGAAGGGATCCACAAATTTATTTTAACGTGGCTACGTGAAATAAAATCACCATAAGGTCACTGTTTGATGTACTACTGTGGATGACAGTGAATTTAAAGAGAGTCGGCACTGTACTCACTTCACACACAACAATGCGTCTTGTGTAGTTACCTCAGATGCACTTTTTCTCTCCTGCACCACTGCTGCAGCAGCTGCGCGTATTTCAAAGACGCATATTTTCTGTAGGATTTCGTAATATTACACACTAAGAACATCGGGAGCATCCTTCATGCCTGCGGCTTCCTCGTGTCTGAACGATAATAACTCACTGAAGGCTATCTGCTGCCCCCTGCGGGCTTTCAGCAGGTACTGTCTATGTGAAGAAAGAAAACACCTCTAATCTTCTTACTGCAGACGATATCCTTGTGCGCACACAGACGCACACGCGCGCACACACAGAGAGGGGCTAAATGTGCCTGTAAATAAGACTGTAAACGCATTTAGTTTTGGTACAAACAGACAGAAATAACACAGCGTGTGCTGGTGCGGAAGATAAGCTTAGTTATCACCTCTTCCTGCAGATACGACCCCTTCAAGCTGATGTGTTATATTTTGCGATTTCAAGGAGTTTTCATTGTGAAAGGCACCAAATTTGTGTGAGAGCTGTTAAAGCTGACCACCTTATTATAATGCTTATTGCTGCTAAGTCACCAGAATAAACCAACGCTGAGGAGAGAAAAAATAGCGTGATTCGTCTGGCACGCTCAGATGCGTCCTTACGCACAGGCGTGAACGCCTACTCCGGTGATGTGTCGGGGCGGATTGGCTGCTAAAGATACCAGAGTCCGTGTGCTCTTTGTGATTGGCTGTGGCTGTCTTGGCCATTACGTTATGCTTACTCCATACACACTGGTAGCCGGAGAGAGGGAAGACGTAATGGTTTGATTTCGTGTGCACTTGCAATGGTCGTCGTTCTGACATTACTCGGCAAATTCCTCAGACGAGAGGTGCAATGAAGGTATGTGCCTGTTTCTGCAGCTCGTTTGTGATTTGGATTGTTAACGAGGCTCATGCGGTGCCGTGATGTGCAGGGGGTGCTGCATCGAGAAGCAGGGAATATCCCCATCCTAATGCCAGTTAATTTCATTTGTGTGCAGTTGTATCAACAGGCTTGAACGCTGCAGACACTCTTTAATTTTTTAACTTGCCATCACATTTCATTACTCGCCGCTGTCATTCCAGCGCCTGACAGTCTGGGGTTTGCATTATTTTCCTGTCGAGGGTGCAAGCCTGGAAACGCTTTCCCCACGTCTCCAGCCATCCTGATAAACACTGGGTACAGTGTGTAGCCTTTTAATGAGCCTGCTTTGACCCCAGAGTGCTAGTTCAGTGGCCAGAGCGACATCCATTCATCGTCAGGCTTTAATCCGCTCTAACGAGATAGAGACACTGCGGCCGGTGAGTGAGAGAGCGTGGGGATGTTCGGGAGACGTCTCGGGATACCGAGAGGGTCACCTCTCAGGTCCAAGCTGTGTCAGGCTGTGCAGGAGTCTCCTTCCTCTCAGTGTGCGCTTGTGTATATGCGTGTGTTTGTTTGTGTGCGCCTGTGCTGTAGCAGCTACAGGCTGCAGCATAGGAAGGAAAGGTGATGAAGCTGTCTGGCAGCTTAGGACAGATAATGATGAAGACTACAACGATGATGTCATTGGTCCTCTGGTGGTGGCAGGTTTCTGGTGGCAGTCGGTGTGAAAGGTGAAGTGAAACAGCAGCAGCATCAAGGAACGTGAGTGTACACAGTACGAAAACTGTGCTGCTGTCGGTGGCAGTTGACACTTAGTCATCTGTTACAGTTAAAGCTGACTGGATGATTTTTTTAAAAGCTCATCGCATGCATCAGTGATTACCTTAAAAGGGAAATGTCCCCCTTTTTATAAATAAAGCCTCTCTTAATTCCAGAGGTGCAAAATAACCAAATACATAGCTTTTTAACTCCTCACTAAAGCACTGCTTTGGATTGGCGTGTCTCTTTTTTTCTGTGAAATCCTTTTCCTACTATTCATAGTGAAATGATATGTTCTTTGTGCCAGGTCAGGCTGTTTCTTTAGTCACCCCGAAGTGGCCCAACACACAGCAAACTTATGGAAGCATCATCAGCACTGAAATGCTGCAGGGATTTCAGCAGATGGAACATTTTCTGAAACATGCCACTGAAACATTTAAACAGAAGGGCGTTTTAGCTTCTTGCGTGGTTTGTGTGTATGGTCACATTTTCTCACTTTGCAGCATTTCTTGTAAATGTTGAACATGTGTTGGCCCATCACCCCGTCGTCTGTTTTCCTGCACGTTTTAGGCTGCAGTGTGTTGAGGAGGGTTTTTTTTTTATTTTTAATATTATTTAGGTTTTGCCTGCCAAATTTTTACAGTCAAGTCTCTAAAGATTGCTGGATTGTTATAATATTTGATGTTTATTTGTGTTATGTAGGTTTTCTTTTACTAATCCCCCTTTTTTCTTGTTTTGGAGCTATGCTGCTCTTCTGTTTAGCTTTGGATTCATCAGTGTTATTGTAGCTTCTCATTTGGCTCTTAGTGGGTAAAAAGGGAAATATTTTTTCTATAGTTGCAATTAGTGGTGATGCACCCATCTTGAACTTGTGAGCCAATTCTGATGCTTAAAATAACCATTTGGCTGATTACCAAAGAAGTTGTTTGTTTTTGCAGTTTTCCTCCTGTGTGCTAAGAAAACAAGGGAATAAAACTCCCATCATATCACTATATTCAAACATTAAACAGGTGCAAAATTTATGTGGCACAGCAGAAAAGACATTTTGGCCAGAGTCATCAGTAAATGTCATCCCATTTGCTGGCAGGTTGATGGCAGCGAACAGGGACGATATTGATGTTTGGCTGATATATCGGTGCATTTGTAGCTCTTAATGGTTGCTTTTAACTAACTTGATTTTATGTGCAAGGCCCGTCCTCATAAAATAGAAGCTTTTTTGGAGAATAAGTGAGCTGGGGTTCAGGTTGAAATCACAGAGGACGTGATTTTTGACTGAAAGGCTGTTCTGATAAATTTTTTTTTTTTTTTTTTGCTTGCAGATTCAACTAAGACCTTTTTTTCTTTTTTAATGCCTCCCTTCCTCCCCCCCTCCTGTTTATCACAATATTGTGGCAGATAAGAAAACAGACGGCTTAACTCTGTGAAGTTAATTTTCCCGAGGCACATCATCACTCGCTGTGTCCCGGGAAAGCAAAATGGATGTGACGTTTTATTGACTAATCTGGTTTAAATTGAAAAGCAGCTTTTCTGCCCCTGTGGACGGGACGGCGCTGGGTTGTGTAAGCATGCATCTCAAAACGGGAAAGACTGCTGTACAGTCTGTGCTGCCAGTGCCATTTTATTCAGAGTTAAACCTCTGACTTAAGTGGTTGGCTTTTTCTTTTTTTTTTCTTTATTTTGCATTTAAAAATTCTCGTTTTCACGGCCATCTCGAAGCCCATACTGGGCATGGTGGGAGTAAATAGTCACAAATCCCCGCTTCCAGTGTATCACACTTTGTTCCAAATGGGACTAAACTGACTGAAGCTATAAAGAATCAAAGGGGTGCACGAGATTCCTGGTGATATTTCATGACAGTTTTTATATTGCAGGACTGCAGGACTCGGCATCTGTTTCCAGGGCTAAATCCAGCCAAGTCGTCCTTTGCCTTCAGAGTAGACTTTGTCAATTTCACATTTTGCACGCACAAATCCAACTTTGCCTGTAGCAGTTTGATTTGCACATGCATATTTCTCCAGACTTTGACATCTGCATCCTCCAGCAGACATCACTGACTGTATTTGTGTCATAATTTAAATGGAAAAATATCACATTTAGCTCCATCATCTTCAGACAAATGTCTAAAGGCGTTAAATCAATTAGTTGTTGTTTTTTTCTGAAACCATTATCTCCGGTATAAACAGGCAGCCAGCTGAATTCACTTTTCACAGTGTGAGTGACATTTGCAGTTGATACAAGAGGGGGGGAAACTGAGAGAGATTCAGGAGAGAGAAAGGAAATGAAAAGGCGGGAGAGAGGTGGTGGATGGTGGAAGATTAGCGTTGAAGGCCCCTTCAATAAAATATATGACAGTGCAGTTTTCTCTCAAAAGTCCTCATAATAGACTCTGGTTGGTCCACATGTGCGTGCAGACTTGCAGAAGTCAGCCCCAGGTGTCATTTGTATCATTTAGACAGATGTAGCCAGAGAACTTTGGGTTTTGTTTTTTTTTGTTTAGATTTCACTCCTTTAACAGAAGAATAATATCCACTTTTACAGATTTCCCTCTGTTTATCAAAGCCTTATGCTTACATTACCACAAACATCATTCAGAGGTTCACATTGAGTACTGCTACAAGAAGCCAAGACCCAGCCGATGACTTAATTCAACAATGCAACGTGCGTCAGTGCTTTCCGAGTCCTGCAAACACTTAAAATACATCTTAAGTTTTGCAGTTGTGTTTCTTGCAAGGGGGAAAAGGTAAAGGAAGAGGGATGGGGACGTGACATCAACAAAGGTCACCATCGATAATCAAATTATGCTATCGGGGCACTGCAATGCACCAGTAAAGCACTCCCATTTAAAGTATTTAAAGTTTATTTCCCTTCTACGCTGAATTCCATTCTTATTATTCAATTCCTACATTTCCCATAGTGCAACTTGAGTAATTTTATTAGAACCCCATCCTCGTGTTGTTTTTGTAGCTGGCTTGATACATGTTAGTCTATATTCAAAATGTCAGTTATAAGGACAGAAAATAAAAGTAAAAGCAGTGTCAGAGCTCCAAGTAAAACAAAGTCATTTATGTTAATTATATAGTCCAATTCATGTGCACTTATGTAATTTCAGCTCTGCGTGAGAGTCTCTGCTGCCGCTTTGCTGCTCTCCTGTCCTCTCTGTTTCACTGTGGGGGCAGCGTGTTTGCTTACTATTACATATCCACGTCCAGAGAAAGAGAAGATCTTTTGTTTGAGAGACTGTTTCTTCATTTGATGTTTAGTAGTTCAGAAAGTCATGCACAAACGCTATCAAAAGTCACCCAGTACAGTTTGAAGCAAGGTTAAAATCGTCTGTCTCAGTATGTGACTCATTTCTCCAGTTTGCGTCAGTCTGTCAGTGACCCATTTAAGCCTCATCTAGGTTCTCATCCCGGTTACACTTGTGGATGCTTGGGCAGTTTTTAAGTTTTTATCTTCTAGGCTCATTTTATGAGGTCGGCTAGCTGTTTGGCCACACAAGGCCTCTCCCCTGTGGGTTTTTCTATTTAAATCCATGCCTCTGTTAGATTTTGCTACTTTCACACTTTAAGCTTGTGTGTAGGGGCTAGTCAGTGTGATGGCTGAACCCCAGCAGCAGTGTGTGAAATGTGACAGGTGACAGGAATGATAAAAATGCACAGTACAGTATCCCCAGAGGTATCATTCAAGTTAAGACTGTTGAGTGAAGATAAAACAAACAAAACAAAGCACAAAAAAATAAATAAATAAAACGCTGCCCTACATGTGATGTTTGCACTTGTCACTTGTTTATTCAGGACTCCCTGCCTACAGAGCTCGCAGTGTGCTAATTGAAGTGACACGGGGAACTCGTGCTGCTGGCTTAAAGCCAAATAAGACTGTTTTCATGGCCAGGCTGCAGTGGCTCCTCATCCTGGAGAATGCAGTAAAATTCCTTTTAGTGGCTTCATTCCCTTATGAGAGAGGTTTTATCTAACCGGAGACTTCTTAGCAGCTAACCACGGGGTCAAGTTTGTGCCACAGGCGAGTAATACAAGATTTAGTGTAACTCTACATAAATATATCTGGATAAAGTGAGCAGCTTGTGGAGGAATGTACCAAGGATAAGCAGCAATCTATAAAAAACAAATAAAACCTATATAATAAAATTAAAAATGTACTTTTATTATATAGCGGGTTTTTTTTAAAATATATATGTTTATAGATATTTATTTCATTAATATAACATAATATACTGGTGGATTGGTAGCCAGGTAGCTACCAATCCACCGATAATGCGTGGTTGTATGGTTTGTTTAAGTATTGAGAAGGAGACAGTGAGTGAGGCATCTGGGGTCATCCTCTACAACAAATTTGACAATCAGAAAAGTTCAAAATCTCTTGTTTATTTTTATTTTACTTTTTTACATTTTTCTACAATATGTAATTCATCCAGTCACCTGACAGCAACTCGGCAGGTTTTGACATGGTCAGGAGGACCTGCTGGAGTTCAAACTGAGCATCAGGATTAGGAAAAAACAGGATTAAAGTGACTGAACGTGGCGTGGTTGTTGGTTCCAGAGTATTGTAGAAACTGCTGATATACAGGGATTTTTCCACACAACTACCTCTCAGGTTTACAGATAAAACTGGTGTGATAAAAGAGAAAATATCCAGTGAGGAAAAAAAAACCAAATAACCTCTTGTTACAATCAAGGTCCACAGAAGACCATCTCTGGACACACAACAAGTGAAGCGTTGAAGCAGATGGGGTACAGCAGCAGATGACCACGCCGGGTGCCACTGCTGTTAGCTAAGAAAAGGAAAATTGGAGATAATTCGGCATAAACAACTGCGAGCTATGCATTCAAGGATTCGGGCTGGTCCTGGTGTAATGATTAGGGGTGCAACGATACTCGTATCGATATTGAACCATTCGATACAGTGCTTTCGGTTCGGTACGCATATGTATCGAACAATACAAAATTTGTAATTTATTTTATCAACTTTCCTTCTGACGATGCTGTCTGTGTTGAGCGCTCAGTGAATCTGCGTTCGACTACTCAGCCTAGGCTGCACTGTCAAGCGCAGATCCACTGAGCGCTCAACACAGACAGCATCATCAGAAGGACGAGCGCAGGGCAAGCTAGCGAGACAGAAGTTAAGCTCTCCTTGCAACATGGCAAATTGAACCTCCCCCACCCTCATTCAGATGTGGCGTTTGGAATTATTTTGGTTTTCATGTGACGTATGACTCTGAAGGTAAGCGCGTCATGGACTAAAGTAAAACAGTATGTTGGATGTGCCACGCAATGCTCAATTACATGGGTGGGAACTAGTGTGTTAGCGAGCAGTTAGCTCGTTAACGTGTTAGCCGTCTAGCCCCAAGCAGGGGTAGCTCGTTAACGGAGATTTGCCGCTGACAGCACTAGTGGGAACACAACGAATATGACTGCACATTTACGCCGACGTCATCCTAGTGCAAAGACAAGTGGAAGCAGACAAAAACAACAAGCATGCATGCTACAAACTTTACCCGAGTCATTTAGACAGCCGTTAGCACATGATTCTCCTTATGGGGACCTGATATGTTTAATATTGTGGCGAGCTCAGACAAGGAGGAGATGGAGGTGTCGTTTGGTCTTGCTTACCGTGAGCTAGCCAGGGAGCACAGCCGTTTATTGACATCTGCAGAAGAACACTGCCGCTAGCTAACTCCTCAGCGCGGGAACCGCACAGCAACAACAACACACAGAGCGCCCTCTGACCCCGGAAGGACACACCGTCGCAGCGAGAAGGCGTCACCCGTCACTATGGCAACATAAACAAAACATAACTGTACAAACAGAACCCTGAACAGCCCTGACCCGCTACATAGCCCCCGCCTAAGGGGTCAGTCGTCCCCGACGACCCCATTGCCCCACACAAAGTCCTGCAAATGTCCAGGTGCCTTCTTTTGGCGCACCGGCCGGTCACGACCGGCGGGGGAAAAGTCACTCGGGTCAGAACATGGGGTGCCACCATCATCCCACTTCTGACACCAATGTGGCGAGCTCAGACAACGAGGAGACGGAGGTGTTGTTTGGTCTTGCTTACCGTGAGCTAGCCAGGGAGCACAGCCGTTTATTGACATCTGCAGAAGAACACTGCCGCTAGCTAACTGCTCAGCGCGGCAACCGCACAGCAACAACAACAACAACACACAGGGCGCCCTCTGACCCCGGAAGGACACACCGTCGCAGCGAGAGGGCGTCACCCATCACTATGGCAACATAAACAAAACATAACTGTACAAACAGAACCCCGAACAGCCCTGACCCGCTACAATATGCTGCTGAGAATATAGCCCAGAAGAAGCGTATAGTATAGCTTTTATTTTGGAAAGAGCCATTTCTCTGTAATAAACTCTCTTTTCCAAAGATGAGTGATTCCTCAATCAGATATATTTATTTTTTTAATTACTTTTGTTTCAGCAATATTAAATTTAAAAACTGTACTTTTGAGTTAAAATATATATTTATAATTTTAATAAATGACAAATTAAAAAGGCATGAACATTTTTTTTTGTATCGAAAAAATATCGAACCGTGACACCAAAGTATCGAACCGAACCGTGAATTTTGTGTATCGTTGCACCCCTAGTAATGATGTACTCAAATGGCCTTCCACAGTCATAAGATCTCAATCCAATAGAGCACCTTGGGGATGTGGTGGAACCGAGATTCACATCATGGATGTGCAGCAGCTGCATGATGCTAACATATCATGTCAATAAGGACCATATGGAGCAGAATCTCTGAGGAGCACAGCTCCCTGGAATCTATACCCATGCGGCAATGGGAGGGGGGTGTTTGTATCACTGTAAAAGGAAAACTTCCAGCGTTTTGGAAAGACGAAACGATCTCTTCAAAATATCACCTCGGGCCGAGAGTAATGGAGGAAGACATTTTCCTCCATACTTCATTTTACAGGCTAAACAATTTATCGGTTAACTGAAAAATAATGAACCAGTTGATGCCATGTGAATTAAGTAGTAGCCTCAAAAAATATGAATTGAAATCGGGCAAAATTGTTATTCATTAATTTAATGACAGACAAACAGAAATGCAGGCAGGGAGACAGAAAGATTAATGGTGCCCACCGGAAACAGTCATTCATTCATTTAATGAGATTAGTTAATGATTTGAACTGTGGAGCCGGTGGAAGTGGACTTTTCCCCTCCGCGTCCCGAGTCCACATTTAGTGTGTCTTTTCTAAGATTACATAACGCCATCCTTAAGCAGATGGGTGAAGTCAGATCACAGGGTGTTTGTGACAAGTCGGAGCAGAGGGCCGTCTTAAGAAAAGATGTGGCAGGATCCCGTGAATTCCTTTGTTTTTCCTTTGGAGCCATGAACCAAAGAGGGCTTACATTATGCTCATGTCAGCTATTGATTCAGCAGGCTGGGGAACAACAGAAGACATATTCTCTCCTCGCTGTCCTCCCCCCTCCTTCCTCCCCGCATCAGTATGCTCCAAGGAGCCGTAGCTCCCATCGCACCATCTTTGCTCCCCGTCTCTGGGCCATTTTTGAGATCTGCAGACGCATCCGATTTATTCTTTCTGCGTGGGGCATTTTGCTTTAATTTTACATATACCAACTTAAGTCTGGAAGCTACCTCGGGACGTTTAGAGTATGTATTTACATCCACCTCTTCCCATTTGAGCTACACAAGAATAGCCGTTGGCTTGGACTCTTTTAACGTGGCTCAAAATAAATTAAATTTATAAATTTAAGCCACAGCGCTGTTGGTAAAAATGTCATTAATATATTTTTGAGACGTCTTCTTTCTAATTATCTCTGACCTGCAGGAGCACTCTCAATAATGTGCTTCTCTCTCTTTCCGGTCATTGATCTCCCCTGAGCACAGTATTACTCAAGTGTCGTACTGTAGTTTGATATTTTATATGGGTCTTTATGCAATATTGTACTTTATCTTTATTTGTTTCATAACTTTGTAGGTTCTAATTAACAGTACAGTAATTATAATTAGTAAAGAAATTATGGCGTTATGATGTATTAAGATAAGATCATACTTAATTAATCTTCACAAGCTACCCAGAGGTGTAGTTTTAAAGTAATTAAAGTTGGCTCTACCTTTATCTGCCCCAATGTTAATGATGTTTCTACAACATAGGTTCTATTTTTCAGTCATTTGAAAGTAAGTTAAAAGACCTAAGTGCTGTTCTGCTCTTCCCTAGCTCCATATTTCTGTTTCTATCGGGGGTTTGATTGATTTACAGTTCAAAACAATCCTTATTCACCCTACTGACCTAAGTGCAGCCCCTCATCCAATCCCCAAAACTAACCGTTTTAGCTCCTCTTGTCTTTCATGCGACTCTGCCAACAGAAGGGCACAAACAAAAATGTTTTTATTATTACATCTGCCTGAAAAAGAATTTAAAATGTCATCCTCAAATGTCATTAATTTCATCGATGATAATACTTAAGTACTGCATAAACTTCTGTACTAGATGTCTCTAAAAGTCATATCTAAGTCATGTGGGTGTATTTCTGTCTGTGTTGTTATAGGCAGGAGCATCGTCCATGTGGGCGTCATGCTGCGGGCTGTTGAACGAGGTGATGGGCACGGGCACGGTGCGGGCCCAGCAGCCGGGGTTTGGAGCAGGCGCGGGGCCCTTTCGCTTCGCCCCCAGTGCTGGGTACTCCACCTACCCCCCCACCAGCTCAGGGAGCGCCGGGCAGCTGTGCAAGGCCTGCGGACTGGCCTTCTCGGTCTTCAGACGCAAGGTAAACACGGATGTCAGCGAGTGACATGTGACAAAGCAGTAAGTGGAGCCTATCCCAGCTGTCGTAGGGCGAGAGAGTCACATCATGCCAGTGCTATATAAAAATGAACTCGCAGAGACTGCAAAGGTGCGAAGTAATCCCTCACACTCAACATTTTACACACCTTTTTTCAGCCTTGTAATCATTCTGTGCGGTTGTGAGCAGCGACTTTTCCTTCCTTGTGCATTCAGGAAAACGCACCCTAAAGTTCGGAGTCATCTTTTTTCTTTTCTTTTTTTTCTTTTAAATCTTGCAAAAAATTTAGAAGTTTCTCAACCTTAAAATCCTATTTATTATATTTTAATATAAACCTAATAACTTATAAGATTTATACATACAATATTATATTCAATCCATAATAAATGATGTAATTCTTTACTATTTTTAAAGGGCCTATGTTGCTCTTCTTAATCAGCACAATCATTAATTTGAGATACCTTTTAATTTAAGGAGCAAGGCCAAATTTTCACTCTTCTGTTCTCATTTTCATTTTCTCCTCAGTTCTCATGGCTCTCATTAGTACATGGAGATCTGCCCAGCTCTGAGGTGCCCCCACCAGTCCTCACCGAGGCCTTCCCCAAACCACAGTCGTAGGCATAGATCCATCTTTGTTACAGCAGCCATTCTCTTACAAGAAACATTGTCAATCTAATTGGTCCCTGTTAGTGAAGAGTAATATTATTCAGACTGGTCTTTGATACTTGTATATATCTATCCCATTTTGGTGCAAGTCAAGAACATTGTTTTGCGCTATTGACAGAAATCCTTTAAAGAAAAGCTCAAGCTGTGCATGATGAGGCAGTTGTATTATTTTCCTACTTTTAAACTTTTCATAATGTGAATATTAGCCTCCACGTAAGCGTAGCCATTGAGAACTCACGGGCTTGTCTCTTTTTGACGTCTCGAAACTCTAAAACTTCAGATTTTTGAACATTTCATAGTATTTATTCCTCTAATGTATATTTATTCGCTGGTTTCTGCAGCAAACGCGCTGTTTTAGAGTAAAACTATTTTTAAGAGGACTCTGCTAAACATCTTACGTGGTTGTGTTAGAATGTGCGCCGTACCTTTCCAGGGTGTCTGCACAGCTCAACATGTTAGCATGGCAGAGTTTTATCTGCCTGGCAGTCAGACGGACTGATTAAAACTCTTCCTCTTTCCACGCAGCTTCACAGATGCCGGGTTGACTTCCATTTCACTGTCAGTGTGGTATTTTTATGGTATCTTTATAAAAAGAAGGGGGGAAAAAAACCTGCTGGGGGATTAACAACAACTGATTGAAGCAAAGTATCTGTTACGGTGCAAATGTGCTTCTTGTGAACCAAGAGCACATTTGTGCACAAGCGATAAGAAAATGTTTACAGCCGTGGCCGACCCGCTTTCCTGCCCATTTGAAGTGTCAATCTACTCAGAGGCTCTGTATCAGGAGACAGTGTTAAGCCTGTTAAATGTCAAACATCACCAGGAGCTACAGATGGTTTACGTCTCTTTTCTGGACTCTCTTTCCTAGAAATGACTGGGCACTGTTTCAGATGGGACTCTGTGTTCGTGGTTATTAAGGTTTCTCTTTGTCAGGGCGATTCAGGCAGAGCCAGGCGACTCCTGCATGCAGTATTTAAATAAGTGGCTATATGGGGACATGGCTGCACTCAGTACTGATTAAAAGGAATGTCTGTCAAAAGCTAAACTTTGCCCATTTTTCAGAGGTCTGATCTGATTAGATTTCTTTCAGAAGGTGTTTCCCTTATTTATTTATTTATTTTTAAAGTGGCATAAATGGTGAAGAGTTTATAAGTTAACAGGCCAAACATCATCACCCTTATGTTGCTGAAAAAGAACAACTTCAAGAACAAGTTTGTTTGCGTCAGTCAGAAGAGAAAGAATAACTGATCACATCACATCTGTCTTTCAATCTCTCCTCCCCCTGCAGCACATCTGCTGTGACTGTAAGAAGAGCTTCTGCGCTCTGTGCTCGGTGCTGCAGGAGAACCTGCGCTGCTGCACGACCTGCCACCTCCTGCGCGGCACGGCCTTCCAGCGGCCTCGGCTCATGCAGCTCAGGGTGAAGGACCTGCGCCAGTACCTGCTGCTGCGCAACATACCGACCGACACATGCAGGGAGAAGGAGGACCTGGTGGACCTGGTGCTCTGTCACCAGGGCGCGAGACAGGGCGCGAGGCAGACCCCGAGACCGGTGATGGAGGAGGATGAGGAGGATGAAGAGGAGGAGGAGGAGGAGGATACACATGAGGAGGAGGAGGAGGAGGAGGAAGATGAAGAGGAGGAAGATGAAGGGGGAGATGACACAGACAGCCTGCACTCGCTCCCGCACTCACGTGCCGCCTCGCCCCCTTCCGCAACGCGCTCCACCTCTGAACAGTCGGTCCTGTCCGCCTCTCAGGGAGACGTGCTCAGCCCAAGTGACAGCTCAGGGACCACCAGCCAGGTCTGTGCTCACAAACACACCGCTTTCATTCAGAGTGTGTCAGCATCCTAACAACGAGCATCCTGGCAGCCGCACGTGCACAAGCATCATTCCCTGATTTACATCCGCCATACTTCCTTCACATCTGTCCTCATTCTGTCCGAGATAATTAATTTCAGAGGTGAAATCAACATATTAAGTTTCAGAGTGGCTGTTTTAACTTCTTCTCTTTTTAACTCGCTAACAAACAAGCACTCTCGTGTGCATAGAGGGCTTAGATGTCTGTTTCATTTGATTTCATGCTTTACTCTTTCCTTTGTGCTGCTTTCTGTGTTTTGTTTTGTTTTCTGGTCTTGTTGCTTTGTTATGAATGAAAAATCGACTCCATTGAAGGGAAAAAAGGTTAACTCTCCTCCGTGGTACTGGTGCAGTGTTCAGCAAAATATCCATGTGACAGCTGAAAACAGCTGTGTTAGCTATGTGGGCTAACTCTGTGTGTAAGTGCAAAACCCTCAGACCAGCCAGCGAGGCAGATTAAGCCCTTTGCCTTTTTTTAGTACTGTTACATGTACTGAGCCTGTTATGTAACAGGAGCACAGGTTGAGAACTCCCCACAGCGTCACAGCTGCAACCAAACAGCAGAAACACCACTGTACACTCCTCCTCTCATCTCTTCATGGGATGGGCACTGTGCAAATTTTAGTTTGTGGCACTTTAAATTTCTTACCACCAAATTTTGACACAAATACTACAAAGACAGTCAGACAAGAAAGCAAAAGTCATCTAAGACATTTGTGCTAACTTCATGAATTATTGAGAAAACAATCTGTCAAAAAATTTGGACGGTCCAACTAGATCACTCCAAACGGCACTCTTAGACTAGACATATGTAGGATATGGGGCTTTTTGGGGGGTGAGATCTGAACTAATCTAACGTATGTACCAGATATATTTGTGCCATGGTCTTCCTAAAATATACCTCATCATTAAAATTAACTGAGAATTAACAGGCATCATTGCCAGTAAAAGTGTGGTGGCAGACGAAACTTCCACGTATAGTTACAAAAGCTCAGTGAATTAACATAAAGACACAGTCACGTTTTAGGTACATCTGATTTTTGCTGTTTGAATATCAGCAAATCGCATGACAGCAAATCAGTGCATTTAGGCCTTTAGACAAGGTCGGCAGCTCAAGTTCAAACAGAGCATCAGAATGGCGAGCTGAGCATGTCAGAAACTGCTCGGATTTTCTACGGTTTATGGAGAATTGTCTGAAATAAAGAAAATATCCAAGAATCTGCAAACCTCTGGGCAAGAAGATGCCAGAGGTCAGAGTAGAATAGCCTGATACGAAGGCAAATGCAAGTCAAGTAACCACTAGTTAAAACAAAGGTATGCAGAAGAGCATCTCTGAGCATGCAACACATCAAAACTTGAAGCAGATGGGCTACAGTGGAGTCTCTATTTCTGCTCCAGCAGAAGGACCGATGAGTGACAAAGATGCCCGGTGCTGGAGTTGGCACCATTTCAGCAGGACAAGCCACACAGATCCTGCATGTTGCAGATATATATGTTATATGTTGAGATCTGTGGGGTTGTGAAATAATTCCTGATAATGTCCCTAGTGTGGTGTCTGCTTTTGTTTGTTTTGTTTTCTTTTTTTAAATGACAGTGTCCACTTTGCTCAGGGCTCTGCTTTGTGATTGATTAGTGGTTAACATCACTTGTCGTCTATTAGCTTTAGCTTCTGAAACTACACATTGCAGTGAAATACCTTTTTGGGTGATGCAGTTTTTTGTGTGATAATGCAAAGCCACTGCATGAACTGAGTAAGATTTTCATGCTCACTTAGATATTCAAACTCTCGAGTTGATACCACTTCAACCATTTTCACAAAAAAAAGGACCGTACACATCGTTGCTTTTGATGAATAACCCATTTTCTCTGAGGCGATGTTTGGGGGATATTGGTGTCACTTTTCAGACTGGAGCTGGAAAATAGACTGAATATCAAAGAAAGGGGGGGAAATTGGATCAGTTGCTTTGAGATTTAACATTTCAGTGCACAGGATGATTGACAGGATTGTTTTATCACAATATAATGTCAAAACTAGAAGCCTCTTTGTTTGACAAGATGCCGTAATTTCTCTTTTAAATTACCTTGACATTTGTAGCTCTCTGGCATGAGATACGACGATATCGGCATCCATCCAGGAGGTTATGGCCCTTGAAAATGTCTGGACATTTTTTGCTAACATTTGGTATCAAATCTATGAATCAGTAAGCATGTGATGGAACCTGACACATTTCAAGGAAATCCTTCTGTGCAGAGCCAAAATAAAAACTATCTAGCCCGTGTATGTTTTGTTGTACACAAAAGCCTTCTGAACGTTTTGTTTCTGCTTGTGCTTCTGCAGCCTTGCTGGTTAATTCAAGTGCTTTCTAGTACTTCTATGTCGTTTTGATGGTTGAATAAAATCTAACATCATTCATGTGTTCCACTGAGGTTCGGCTCTCTGTGAGAGTCGAGACTGCAGCTCATGTTTGTGTCTCTGAGGAGTGCCGTCTGAGCAAAAGCACGATGTCTGCACAAAGCGTTAGGCACCTAGCAGCGCTCCTGATGGATTCATTATTAACACGTCTTTATTCAAGAAAGACAATGGTCTGCGGGAATGTGCTGAAGCAGAGAGAGGGAGTTTAGTTTTTATGGTCTAGAAGGAGAGGCGCTGAACTCAGTGGTATCAATTAGAGCTTATTTCAGTGCCTCACGAGTTCGTTTTGTCACACAGATAAAAGAACAAAGAGGGCAATATCAGCAGTGATAGCACAGCTACACAAAACAGAGCCTAAACTCTTCTGTAGCTCCTTTCGTTCTCTTATTAAATACAGCAAATTCCTGACCTCCACCTTCAAAGAGATTAATTAACTGCTGAGCTAAGAGGAGCTGTGACAGTGTTTAAACATCTCTGTTCATTCGTTGGCTTTCTGAGCAGTTAAAGTCACAGATAGCGGTAAAGTAATTTCTTTTATCGTGGCAATGATGAAACCTTGTCACACAGAGCAGGAACAATTTATTTTATTATGCTTTCCATAAAGGTTCCACATTTGTTACTTTGACCAAAAGAGGTCTAAGCCATCAGGTAAAATGGCAAAGTATGTAATGTTTATCTCTGCAGTGTCTTTTTTTTAACTGCAATAACCGAGTGGTTCTTGTATAGAACTTTTTATTGTGATGTAACATTTTATGCATTCATTCAATAGTGTTGTAGCACATGTATTCTGAAAGAATAGGTTGTTCTAACAAAAAGTCGTGTAAATAACTTCAATTCAGTTTTATTTATGTAGCACCAACACAACAGTCGAACTCAAGGCGCTTTATATTGTAAGGTAAAGACCGTACAACAATACTGAGAGAACTCCAGTAATCAGATGGCCCCTTTGAACTAGCTTTTGGCAACAGTGGGAAGGAAAAACTCGCTTATAACAAGAAGAAACCTCCAGTAGAACCAGGCTCAGGGAGGAGCATGAATGTGCATTATATACCTGAGATTTTTAAAGTATTTTTACACAGGGAAAAGAACTAATATGGGATGTGCATTAGATCTTATGAGTTAAACTACGAACTACGAAAATCAGTCATTGTCACACCTGAGAAGTCTTTGGTATTTATCTTAACAAGTTCAAAATCATTGTGACAGTTGGATCTGACTTAAGTTAACCTGACTGTTTGTCTCCACTCACACAGGAGCATGATGATACTCCAACAGCATCCCTCTTGAACCTGGAGCCCACGGAAAGTCTCATAGAGGTGTGAGACCCGCTTTTGTGCACATCTACAGCGTCGAACTGTCCGTATCTTTAAAGTCAAAGGAAATGCTATCCTGTTGCTCTGTAAGTGATTACGGCTCTGCTGCTGTGTGTGGATTGCAGGTCAGTCCGGCGACACAAAGGAGGATCAGAGCCTCGCTGTCGGATCTCGACAACGAAGAGGCGATAGAAAACCTGTCCGTCCGCCAGCTGAAAGAGATTCTCGCCAGGAACTTTGTCAATTACTCTGGCTGCTGCGAGAAGTGGGAGCTGCTGGAGCGAGTGCATCGACTCTACAGAGAAAACGAGCAGAACAGGAAGTCAAGTGAGAGCTTTGAATTTTCATTGTTTCTTACAAATTTCACTATTTTTATTTTTTGCTTGATGAACACTTTTTTTTTTCTCCTTGTGCTTTAGTGGAAAATGTCAACATAACTGCAGGTAACTTACATTTAATTATGTCTATTCATCTGTGATTACAACATTGCATTTATGCCGCTGATGTGCTGTAATTATGTGAGGAAGCATTTAATGCAAAACAACCTGCTTATTTGCTGCTTCACTTTTTATATTAATGAGCAAGTTCACGTCCCCCAAACTAATCTTCTTTGTTACTGCCCCTTCTTAACTATATAGTGGTTGCATATCCTCCACCTCTCTGCAACAGTGGAGTTGGAGGTAAGATGTGTTTCTAAAAAAAAAAGCCACATCACACACTATTTCCATCTCCTCCATGATCGCCATTGTACTGATACTGCATTTGCAACTCATCTGCTAGACCAGTTAAGGCATGCTGCAGCTGCTTTTACTCACCCCGTCCTTTACCATCTTCCTCTTTGTTGTGATCTTGCAAGGGTGCTTTTTATTAAGTCATTATTTCCTGCCTGGTTCGGTGTGTCTGCATTCTGTCACTCGTGCTTCTTCTCCTGTGTACATCATCTCTGTTTATTCTGAAGGACAGCCTCTCATGCCGTCGTTAATGCCCTCTTTAAGGGCTTTTACCTCTTGATGAGCCGTCATGGTGCTTCAGTGGCAGCATGTCTTCAGGTGTAATTGCATTGTCAAGCGTCCTCGTTGACATGAAGGGCTTGCGGATCACATTAGCTCCTCTTATTAGTCAGCTGTGCACAGGCAGCAGACAGGCTGCAGCTGCATTGGTCTTTTCCTGTCACGCTAGATGTGAGCAGCAGGACCCAGATTTAGGCCAGTCAGCTGATCAGTCAGAAATCATTTAAGTGTTAGTAAAACCAGAGCACTGATACAATTTGCCGCTGTGATTTTAAATGGTTTTGATGGGAGAGGCTGTCTGCCTACCATCAGCATGTGTTGATCATTATGCATGGCTCTGTTCACAAGCTGTCACAGGACGGCTCAGCAGTTTCCTTTTGTTAGTATCGATATTTTATCTCCATCTCAAAAAAATAAAACCCCCTATTTTGCCCTGCACATGGAAACATTTAGCACAGACAGGTTTATGTTGCTCTATTTGGCACTAACACACACATTTCAAAATAGAGCCTAGACTAAAACCAGAGCACAGACCTCTTGACATGTCTGCTAGTTCAGTTAACCATACAGAAGGCCATATTGTTTGCAATATACAGGGCTCCAAAAGGAACCAACACCACAAAGACAGTCAAGCAAGCCTCGTTGGCATCGACATGTCAATCAAAGTTGCCGTACCCCTAATAATGCCTGTCTTTAATCCTTAATCAGATTTAAATGAGATGGCAGCATCTTGTGGCATTTTAGAGCTTCACCCGTTTTTAGTACCTCAGTACTGGCTTCACTGTTTCAGTCCAAGAGGAAGGACCACATGCTTTTAAGTTTTTTAGTTTAGTTTTTTGTTCTTTGTGTTTTTTTACTTTGGCATGGAAAGTGCAGGGATTTAGATTAGTCCGAGAACTAACTTGTCACCAAATAAAATGAATGGTAATATTTTTAATCGCTGGAGATGGAGAGCTTCCACCTCACAAGAAGTGTAGATATAAATATCTGCAATAAAGCTTCAAAGTACTTTATCATTTTAAATAACATCTCAAACCCACAGGGAGTGTAGGGCTGTAGTTTACTGGGCCGAACATTGGTGATGGTGTTTGTGCTTATTATTCTGTCTTGCATCTGCACCTCAACGCTGATCTCCATACACTCTTATGAGCCCACAGCAAAGAAGGATTTCTTATTGAAAATATTTATTTTACATATATATATATATATATTCCCATCCACAGATGGCGTCAAAGCTCAGCTGGCGGCTGATGAAAACCTGTGTCGCATCTGCATGGATGCCATCATTGACTGTGTGTTACTGGAATGTGGTCACATGGTAACTTGCACCAAATGCGGAAAGAGGATGAGCGAGTGCCCCATCTGCAGGCAGTATGTTGTGCGGGCCGTGCATGTCTTCAAGTCTTAAAACTCAGTGTGAGCGTGGGTGAGTGGGTGAATGTCGGCGCGGCTCTCAGGCGTGGCCCGAGCCCTGAATTTATCACTGAGAATGAACTGCTGTGCATGACGTCTCACAGGGCCTAATGCTGCAGCAGGCGTGAGCAACTTCTCGGTCTTGAAAACCAGACTGTTGTATCTGGCCTACCACGGTTTGCCCCCCTGCCCTCCTTACTAACTTATGTTCCAGTCCCCTTTTCTGTACCCTGGTGGACCGGCATCGGCTACATCGGGACTTTCATTTTCTCTGTCTTTGGTCGTAAAACACACAGAAGAAGCCCCTGCCATCACGTTGTACTCGCCAGTTTCTGTATAGATTCGACCCACAAGAGAGGAGTGGGCAGGAGGTGGTCCTGCGGGTACTTGAAGTGGACCGCCTTGTTATTTGTGGGGAAGAGAAGCAGTTAAAATATAAGATCCCAGGGTTTGAGTCAGTATGGTTTACACAGTCATGCCACATGGCATTGTGTCATTCTCCTTCAGTGTTGTTTTGTTTGTTTCTTTGTTTCTTTTTAGGATGTGCAATATCAGAAAAAAGTAAAAAATAAAAAAGAAGTGTTCTTAGAAAATATTTATTATGCACCAGGTCGTCTCACACAGGAGCATGTAGGGTGCCAAAAAAAAATCATGCCTTGAGTTGATATTTGGTTAAGTTTCACAGTATATGCATCACATAACCAGCAAGCTTGGTGTGATACCTTATTCTTATTTTTCCATTTACTCAAATGAACTTTGGGGAAACAGAGTGTGTACACGTGAGCCGGTTAACACTTACTGTGTGAAGGATCGTTTCTCCGTTGTCTCATCCAAGACTCCTGCAGTTTGCCGGTTGGTTAAGTCACAGTGTACATTCCTGCTAGATCTACTGTGCGAATGTTTATTAAGACAACGACAACAAAATGAACTCAAGGCCCACTTTCAAGCTTGTTGTAGAGCTTTTTGCTGCATTTTACAGTCTCTGTAATGTGATCGTTCATTGATTTGCCATTGACATGTTCCTTGATGTCGCATGACTTAAGGTGGGAGATCATGTGAAAGGCCTCCTTCTTCTCCTGTGTACATTTTATTTCCCCACATCCTTTCTCCTACTGGTCCATTTCTCCTCACAGTCATCGTTAAATGTACCTTAGGAGCTAAACTGATTTATAAATCTCACACGTCCACCAGTGATTATAGACAGGATGCACGTGAGACAGTTTTATTCCATCATCTCACAGTAACTCTAACACAGTGGAATATAATTTTACTGCAAAATTGTGTAGCAGTTGTTACCAACTACGTTTCCTGATACAAAAAAGCAGAAGAGATAACATATCACTTATCCATGAAGGACTTAGAAGATGATTAAATCAACAACTGTAACACAGCTATAAATGCACAACTAAGTTAATCAGTTTAAGTCTTCTTGCATTTTACCAGCTTCTAAGGGAATTTTTCTGTGGACAGTAGAACCAGTCGGGCTGACAAATGATCCTGCTGTGCAGCCTATCATAAATAAGTGATGTTGCCTAATAGGTCTGACACAATGGAAGCAAGAGTTTCTCATTTGGCAGCTTCTGTACTCAAATCTCTCTCCCATCTTTGCCGGGAGGAGCTGAGAGGTGAGGACGACACAGGAGCGAATGAAGTGAGCAGCTTCATTTAATGAAAACAAACCCATGACATGCTGCTGGACGTCCCAGTAGGAGGTACTAAGTGGACCTTGAGTTTAGCCCCTATATTTATCTACATTTTAAAGTTGGTTTAGTCTTCTATAGCTTTCACCAAGCAATACCGTTTCATTTCCAAATTGATCACGTGTTTGTGTCATCCTTTTTAATGTCAGATCGTAGGAAGGCAACAGGTGCTACTCTTTTTTTTTTTTTTTTTTTTTTTTTGAGTGAAACTTCCTCACGCAGACGTTTTGCCACGTCGTTTCCAAATATCCATCACACAGTAAGAGGCAGCCTGATTTACTTTAACCTGTTATGCAAATAAAACATTTTGTTCTTGTCACGAGATCCAGTTAACTCGGATGTCACTGAAGTATCTGTGTGTACAGTATGCCTGTGGTAAATAAAATAACTGCAATTTAATCGCTGTTAAGTAAATTGCATAGATAGCTTTTATTGTTGTTTACTGATACTTTATTAAATGTATATTTTTCCATTTACCTTGGAGTTGACAGGATTAAAAATTCTAATCATTACAAAGGTTTAAAAAAAGGAGAATTTACTGTTTTTCAGAATGTATTTCTGCTAGTTATGGTCACATGAGTTTGATCATGTCTCTCACTATTAAAGTTGCATCATAGTCTTGCTTTCTACAACCTTTCTGTTGTCTTCTGCTTCCAATTCACTCGCACCGTGCGATGTAGCAGTCGCTGTTACTCTGTCAGTTTGTTGTTGCTGCTGTCTCTCAAAGATGTCACTCACGGGCAGCTAAGGTATTATCAGAGTGAGAGCACATCATAAGCACTCGTAATCCTGGATCTTTATATTTTTGACTGTTCAACCTTTTTATTTTGGTAATCAAGATATTAAAAAAAGAATTTATTCGATTCAATAAAATGCAGTACTACAAACCAGAATGTAAAACCCTGCTTTTCATTTTATAAAACTGTGATATTCTCACTGATTGATATACTGTTTAAAAGTCTTGAGCCAATCCATGACTGATAGTGTTTTTCTATCCAAGTATGCTTTTACTGCAATGGCGGTGTGTTTGGGATCATTACAATACAAAAAAATTAAGGTAATCAGACACTTTCCAGACAGCATTGCAGCTATAGTGTCAATGGTTTGGGAATCATCCTGTTGAAGTAAAAATACATTTGTATGCCTGTCAAACTGTGTTATATTGGATTTTTTTTTCCAAGAAATGGGAACAAATGATGGATAAAAGAAACTTTTCTGTGAAAATGGTTACAGAGTAGGACTGGACTCAAAATTACTGAAAAAGTAAAATTTACAGCACCTTTTAAGAAAAAGATAAGTCCCTCACAAAAAAGGAAATCGTTACCTAAATGCAAATCTAGAAAGTTTTTAATTGCTGGTCCATGTCCATGAAGAGCTGTAAAAGTCAGAACCAGAATCTTGAAATGGACTCTCAATTTAATGGGGAGCCACTGCAGTTGGATCAGCAACAAACTAGGCATAAATCTCTCAGGGGCTCAAAAAGGGGCTTAATGACGAAAAAATTAAGTTGGACAAGGCTAGGCACTTATTCAGGATATGCAGCTTAGAAACATCTTGGGGCTTAAAAGAGATATACAAGGGAATATATAGCAAATGCCCTCAAAGGTGCTCAAAATGTGCTGAAGAGGGAGCAGATATAATAGAAATATTAAAGGTCCTAGTACAGAACCTTGTGGCACACCATAGCTAAAGGAAGAAGACAAGGACCTGAAGCAGGAAAGCTTCGTTCAGACAGATGATGCGAACCACTCCAGAGCAGATCCAGATATACTCACCCAACATTTTAGCCTATAAAACAAAATGTGGTGGTGAGCAGTATCAAAAGTGGAGATCAGGTCCAATATTAGTAGACCAGAACAGTCTCCAGCCTCAGTCGGCATCAAAATCTCACTGGACACTAAGAAATGCAGTTTCAGTAGAATGAGCTCTAGAAAACCAGATTGAAATTTGCCATGTAAACTGTATTTGTCCAAGTAAGCTGCTTAGCCACAGCCTTTTCTAAAATCTTAGCAATAAATGACATTTTAAAATTGGTCTCTAATTGCTAAGAAGAGAAGGGTCAAGCTTGTTTTTTGTTTTGTAAATGGATGGATGATAGTGTACTTAAAATTAGCAGGGACTTGACCAGAGAACAGCGAGGTGCTGATTATAGTGAGCACAGAGGGGCCAATAGAGTTAAAGACTTTTTTGAAAAAGCAGACAATTTCCAAAATCAAACTTTGAAAGACCTCCAGAAACCCAGGAGAAATATTGTTCAAGACCACTTTTAAAATTCTCAATAAAGTCTGGCTCGTTACAAGTAAAATATAAAGAAATGAGGGGTGGCTCAAGAGTTTTGCACAGTACTGTATAGGAGCCAGCGTGTATTAAACACAGAGGTAAATCTAACATGACCAGCTTTCCAGTATAAGATACAAACCTGTTACTGATTAAACCCAAAGGACGAAACTCACACACTCATCAGTATTTAAAATGAATTTAATATCTCAAAGGTCGACTCTGAAGAGGCTTTGCGTGTACATTATGTACAGATAAATAGATCTGAAGTAATGTACTAAAATATTTCATGGAGACACGGCCTTTTAATAAAAACATAAAATTTTAAATGTAAACCCATCCACTGAACTGTATGGACTGGAGTGCTATTCAAAAATTACGCAAAAGACTTCATTTTAGAAAAATCTGGAGTTTTAAAGAGGAAAACGAAATTCTATTAATCACTAAACTCATGAGTCAGTCAAAACTTCCAACGACTTCTGAATGTCTTAATACAATTATAAAGAGTATAGGTGCACAGTAAGAACATTGCTTATGAATTTGAAACTTTATCACTGAATGACAGGTCACAATGTACTTACATCAGAAGATCAACTCAAAATATCATAAAAAAATAAAAAATAAACCAGTGTTAATGTGTTTTTTGTTTTCAGTGAACTTTCTGGCTAACAAAGAAAAAAAGCCTTTTTTAACTTTTATATTTTACAGAAATCTTTCATACAACCCTCTGCTGACCTTTTCACTTTTCTCCTACACTGGATACAGTGTATTTGGTCTCATGCTGAGTTTCTGGTGAAGGCCTCACATTTTGAGATTGGAATGGCTTCACTGTTATTGGTTTCACTTGTTTTCTCAATGTTGTTGTCAATTTCCTTGGAACATGACACTTTAGGCATATAAAGCCCAAAATAAGAGCGATTTACAAAGTAGAGACACTCAGCTGCATTTTTCATTTGTATGTCTGATCCTCTTTTCTAAATTTAAACCTTATGGGCTTTACAGATTCTTTACTCCTTGCATGATTCAGCACAGTCTCTTCTTTATGGTAACGTGGAGTTCAGCAGGAGTAAACATGGTTATATCGTTTAACTGTTACTAACTCTACTGACAGTGGTGTAAACATGTCTGCATGCAGAGCTAAAACGCTTCCTTCCACAAAGCACCGGGAATACTAAAGAGTAATGGAGATGTTTTTATCTTATAATAGCCCAGTTACCTACAAGCTGTTAGTAAAATTAGCAGAACGTTTTAGTGTTTAAAAAATATGCTTTATACACTGTACACTGTATAGTGTATGTAAGAATGCATTCATGTATTCGTATTGACCACATCAGTGCAAATAACTAGATATTTCATCCAAACAGACATGGAAAACAAAATATACAGTACCTTTATCTAAAAGGAAGCAGAACTCTGGCATATACAATAATAAAATATAAAAACACCCACACAAACAAAAACTACCATCCTACAAGTCTGGCAACAAATCGTTAGACCTTTGTCTCTCGACAATAAAAAGCTTAACAGTAATGCCAACTAATAATCGCTTTCAGTGCTGTGATACTGTACAGTGGTGCATTTAATAAAAGCTACTTTTAGCCACTCCCTTATTGGAAAGGGGTCACCACAGCGGGTAGCTCCGCGTGTTTTAATTTGGCTGTTGTTTTTCTTTTTTTATGTCCGAATGCCCTTCCTGACGCAGTCCTCAAAGGGATTCGTGTCTCCTCCCCGGATACTGGGGGTTCCTTCGCTTATTAGGCGAATTTGAAAACCACTACAGCATGGAGCCACTACAGTGGTCCATTTAATACTGCACATAAATGTATGAAACACTTTCTGATACAAAAATATTCTTCTATAATGCAATAAACTTTGCATTGAAACAAAAAATAGTCTATAAACACCAAAAAGATAACCAGGATACAATACATAAAACAATCAATATAAAGAATAAATAACGTATAAACAGGTGTGACAACAAAAACTTATATATATATATATACATATATATATATATATCTCCATTACAGGACCATTTTTACATTCTTGCTTAGCAGCGCAAACTCCCTTTATATCAGTTTTACAGGAGTCCTTCACGCTCTTTCACACACAAGTAAGCAGTCTTCTGCTGCCTCCATGTGGACGGCACTTTTACTACTTGTGAAAAAAAAAAAAAAAAAAATCACACCAGAGTTGTCCGTGTGCCTAACTGATCTTCTGCAGCAGTTTATCCTCAATGAGTTCAAACTGCACACTGACGGACATTTCGGCGATGAACTGGTCACATCCTTCCTTGGTCACCTGTTTGCAGTATCGCAGGTCGATATGGCAAATGCTTCCACAGCGCTTGAAATAGGTCAGCGACTGGTCTGTGACCCTGTTACAGACTGCAGGGAGAAATTGGGTTGGGAAAAAAATTAAATGGTGTATAACAGGTCACCTGCGCTGAAACAGACTCTGCACACGCATGGATTAATCAGCCTTTTGGGACAGGAGCTCAAACGGTCTCAGTATGGTGAGGTTTCTAAAATGGCCCTTTGATTTACCGCGTTTACCATTTGATAATATTCTTGGAGGAAAAGTATTGAGTTATTTTTATCAGTTCTGCACAGGCCACTGAACAAGATTTCCTCTCCAAAATTACAGTACTGTGCAAAAGTCTTGACTCACCCCTCATTTCTTTATGCTTTGGATCCAAGGAGCCAGATTTTCTAGGAATTTCTTCATGCGATCTTAAGCAATAGGCTTTGTGAAGGCAATTTTTCTTACACACTGGCTGCTTTTCACTATTTTTCAGTCCAGTCCTTGTACCTGACATTTTCAGAGTAATGTTTTTGTTTGTCTGTTTGTTTGTTAAGCCAAAGCCACTTAAGACTGACCTATGAATCATTTAAGAACCAAAAAGGTACCTAAATCTAGGGATAAACCAGTGTTGTGTCAACACATAACAGAAAGCTTAGCAAAAAAGAAATTTAAAAAACATTACTAGTAGCCAGTCAGCTCTGCCTGGTGCGCAATGCAAAACTAAACAAGCACAGGACCAAAGAAGAAGTGGCAGGGCTACAAAAATCTATCTACAACAGATAAACAGTATCTGAAAGCTGGGTCCTGAAGAACTAGAAAAACATCCAAAGACTGAACACAGGACCTGAGACATGCACCTGGCCCCTCAGTTGATCCATCTACTGTTCACTGAAGCCTACTTTGCGGTCTACAAACATCAAGTCAGAATCAGTCTCAGTGGATGGCTGGCTGTCAAGACGCCACTCTTAAGGATTTGAAATCATCAATTATCATCATCGTTCGTTTGTATGGAGATACAACAGTGAGTGTCTACAGCCATCTGGTATTGTGGATCTTGTCAAAATTAATGGAATTATGAACGCAGGAAAGTACCGTCAGATTTTCATTCACCATGTAATACCATCTGGAAAGCATCTGATTGGCAGCGGCTTCATTTTTCAACATGATGCACTGCTAATACAGTAAAAGCATACCTGGATAGACAAACACATGACGAAAACACCATCAGTCATGGATCAGCCTCCTCAGAGCCCAGACCTCAGCATTACTGAAGTAGTGTGGGATCATCTTGACAGAGAGCAGAACAAAAGGCAGCCGACATCCAAAGTAGAGCTTTGAATGTCCTTCAAGAAGCCTAACCCTAAGAGAGTTCAGGCTATGTTAAAGAATAAAGACCGAATATTGACTTTTAATCTCATTAAAACTGCACAAACTGTTTTTGCCGTATATGCTGTACTTCAGTGTATATTTGCACAATTTTTAACAAACTTCTGCACCTAATTTCAATTTTCCCAGCAACATATAAAGGAATGAGGGGTGATGGGAGTTATTTGCACAGTACTATAACTGCATTATTTATTAATATTGGACCCAAGTTTTCTAAAGCACGGTGTTGCTAATGGGGCTAAATATCAAGCTGTTTTATACATTCAATACTCAATACTTGAAATGTGCAATTCACTTGTATTTTTATTTTTTATTCCTATTTATTCTATTTATCCCCTTTGTATATTTTATTTATATTTGTCTCTGTATTTATATATATGTGTGTGTGTGTGTGTGTGTGTGTGTGTGTGTGTGTGTGTGTGTGTGTGTGTATGTATATATATATATATATATATATATATATATATATATATATATATATAAATATAACAATTCTGTAACTGTAACTTCGGTCGTTGCTGTGCTTTTTGGAAGTCGAATTTCCCAGAGGAACCCACCCGAGGGATTAATAAAGTTCTATCTTATCTTATCTTATCTTATCATTCACTGGGATTATCTAAAGGGGACAGAGGTGATAATTCAGTATTCAGGTCTAATACATTTTGATTTCAGCCACAAGTCAGTGCAATGAGTCTAATCCAGGCAGATTTAGAGCCTACAAAGACAGACTCATACCTGACAGATTGATGTCAGTGAGTGAGTCTCTGGTGGTTGTCCCCGCAGCAGTCAGGATGTTAACCGACTGGTCAGTAACGTGGTTGCAGTAGCTGAGGTCCAGCTTAGATAAGAGGGGCATGTAACGAATGATGAGGCGCAGAGACGTGTCAGTGATGTCCAACCCTGCCAGACGCAGGTCCTCTACGTTACGCAGTTTACTCCTGTTGTCCAACTGACCTACAAAATGTGTAAAAACACAGGGGAGGAGATTACCAGAGGGATTAAGTAAAGAGAGATGATTCATGGTATATAGTTAATGAGCATGGAAAAGAAACAAATCCCCCAACAGTGAAGTAATCCTACTAACAACTGCTGTCTCTGGATCTAAAGCCTGACATAACTCATCTCTCTGCCACAAAGCTGCATTGTTGTCTACAAACAACATTAAAGGCACACATCGCACATCTGGGTGACATGTTCCTACAACATGGCTGCTTTAGCCAAGACTCCAATTTTGCATTCATTCATGGCTGATAATTCTGCATTCAACAGAAAATACACCAGTTACAGCAATTTGCTAAATTGGAGAGGCCAGACTTTTTAAATGTATGCAGGTCTTCAACAGGAACCAGTGGGTTGGCTCTCAGTCTGAGTTACAGACCAGGTAAGGAAGTGGCCAATTATTGATAGACTGATTAATTTGATGTTTTATTTTGGTCAGTTATCAGAATTTGTTGACACAGAGCTCTTTTCATTCATTTCTGATACTACTCAAAGGTCTCAATTTAGTTTAGGTCAGGATGCTGCCTGGACAGACCCTGCAGGACCACTTTAAAGTCAAACAATGAATTGCTCTATCTTCACATGGGTTCAGTAAGAAATCAGACAAACTAAGAACTACTGAGCAGGGAGAGTAAAGTATGTTTAAAATCCTGCCCGAGGCAGTATTTATAGTCTACATATTATTTATGATAAATGCAATTTACACTACTCTTGCTCAATCTCAGTCTTAATTTTGACTCTTCTTTAACTTTGCCTCATTTTTATTTTTATTGGGGGGGGGGGGTTTCAAAGTCACTGTTGTATGCAGATTTTGCACACATCCATCACACAGTAAAGGCCCTTCACTATGCACCTGAAACATTTTAACTTTGTTATTTATCTACAGTACACGGTACTATTGTTATTCTTAATGCTGTAACACAATAATTTCCCTTTTAGGATCAATCAGTTAATCTATGCACCAATCAATCTACTTTTCCTATCTATTATGGCCAAACACCTCCACTTTGGTCTCAAAGTCTTGTGGTTTGCGCAGATGCAAACCTAAGCCTCTTTTTTAGAGAGAAGATACGTTCCCCTGGCAACCCTTTCAAAGAAGTCATACTTGTTCAGTCTTTTTTCCAATTTTGCCGTCACGAGCTTTGACATGCAAAATGCTAACAGAGACTTGTAGTCTCTGAGATGTAGCTCTTGTGTTTTTCTGCACATTGCACAGTCTGACTTTGGGGAGAATTTGCTGGGACATCCATTTTGCCACTGAGGTGCTCACACTTGCTGATGATCACTTAATCAAGTGCTTTTTTTTAGCAGCACCTGGCTGCTACTGACCTTCTTAATCCCTATGAAAGCTGTAACAGTGTATTTGGCTTTCACTGGACTCTATGCATGTGATAGAACTGCCATTTGACTGTGGAGGCTTTTTAAAAACAGTTTTAACAGGTTGAGATAAATTCAGGGGAAGGGCATGTGTGAAAACAGCTCTCAAAGATATTTAGTTTAGTACATAAACTTCATCTGAGCTTGTCTTTAGATGAATTTGTATTCTACCATTGTGAAACGGAGTGACTTGAAGTATAGTGATTCAGAAAAGAAAACACAGACAGAGTCACTATACCAACAATCTCCTTTCCCCCCCTCTGTAATCAAGCTCTCTCACTCAGTCAATAATGTTGTCCTGGTGTTCTGTGACAGAAAAACGGTTGGTACCTGGCCTATTATCTGTGGGAGGCGACAGCAAGTCTCTCATCTGAGCGTCTTTCAGTCCCTCGACCCACTGAACATCCAGAGTTCGCAGGAGAGGACAGCTGGAGGTGCAGAGAGCAGAGACGGCTACCCATGAGCATCCAGAGAGAAGCAGCACACGTAGACCTGCAAGGACACAAAAAACCTTGTTATAGACAGTTCTTAAAGTTTGGTTTGCTGTTTGATTTCATGTGGACAAATGCAACAATGTGGCATCTGCTTCTTCGTTTTCTGTCTCAGATGCAGTATTCTTGGTGTAGCAAAGAAAAAAAAACATCCTCTACAAATGTCAGCACAGAAAAATTACATTTAATCAAATACTCCCCCCGAAAAAATAAATAAATAAATAAAATAAAACGCACATAATGAATGGATTTGAATTAGAAATTCTCTGGAAGATTGAACAGTGACATACCATCCACTCCGATACAGTATTATACATTATAACGTATACAGCTGCTGGCAATGACCACAGGGTGAATCAATGCACCCTCGTGGCTACACAGGTGTAAGTAAAACCTGTTCACACCACTCTTCCAGAAACCTTATGAGATGAGCTGCAGCGACGACTGTGGCTGCGATTTGGGCTGTGTCTGGAAAGGTTTAACACCAACTACATGCACTGGTTGCATTACATTTATGTTGCAGTATTTCTGAACTCTTGGAATGCTAACACATACTAACACGTGAACTATATAAGGACCACAGATCTAAATAATTTTATTACCACAGAATCAGCCATAAACTCCAAACCATAACCACATTTACCTCCACAACCAGGCAGAGCAGCTGCAGCAGAGCTAACAGGCATTAGCTCCACACTGCGGCCACTCTGCCTGTTGAAACATCCTTTCAATAGACTGCAAATATCCTCTAACAGTACAGCATAAGCCTCAAGAGAAAAGGAAAAATGATTCTGAATGATTCCCAAAAGTAGTTTGAAAATATTTTTTCCCATATGTGACCATTAGGGGGCTCTGTAACATGATGAGCTCACTACATTTGGTTTTGCAGTGAGACAAACGTGCTGACCCCCCCCCCCCCCCCCCCCAAAAAAAAAAAAAAAAAATTACATGATATTGCCTTATATCTGGTTTATTTGCCACAATTATGGCCAAAGGGTGGTAAAACTGTTTTGCAGCGAGTCTCTTTCTTTTCATGACTAAGCTGAGAGTGAAGACGTAAGACAATTACAAATTGTCCCAATCCATTTTGAGTCAGTCCTCAATGGACTGACACTACATAATGAGTTAGTCTCAATACATATTGATTGAGATTAACTAGTTTTAAAAATGTCTCTTTCTAAAGCCCGTCAGACCAACTCCCTAAATTGTGTCATGTTTCCGGTGTTAATAAACGGATAAATACACAAAACTGCCACATAAAATCCTTCATCATTACCTGTACATGTCACTAAGGCTGTTTCATACAGACACAAACACACCTGTGTAGATGGGTGGATTTACTTACCTGGAAGTCTGTTGATGAGCCAGCTGAGCTGCTTCTTGGAAATGTTGGTCCAACTGAGGTCTAGGGCTACCGGCTGTCTGCGGATGATCCCGCTCAGCATCAGGGGAGTGATGGACTTGCAGCGGTTCAGATTGATGTGCTTCCAAAGCCTTTTGTCACAGCACCTGATGAGAGAGACAGCGGACGTTTTCGCTGGACTGCTGTGTGATGAAGTGCAGAAGGCACGTTTTTCATCTTCACCATCTTTCTACTCACCATCTGTTCCAGGTCCGGCAGACACGCATGCAGACGCAGAGATCTCTGTGACTGAGGTGACCGAACACCATCATCCAGGTCTCTCGCTGCATCACATGCGCTTCGCCGTCGTTCAGGGGCAGTCTGTCGGGCGGGGGGCTGATGGGAGGGGGCCGGATCACGTGGCGCTCCATTTGGATACACTTCGGTGGCGACCGGCAGGGAAGCGGTCGAGGGCATATTGGTGCGATCGGTGTGTTTCTGTTCCAACTGAGCGGCGAGTAGCCACGCGGCATCCCGTTCATCTCCCGCCCCCGGTGTCGCAGCCAGTCGCCCAAGTCGCTGCTGCCATTATTAAGAGGCCACCTGGGCTTCTGTTCGTCCACTTCACTCTCGGGCTCAGATTTCACTGGCCTTTGATTCTGATTGGTCAAGCTGTCTTCTGTTTTCAGCGGCAGTCTGTTTTGATTGTTTACGCCTTCTTCCATTTTAAGGGCTTTACGACTCGGATTGGCAGGTGGGTCCTCAGTTTTTAGTGGTTTTCGGTTCTGATTGGTCAGGGAGTCTTCGGTCTTAAGTGGTCGACGATTGAGGTTGGCTGGGCTGTCCTCCTCCTTCTTCACTGAGCCCAGCTTCTGGCTGCTCAGACAGTCTTCTATCTTCGGAGTCTCCTGGCAGAACTCTTTGCTCGCCTCCTTGTTGGGGAGCCGCTTACGCTGATGTCGTGCTTTAAGCTGAGCGGAGCTTCTCTCTTGGGCTTCTCCCGACTCACCGCTTGGTCCCGCTCTGGGAGAGTTAGAGGATGTCTGGTCACTTTCTCTGGCTGCAGACGTTCTCAGCAGCGGGCTTAGAAGGACTTTAGCTTTGTCCTCTGCATTATTGTCCCTCTCTTTTTTCACCGTCACCTCTTCCTCAGCGTCCCCATCTTGGTCCTCGTCGTCATACTCATTTTTCTCCCTTAAATGCATCCTCTCCAAGGACAGCCCATCTTCTTCATGATCCTCCTGGTCGTCTTCTTCATCACCGTGATCATTCTCTCTCTTAATATGCTGAAGCAGCTTCGAAGTAAATGAGTCATCCGGTTTTGAAAGCTTCTTCTAAGAAAGAAAAGAGGGAGTGTAATTATGTTTTGAAAGCAGACAGAATTATCAGTTTTTCCACATAAAGATCAGGACTTTCAATTAAGTTCTTGTTTCTTTGACATATTTTAAATATATTCGAGTTTTTAATTAAACATCTGCAGACAAATATTTGAAAACTTTAGTGCCTGTCTGCATTTTATGCAACATCTTAAACCAAAGTTGACAAAAAAATATCGTACTCTGCAAAAGTCTTGAGCCTCATTTATTTAATTTTCACTGGAAAATTACCACCTTAATCTCAAACACAGCCTGAACTCTCTTAGGCAGCTTTCTTGTCATTTCTTCAGGTCTTTAGGAATAGTTCTCCAGGCTTCTTGAAGGACATTCAAAGCTCTTTTTTGGATGTCGGCTGGCCTTCGTTCTCTTCTGAGGAGGCCCATCCATGACTGATAGAGTTGCACTCCGTGTTTTCCATCCTGGTATGCTTTTACTGCGTGCTTTCTACATGAGATTGCATGGTGGATCAAAATCTGACTGTAATTTTCTGCTTTCATAATTCCAACACCACTGGCTGAAATGCAGCCTTAAACCATGACAGAGCCTCCACCATGCTTTACAAACTGCTGTAGACACTCACTGTTGTATCTCTCCTCACCTCCTCCATGTGTATAGTTGTATAGTGTAGTTGTATAGTTAGTAATTATTACCTTTGTATCCCTTAATTTTACCAAAATTTAGCATGTTATTTATTTGTAATTTCTAGTTTTATATCTCTTGGAGATATATCTTTTATATAGTTATAAATGAACCATGGGGGCTTGGGGTGAAACAGAATTTCGGTACACTGTATACTGTGTATACTGCTGTATTGACAATATGAATCTTGAAATATATTGATAACAATTAACTAAAACTAAAAACTTTATCACTGCATAAGGCCCGTTGTCACTGATTTTCAGTCCAGAACTTGTGTAGTTTGTCATACCTCAGTCTGTTTCCCTTCTATAAGAATGGCTTCTTGACAGCCAACCTTCAACTAAGACCCTTTCTGAGGCATCAGTGAAAAGTAGATGGATCAACTGATAGCTCAGATGCTATGCAATGTGTGAAATCTTTGCTAAATGTTTTCCAATTTCTTGAGGACATGACTTTTGTTTTAGGCATGTCACGCCTTCTTTTTGTCCAGCTTCCTCAAATGTTTTAAGGACATATTGCACAGTATGCACTATGCTGTGAATGCATAAGGCATATGGTTTTCAGCTAGTTGCTCTTTGGAAATCACCTTCTGGGTAACGACATAATTACTACTTTATTTTTATCAAACTGTGTTTTCTTTGGCATTTTTCATAGATTCACCAAAATAAATGGGAACAGATTACATGTTTTAGAAACAGCCCGCTAGTAACAAAGTGCCAAAATATAATGGTTTTCGTCTGTATTGTCTATTACATATAGACACGGCATTGGTAGGTGTCTTTTTTTTTTAACCTTAAGGATTCATAGATCACCGTTAAGCAGCTTACCTGGCATTGAAAAAACACTGATTTGAAAATGGTCAGATACAAAGACTGCTCTGAAAATGAGTGAAAAAGCAGCCAATGTCCAAAGAAAAACTTTGGAGGGCTGTAACAAAGCCAGGTGAACTATTGCTCAAGATCACTTAAAAAAAAAAAAAGACAGTCTGACTTCTTAGAAGCAAAGTATAAAGAAATGAAGGGTGGTTCAAGAATAGTTATATTCTTCCATTTTTGGTTTTCTGCATCTTCACCGTTTGTAACATTTCCGACAACATTAAAAAACTATTTTAAATATATTTTTAAAAAGCCTAAATAAAAAAACTTTACAAAGAGACATGAGTCTTACCTTCTTTTTAACAAAGCTAGGCTCATCATTTGTGTCAAAAAGTTTCCTCTTTTTCCTAAGAGGATTGTCCTCCAATCTCGGCCGGGGCATACCATCTAGAGAAAGCAAGGGGGGGCGTTTTTTAGGAGGCTCCTCGTCATTTTTCTTTGCGATTACATCCCGTTCCACCTTCCTCTTCACAGCAGAAGTGGTAGTCAAGGCAGCAATAGGTGTTGGCGCCACCATGGGTAGGTCTGGCTCTTCCTTTGAATCTCGGTTTAACCTCGGTTCTTTGAGCAGCGAGCCAGGAAGGTTGGATGCATACTTAAACCCTGGGCCTCTTTTTTGCTTTGAGGCCAAAAGGTTAGGAAAAAAGAGAGCACAACTTTATTTTTCTGGTTCTTAGATTCTTAACTAAAACTCGGCTGTTTAACAAATGCATCACACACACACACACACAGAATAAAGTCCATACTGATGCTTACTTTTCCAGTTTTCCCAGCATGGTTACATTTTGGGCACTCCCAGCAGTTTGGCAGCTCATCATTGACTACTCCATTTGAATCTTTAATCTGAATAACAAGAAACACACTGGCTATTAAACAGCGTTTGACATGAAACGAGCAATTATTCAACAGCTGACTGACACTCAGGTCTTCACCTTGAGACAGTTAGGGTGAACGATCTCGTTACAGATGGAACACTCCATGAGCATAAGGTTAAACTTCTCTTCCTCATCCTCCACGGTGTCCTCCTTGCCTGCCTCGCCACAGACGAGACACACTGCTGTGTGGGGTAGGACGGGCTGGAGGAGGGAGAAAAAAAAAACAAAGAAAAGACAGTGCAGAAGATAAAGGCTCTGCATCAGCTCACTCTCGTCTTTTTAAGCAATTCTTTGTCACAACAAAATTTAACCCACACTTTTTCAGAAGGGTGAAACAAAGCAGAGCTGGAACTATTTGCTGCCATGGCTTTCAACAGCCTACTCCTCATATGACTCAACTAAGGACCCAGAAAATTTTAAATCCAATCTGAGTGATGGAAAAATGTAAATTGACTGGCATTTATATAGCTCTTTTCTCGTCTTATCGACCACTCAAAGCACTTTACACTACAAGCAACAGTCGCCCATTTACACACACGTACAGACAGATCGTTTTATTCTATACATCCAATACTTTCTCCATCATAGACACACACAAATCACTCACTGGAGGCAATCTGGAGTTCAGTTCCCAAAGATCACATGGACCAAACGCACAACATCAAGCCATTTGCTTCAGCTCCCAGCTTCCTCTATCTCCTCTGAGCCACAGCAACCTCAAAGTAATAATAATGTAATATTGATGGAAGATTGACTTCACTAATTGCTAAGACAGTAGCTGGTTTATAGAGTTGTATAAGCTACCCTTAATTGTGATCTAAAAGCCTGACAGCTCAAGTTTGCCACCATAGCTTTAAAAAAAATGACCTGATTTATTCATTCATTTATATTCCATATGAATCCAGAGTGTTATAGCCCTAACAGCTAGTTCATCATTTACCGTGAGGTTCCAAACAGATTTACAACAACATTAGCCAACTAATAAATGGGCTAAAGCAACAGAGTGGCTCTTGATGAACTGTGTGTAATCGCTGGCTCTGATGACTGCTCTCTATCTGTGTTAGAGTAAGTTAATATGAAGGGCGAGTTAAGCATGTTTTGCATTATTTAAACACGAGTCACGGTGGCTAAAAAGCCGAAGACCCGACAGCTCTCGCTATCTTTTAACTAGCATGATTAAACATTAAAACACAGTCCTTCTCATCATATAAAAGGCAGAAATAATCAAACTCAGCCTCTCTACAAGTCTCTGTCCTTGGTACTGAAACATTTAGACCAGGCCATTATCACTTTCTCTGTGCGTCTATATAATTGCTACTGTAACAGGTAATATCTGATACTGCTACTTGGATTCTTTTTTATTACACAGCTACAACAAACAGCAACTAAAAAAAAAAAAAAACATTCAGGCAGCTACTCCAGAACCAAACATAATAAATTATAGTTATACTTATATAATAATATAATTACTATTTTCTTATAATAATTATAATAATTATAAGAAAGCCAGGCTTATGAGTTTCTCACTTTCTCAGTCATTGAGGTCATGAGCCATTCGGTCTAGCATTTGAGTCAAAGACAACTGGACTTCTTTCTATAGATTCATGAGGATGTTTCACCTCTTCATCAAGTGGTATCTAATCCTGGGATCTTTATGTTTAAGGTCACATGAATGTGTGAATGACAGCTGAAGCACCTGGAAAAGGACCTCAAGAATTGTCTTAAATGTGGTACCAACATCTGAAACTCTTCAATCAGTTCTGAGAACTCACCACACTCGAGAGGCTTCGTGAAACACCTTCACAAACCTAAAAGGAACTGCAGTTTCCTTCAATGCTTAAGACTACCATGACCTGGATGACTGAGAATCTACACAGAAAATATTGCCTAGGGAGGGAGGAACACCCTTCAATTGGTGCAGGAATATGAAACAGTATCAAGGAAGTTGACTAAAGGAACCACCTCTGCTTTAACCTAATGTGCAGACGCCTTGGGTCCACAGTCGAGGGACATAAAGCTAAGCAGAACCAGCTGCTGAGTGAAAGGATAACACTGGTCTATGTCACTACAGATGCACTCAAGGACAATAAAGTGATTGTGACTGAGACTTTTAGTTTAGCTAACAATAGATACAACAAACAGCTATCCTAGCTCTGTAAGTACTTTAAAGCTCACTGAGGCATTAGAAGTTGTTTGTTTAATCTGTAGAGAAACCAAGCTGTCGTTTGATCAGAGGTTAAATACTTGAATTATTTCTTGTCGAGAAGGTTTGACTTCTTCACTGATAGTGACACCAATATGCAAGAGACTTACATTTAAATAACTTCATCATCAAACAAAGAAGATACAGTAAGTTTTAGATAGCTTATGTAGGCGTTTCCATTCATTTTCAGTATTCATCCAAAGTGAATCACCCACTGGGTGTACCTCCTTATTTCACCAAAGGCTTTGAATTTGCCACCAATCAGGGACTTCAGGAAGTTAAAACAGTGAGTACCGTTTATATAAAACAGAAATGGAAATGTGAAACTAACAATTTTGAATATAAGTATATGAAACTCGTGGAGAGTCCTAGTAGATATGTCACCACAGCTGTGCAGACGCCTGCTCAGGCTCTTCAAGGTGCTGGAGGCATGTGGCTCCCAGGAGGCCAATCATTATCACTTGTTGTCGAGCTTCGAGCAGCATCAGTGACTATATCTGATGAGAATTACTTTCAATTGGAAAGAGCTGCTTGTTGGATTCCTATATTTGAAGCAGTGAATACAGCTGCTCTACTGGTATGAGTTTGGTGAACTTTTGTGATGGAAAGGAATCAGCTCTCCCAATTTTATTCTATTTTTTTTACATTAATGTGTGTTATTTATGATGCTTGTTCCCCTGTAGCCAACAAGCATACCACGATTTGTTTGTGCGTTCTCCAATGAGCACAAGAACCAATGTTAATTCGTTAACCAATACTTTTCCTCAAAGATTCTTTTTTTCCTGATGAAATTAAGATAATAACGGAATAAATCAACAACAAATCAAAACAAGTTGAAAGTACTCAGGACAGATGAGATCCAATCAGAAATAATGAAGCTGTGATGAAAGGCAGGACAAGTCGGAAGTGATCCAATGAGAAGTAATCTCCTTGTAATTGTGTAAGGAAGGATTCAGCTAGCATCCATGCTTCCTGTTTCTAATGAAAACGCGACAACATGTCAACGCTTCGGAACAAGAAAAGAGCAGATATGTGGAAGCTCTTCACATTTGATCTCAAAGATGAGAAGCTTTGTAAACCGTGCTGAGCGAACCCTCACAGCCCAACATTTACACTTTATATTTTAATCAACTGAATCAGCTTCAGATTTAGCCTACTATAATGATATTTAGTCTAATAAAACTATAAGAATTTAGATGCCTAACTTATGACTAAAACTAAATGACCTTTTAGTCAACAGACTACAACTACATCGAAATTGCTGTCAAAATTAATGCCCGAACTATACTTCAGCAGGAAATCTACCCTCTTTTAACCCTGCGGCATAACCTTCCACGTACCCTGACATCTATCTTCCGAGAAATTTAACTACATGTCAGGTCACGGCGTAGGGCTAAGATAGGTCATAAGTAAATTTCCTGCAGAAGCCTAAATCAGGCACACTTAGGAGTACATCCATCCATCCTCTTCTGCTTATCCTTTTCAGGATCACAGGGGGCTTGGAGCCTATCCCAGCTACCATACGGCAAGGTACAGCCTGGACAGGTCACCAATCCTACACAGGGCTAAAACAGTAAGAAAGGCAACCATTCACACTCACATTCACACCTACGGGCAATTTAGAATCACCATTTAACCTAACCCCACTAACTGCATGTCTTTGTACTAGGGCTGGGCCATATTATACCGTTCACGGTAATACCGGTATAATGTTAGGCAACGATAGGAAAATGAAATATCGCGATAGAATGGGAGTAAAACGCGCATGCGCAGTGCCTTTGTTTTCATACGCACATGGCCGATTGTTGAGTGAAACAGATGAACCAGAATTGGTTTGTAAAAATGGTGCAACTTCCGTGATGTGGAACTGGTTTGGTGTTTGTCCGTCAGATACACAACAAAGCACATTTTTTTGCAGAACATGCAAGCGGCCGTTGTTATTGTCGTATTTGTCGGACTAAGATGCTCTTAAATCTGGGAGTAATCTGGGTCCTAAACTCCGTATGCTTCAGGTCAAACAACACTGCAGCATCACTTAGAGTTAAAAACTGTCTAAATTCTTTCATCTTTAATAAAACGATCAGCATTGCTGCTTTACCAGGTGTAACTATAAAGTTTAACTTCCAGGCATCCATGAAAACAAAAGTTATTACATTTAACGGAGTTAGAAGTTAGCAGGAAGCTAGCGGAAGTTAGCTCGCTAGTTTCGCTAGTTACCTAAGCATGATATTGCATGTTCTGACTGAGAGATTTCTGAAAAAAATCAAACGTACAGCTCTGCTATCACTTCCAACATAAATGAAGACAGGAAACTAAACAGCAGTGACGTTTGTAGGGTTACTGAAGTTGGGCTAGCTGGTATATAATGATGTGCTACGTGATTGCTAGCGACACAGCTATGTTAGCATAACATAAACAGTGAAGCTGGAGGACGAACACTAACACTTTTCCACTTATAAAAGTTAACGTGAAGGTTCTTCATGGTTAGAAACAAATGCAATCGCATGGCAGGATGCTGTAAACGGACCAAACTTCAGTCAGGAGAACAACTGAGATAATCCATCCACAATACGAGGTTAGTCATTACTATACTGCAACAACATGGGAATAGAGCAGCTGCCAGAGAATTCAACATTAATGAATCAATGGTACAGAAGTGGAGGAAGCAAGAAGAATGAGTTTAATAAAGTTTGATTTATCTGACTGCTTTGTTTCGCTTAATGTGCCTTATAATCCCGTGCACCTTATGGTCCGAAAAATGCGTACTGCACACTGCAGTTTAATGTTGCAAAGCACCTCTTTTTAACTTCAGTGGATATTATACATGGTTATGCTCAGGATATGTCAGCCCATTTCTACTGGAAATGCCTTTTGGTTAAACTTTCAGCAAGGAATTTGCATTTGCACTGTTACATTTTTATAAAGCTTTAATGTACATAAAAACCAGCTTCTTGTTTAAGTGAAAATAAATGGAAGGTTGTCTTTTTGCGCTAGTAATGTTGTGGAGTTGTATTTTGTCTCGCATCAATTATATCGTCGGTTATATCGTTATCGCAAATTTTCAAATATATATCGTGATAAATATTTTTGGCCATATCGCCCTGCTCTACTTTGTACTATAGGAGGAAGCCAGAGTACCCAGAGAAAACATGCAAACAGAAAGGCCCCGGCCAGATGGTGGAGTCGAACTGAGGACCTTCTTGCTGCGACCCAACACTGCTAACCACCGTGCTGCCCACACTGATGACTACACCACACAAAAGTTCACTCACACACATCATACTTACAGCAATGCACTGCCTCATGATGCAGGACTGCTTCATGCGTCCCGGCCCGCCGAACTTCTTCATGTCTTTGCAGAAGTGACACTCTCCGCACTCCGTCCGCAGACACGCCTCGCATTTCCGACAGCGTGTCCGTCTCCTCCTGGCTCCAGATGTACCCCGGCTGGCCGACAGCTTGACCGCTGATGCGGGAGATGCTGCCATCTTAGGTTTTGGCCGGTTGGGAGGCCGGGGCTAAGGAAAAAAAAAAAGAAAAAGGAAAAAAGAAATGGTAAATGGCCTGGATTTGTATAGCGCTTTACTTAGTCCTTAAGGACCCCAAAGCGCTTTACACTACATTCAGTCATTCACCCATTCACACACACATTCACACACTGGTGATGGTAAGCTACATTGTAGCCACAGCTGCCCTGGGACGCACTGACGGAGGCGAGGCTGCCGGACACTGGCGCCACCAGTAGGCAACGGGTGAAGTGTCTTGCCCAAGGACACAACAACCGAGACTGTCGGAGCCGGAGCTCAAACCGGCAACCTTCCGATTACAAGACGAACTGCCAACTCTTGGGCCACGATCGCCCCAAGAAAGACAAAACAGAGAGGAGGACAAAGTGCGGTGCATCAGTAACGATAAGCCAACAAGTATGCACTTAAAGGTCAGATAGAGTCATGTGTTGGCAAAGAGTGAATGTTCAAAATATTCACCAAGTACATGTTAAGCACGCCGCGGGATGCAGCGCAGCGCAGTTAATTAATATAACAATTAGGATGTCATTGGCAAAGTACTCGCATCATTAGCTTTCACTACCTTTGGTTTGCATTGTTAATAACAAACCGCTGTACATGTTTATCATCATTCTGATGACTGATTATCTCCATTCTAATAATGAAGCTCTGCAGTCGAGCGGCCCTTTTAGAGCACACTTACAATCATGTTACATAAAAAGAAAAAAAAACAAAAAAACCAAAAAAAGAGGCAATTAAATCCAGCTGCGGTTGGTGCTACAGCTGACGTCTAAAGTACTGCCTGGACCCTTCTTTGTTTCCCCCCCATCTCTGGGTCAAGATTTCCAGGCGCAGACGAAAGCAAAAAGGAAAAAAAACACCTGCATTTATATACGCAAAAACAGCACATAACACATATCCACAAACCTGATCGAAACATGCTGCGCATAAACACATTATTCACGCCTGGTATAGCTCAGAGTACGAGAGAAAACAAACACATCAAAAACGTCCCTGGAGGCGTCTTCCAAATTTAGCACCTCAATTGCTTGCGTGTTTCTACTTCAAAGAGGAGCTGCACTTATGGCTACATTTCACACATGGATCACTAGGATCTATTATTCCATGGTTTACAGCCGTGCGCGTTATTAAATGTGCTCTATTTAACAGAAGTGGCCAATTGAAATGAGGGAGTCTTTGATCAGCATCATTATTTTTCTTGTGTCATATATATATATATATATATTTTGCCCCCACCCCCTCGGGCTCACATCCCCACCACAACAATGTATTTTTAACATGAAAACCACAAGTCAAAACACTGCCAGCCATGCCACATGAAGAAAAAAATCAAAAATAAAAAGAGTGGAGTGTGTGAAATGAAATAAACATGAACGAGGAGTGCAAAACACTGCAGCTCCTGGAAATGAAGATCGGATTTCTTTAGTTACATCGGCAGTGCAGATTTTCCTAGTGTCAGCATAGCAACAGCCACGTCCCATTCCCTAACAGAACAGTCTATGACACACGGACTTGTAACCAATAAGAACTGTAATGAGACCATCTAACACAAAAAAAAAAAGAAAAAAAATTAAGTAGGCTCTGTCTTGCGCACATTGTAATAATTTATTCCAACAATAGCCACAGAATTGACTGACATAGGCAGTCAGATATGTGGTGACCAGACAGGATTAGCGGGAGATATTGGTGTGTGTGTGTGTGTGTGTGTGTGTGTGTGTGTGTGTGTGTGTGTGTGTGTGTGTGTGTGTATGTATGTGTGTGTGTGTGTGTGTGTGTGTGTATGTGTGTGTATGTGTGTATGTGTGTGTGTGTGTGTGTGTGTGTGTGTAGGATGGGATGGTTGGGGAGGGGGTGGGATTAAGAAGAGAAGAAACAATGAAATGAGACCAGATTACCCAGCAAAACAACACACATGATGTTCTGCAACTCAGCTTTTGCCATTTTAAGTGTCAGCTGATGGGCTGAAGTTGCAATAGATTCACACGAAACAACAAGTAACCAGGCCGTGCAGGAACACTGCCTCCATTCATGTTTGTTTATGTCTGTGACATGAACCACAAGGAGGCAGGTTTTGGATTGTAGTCTATATTTTCCACCAATTCCCCCTCCAACTCTACTCCCTCCCTGCAGACAGATAAGTGGGGTGATCTCTAAAGCAGATATCCTTCTGACACACAATTTTCAATCACAGGAAAGGCTGGCAACAGCAACATCACCAAAGACAACCAACTTCCCTTAAATCTCAGTAAGTACTCCCTGTATCTGCTCATGTTTTTTTGCAATGATATCCAAGAACTCCTGACAAGAAAATATGTCACCGGTGGCAGCTAAGCCTTCATCAGCATGTTTCAGGAAAAGCAGCCAATGAAATCTGTATTATGTAGCGTGTGCCTTTTTACAGCAAGAAGGATGGACATTTGTCCCCTTTGTGCAGTAACAAGGACAGCATGGGTGACCCGCTAGTGATTTCTTAGCACTACAGAGCTCATTCAGCTGGAAAACATTATGAGGAGCAGACCCTTATGTTCAGTGACACAGCCCTGAGCTAGTAGGAAGATACCCATCATTGCAGTGAAGACAGCACACACACGAACACACACTGCACACAATATGGCAAACTTCACAATCAGATAGCTGACAGCAGTAATACATGGAACACTGTGATGATCTAAACTCTGCACTGACATAAACACACCACGTTCACGTTGCTCTGATGCAATAACGGTTCCTGGTATTCAATGGAGATCAATTACAATGTCAATCAGTTTTAAAATCTCCATATATACAGAGCATGCATCGGAGATATTGAGACCACACAGCACAAGCAGATAATCGGGCAGTGATATTTCACAAGTTGCTCAGGTTGAAGTTGAACTGCTATGCTTTGGAGCAACGCAGTGATTTAACAGTTATACAACCTGCTGTGGACGTAATACATCCCAAAGATGTTTGAATAGTTGAACTTTGGGATAAAACTTGGAGGGGGGAAAAAGCCTTTTTAATATCTGTCAGCAGAGCAGAATTGACTCATTCATCTGCAGTCAGCATTTTTTTAATCTAAATGCAGGCACAGGCTTAATGTAAGGGGGGTGTGGTTCAGAGTAAAGAGTGTAGGGGGGGAAATATTTGAATTAACAATTTCCGTGCAAGTCCCATCGTCTAACGTTTTCACAAAAAATTATGTCTTTTCATTAACGCACACTGAAAGAAAAACCTTCCCCTTTTGTTTTGGTTTACCATGACATGTATTCTGATATCAATCGATAGGTTTACAATCAGACCGTTAGAGATTCAGCTCCTGCATCTTCACACAACCAATAGCAACCTCGAGCTACATAAACAGAAGCTCCTATTGCTGGATTTATCTGATAATAAAAATGCAAGCACGCACGCACGCACAAACAACAAATCTACCACAAAAAAAGAAGCAAAAAAAAAATAAAAACAAAGGCAAAAAAATAAAATAGAAAATCAAAGCCCAAGCACAGAAGATAAACTGAATCAGTGCTTTTGTCTTCAGGTATCTCCATTACTTCACTGCCCTGTGATGCTGCACACTGCTCTGTCTCACACAAGCATTCCTCTGGCGGCCTGCTTACGCCTGCCTGCAGGGCTTTTAGGGTGCTAACCTGCTCGGAGTCTGAGTCGTAGTCCTCATCATCGGCGCTCAGCGACATGGCCATGGCTGGTTTTCAGATACCGTCCAGCTTACAGCAAACTGACATGGCTGCAGTCTCCTCCTCCTCCTCCTCCTGCTACTGCTGTCAGGCCTATAGCCCTCCCTCCTGCTCCAAAAGCTCCACAATACCACAAGCAGATGTAGGAAACACATACAAGCCTGCCTCATTAATATGGATCGACTCACTGAGGAAGAGGAGGGGGTGCTGGGCAGCGCAGAGCCAATGGGAGGCTGCTGTGAATCAGAATATGCACTCGGGGGGAGTCTGCCTCCATCCAATGTGGAGAGAAAATGCAGTAAAGGTATTATCATATTTATGATGAGTAGCAGAGGGAGAGGAGAGCAGGCTCTGCACAGCCAGAGCCAGATGGCATCTCATTACAAAAGGCAAACACAAAGAGGCCCCACGACCAGCAGCTGGCCTTTGGAGAGCCCGGTGGGGGAGATCCTGAGGGTTTGTAAGACCCATACAAACTTCACTTTCATGCATTCCTGTAAAGCACATCTCATTCTTAAACTTTCAGCTGAGGCTCCGATGTCTTGTGTGTTTGTTTGGATACATTTTTAATCACACATATTCAGCGACTAAAATAGAGCAGCACCGTGGCATATTTAAACACTTCTAATTGAAATTGCAACCATCACACAGATTAAAGCCATTTATTCACATTTTGATTTGTTTTGGGATATCTTATGTTACACCGTGAGTGAGATAAGAATTGTACTGATATTAAGGAGCATGTTTTTTTTGTTGTTGTTGTTATATTTGGATAATAAATGAAAAGCCTCAATTATGACCTCACAGTCTGCTGCTCAGCTCATGGCTAGAGAAACTCAGGTAACATGACATCAAATGCACTTCGAGCCTTCTGACATCAACAACCATTTTCGTCTTACGATATCACAATTTCAAATGAACCGTATCGCGGTGTTTCGAACAAATGCGAAACACCGCATTTGTGGAACTCGACACCACTCAAAACATATGACAGCAAAAAGGCTAGCGAGGGCAATATTTCTGGATCTCTGTAAATATTTAGTCCCCCCAACGTAAAACGCGAAGGCTGTGACATGGTGAGACATGCCATATAATTTCTGCTCTTAGTAAACAATGTTTTTATGGACACTAAAGGCTTGTTTTGGATTCGGAAGGCACACCAAAAAGCATTAATGACAACAAAACACATGTCAAATTATGCAGAGGAGCAAAAATATCTAATCATTTACTTCATTAGGCAATACTGCAGCCCGTTATGACAAAATTATGCAAACTGTTAAATCTCCTGCTAAAGGGAAGGAGTGCAGTGAGTGGTGGGATGAGTGAGGGAAGACAGGACCTTAGCCATTAATAATTGTCCTGTACCAGATATGTACCTATATAACATAGGTAAAGAAATATATAAAATATGCACACCTGTATTGATAGGTAAATATCTATTTAAAATATACTCAGTGATGTTGCTTGCACCACAAATTTAAGCAAAAGGTGCATAAGCTTTGTACTACACAGGTATGTAGCACATAAAATGATTCTCAAGTGCCTGAAAATTAAGTAAAAACACTATATTTGCTGGAAAACAGATGTATTGCAGGTGACACTTTCTTACCTTTATGGTTTTCTTAGGCCAGTACACCACAGGATATCCAGTGATGGCTAATTTAGGGTCATCATCAGTATGTTCCTTTAAGACAACCTAGACGGGCACAGAGAACAAAATCAAAATAGGGCCGAACTATGATTCCTGTCTGTTAAGTAATCTGAAGGCATGCCGCAAACATGTTTGGTTTTTTGGTTTTTTTACCTTTAAGTCATCCAACAGCGCTTGGGGGTTCTCTATTCCCATTGGAATACATTTCCTATTTTCCGGGAGTGACTCGAGCTTTTCAATCAGCGTCCTTAGCCCATTCAGTTCAAACTCTGTTAAATGAATCCATTTATTCTGAGGCTCTGAGTTTGGAGAGTCTGAAGGAGTTTTAAGGAAATCTAAAGAGGCCGAGCTGGGGTTACAGCTGTCCTCAGAGTCGATGGATAAAACAGCTTTGAGATGTTGGCCCTTCCCATTGTCGGGTGTGCAGGGTCCATCCTGAGGAACTCTCTCTAGTTTTTCACCCTGCTCATCTCTGACATGAGTCCCACACGAGTCCTCGTTCATGTCTTGACTCCTGGAGTCAGAGGAGGGGCTTTCTGTCTTTGACTTTGTCTCAAAATCTGCAGGGATGAAAGCAGATTTCCTATAATGGATGTTTTGATAACGGGCATACCAATGAGCAAATAATTTCTCTAGTTTGGGGAGCACCTGTTAGTAATCCTGAAATTATGGGTCAATTTGTAGGTTAGCACATATAACAAAGCAACAACAACACATCCAAACCCCTGAAACATTCAAGTTTGATCTAAAGTGACTTCCTGTGACATACCAGCTGGGTTAGGCTCCAGTCAGTGCCCCTTCCCCTCCCCGGCAACCACATGTCGCTAGGGAAAAATATGTATTACCCAACCAGCCGGCGAGCAGTTGCTGGTGGTTGTTGGTCACAAAGAGGTATAGAGTGCAATTACTTTGGTGCCGTAATTGAGGTTTTTCACTCACCCATAGATTCTTTACGGATCTCCTGAGAAAAGTAGGACCGTTTGGTAAGGCAATGCAGGTATCTCTCCAGGACATACCAGCATATCTCATAATAGAAGGGGAAACGAAACTTGGAATGAACCTGAAGGGATGACAAAACAAAAAAAATTAAAAATGACAGATTCAATTAAAGAACCATTAAAAAGTAAATGAAAATCTCAAATGGATGCTTTCAATGATTGGTCATTTAAGTAAGGTTAAAACAAAGTTGGCCTTCCATTACCACAAAAGCTTTAATGCATATAAAAAACAGCTTAAAGCGTAAGTCAAACTATAAAGGACTATAAGGAACGAGGCGGCTGCTATCTGTAGCAGTATCTTGTGCTCTGACAGTCAGAGGCTATGCAGAATTCTCAGTAATGCAACTGTAATCCCAGCAGACCAGCTCACATTTAACAGGAAGTGGAAAAAGATAGCCACAAAGATGTTAATGCACAACGCAAGTAAAATATAGAAAGAACCCAAGAAAGGGTTACTTTATCCAAAAATTAGTTTTGCAAATGCCCACACCTCTTATTCTCCTGTCTCTCTCAAGGGTAAACTTTTCACCTTCCCCTGGTTCTCAGAGAGATTAATTTCTCCCACGTGGAGTTTACTATATTGCAGTCCAGATCAGAGTTAAGCCACAAAGTGGAGAAAATAGACTCCTACCTTTGTCCTGTTCTCTATCTCATAGATGGTAAGCTGCATAGGAATGTTAAAGCTGTGCAGAATGTTGCCTCCAAACACCAGTGTGTCCACGGGAGTGTAGACAGCGTGGATCCACCCTTAATTACAGAGAGTTAAATGTGTTATAAAATGGTCAAATATTCAAAGCTGAGCATTAACGGAGCCTAATCTATTCCTGCTGGCTACTTTAAGACAACCATGCCAACACACCAGATGGGATGAAGAAGGTGTATCCTTGTTGAAGCTCCACTCTCTGGCATCCATCAGCTCGGTCTCCCAGGAAGACATCACTCTGCTTGCCTGACAGGACCCAGTCCTCATACAGGGCAAGGTTATAGGGAGTTGGAGGCACAAGCCAGAACACCTGAGGAGAAGCAGTCATTTCTACTTAGAGTCTGTAACTGTTAACAACATTCAAAGCTTTGAGGAATATTAGCAGACGTCTTCGTAGGTGTGATCAGTATATCCTAAAGAGGCAACCAAGCTTTACAAAGAAAGAATAAACTTACTTTCTGTCCCTTGAATACGTGATACCAAACTGAAGTTCCCCCAAAATCGATGTGGAAATCTGTGTAGCAGCCCTTCACGCTCATCAAACAATACCTACAAAGGAAATTAGAAAATCATCTAAGAGATAAGAAGTAAATAGGTAAACAGAAAAAAGTGGTAAACACAACATGGCTAATTACAAGGCAGCAATAATCTCAGGATGCTACCGACACAGGTAACTCTCGGGAGCGACACAGCGTAGAAAACACTTCACAATAAGGCAATTCTCCTCTAGAAATTAATTTAGGAATGATTAGAACCCCAAGACACAAATGATTTGCCAATTTAGCTAAAGAGTATAATCTCTAAGAGAATCCCCACTGACTTGGAGACATTTAAAGGAAAGCCCTTCTAAGGACATCTTGCACACGATGATACTGTGAATGCCACTGAGAGAGAATCTAACACCTTCACAAATAAAAAGAAGTTTGAATTTTGCCAGTTGAACCATCCGTCAAACAGCAAAGCCAAAATTAAAAAAAAAAAAAAAATCCTGACATCATTATTGACTATTTCACAGCTTTTTAATTTAAAGACTTGTGTGTTATCACCGCATGAAAGAAGACTGAGTTCCTAGTGAATCATAAATGAGAGCATATCCAGGGTAGCTTTCACTGCAACAATAATAAAAAATTTAACGCTCCACAGCTATATCACTAGTTTCACCTCACTAGTTCTCGGCTGGACCCCGTTATGCCTTCAGAGCTGGTTTAATTCTTCATGGCATAGATTCAACAAGGTGCTGGGAACATACCTCAGATGTCGGTTCATATTGTTTTTGGTTTTTTTCCTGTTTTTTTTTTTTCTTTTTCTGAACTTTATTTGAAATTATAAAGCGAACAGTCAGTCATTCCAGTTCAGATGTTGGTTCATATTGATGTGAGGCCATTTGAGTACAGTGACATCAATGTCATGTTTAAAAGAAAATCAGTTTGAGCTATGTGATCTGGCACATTATCCTGCAGGAAGCAGCCATTAGAAGATGGCTGAACCACTGATACAATGCAGGAAGGAAGGAAGGAAGGAAGGAAGGATGGATGGATGGATGGATGGATGGATGGATGGATGGATGGATGCTTTCATGTTGGTCTGCCCCCATCTTAAAAATGTCAGTGTGGTCTTCTGCTGCTGTAGTCCAAGATATGCATTCAGAGATGCTCTTCTGCATAACTTGGCTGTAACAAGAAGTTGTTTGAGCTTCTGTTGCCTTCGTATCAACTCAAAGCAACCTGGATGGGTTGGCTGTGCAGTAAATCAACATTTTCATATGACCAGCGAGTCTGGGACCAACAACCATGCCACGTTCAAAGTCACTTATGTCACCTTTCTTCCCCATTCCCCACTCAGTTTGAACATCAGCAGGCTGATTAGATATTTGTGTTAATGAGCAGTTGAACAGGTGTACCTAACAAAAAGCTGGTGTCCAATTAAATAGAACAGGAGGTGAGAAACAACATGGGATGTGTCTTCATGCAACAGTATACTAGATTAACAATTTTAAAGTGAAGCCTCTAGGCAAAGGGGACACCAGTGAGTGTGCTGAAGGGAAAAATACAAGAGTACAGATGACTGAAATGTTTATATTTTAGAAAATGGCTTTATTTTAAGTAATAGATTCTAAACTAGCTTCTGCACAGTGTGCTGAAATTGCAGCAGTAAAATAGTCTTGTTTGATATTCTACTCTGTTACACCCTAAACCACTGCCAGCATCTCCCTAACCTCTATGAACAATACAGGAGATTAGCAGGGTTTAAGTGTAACAGTAGAAAATATGGGCAGCTGACATTAAAAAGACAGGCAGCCCTGGTTTTGATTCATTTTGACTCTTCAACGGCTGATTGGCTGAGTGGTGTGTGTGTGCAGTCAGACCACAGTTGTTAGAAACCTTTCTCTTATGCGAGGGGGAAAAAATCCTGCTGCCTAGCAACAACAAGGAGCACGTACAGGAGGTGACAGTATGCAGTACTCTACCGTGATGGAGCGATGGATGAGAGATGGGAGGAGAAACAGACATTTTCTACAAGTGTTTTCTTTTTATTAGTATTTATTTTCTTGCTCTACACACAGTTTTTTTTCACCCCTCGTAGACTGACACACAGCTCCAAAGAGAACTTCATAAAAACAAAAGCACAACAGTGCAATGCATACCTTTGCACTTTGGGGTATTTCATCTCTGAGATGATATTGGTGGCTTCAGTTTGGCTTTGTTTCAAACCAGGAGGCCACATGTTGTCCACCCAGTCCACTTGATCCACCTATAAGAGCAATCAAAGCAGCACCATTCAGCAACCAATCACAGTGTTCTATCATCTTCTATTTTTGTCATTCTTCTTTGAATCTTTCACCAGATTTGTGACCTCTATCAAACCTCTTATAGTATGATACACAGCGAGGGTCGGGGGCAGATTACCACTGTGGGACGCTTGATGAGGTTCTCCAGCTTGGTGTGGCTGAACTCCAAGCTAATGACATTGAACAGTTTGTCCCGCTCTTCCTCTGGCGTCTCATAATAGCGGACAAACTGAGCCATGCTCATTTCAGAACCTTTCTGAGTGCTCACATCCATAACGTCCACAGACCGGCGACTGCCTGCGAAAAACAACCAGGATATGATGAATTTAGCCAATGAGATCATACGCATCAACATCAACACACAATCCAGTGCAGTCTGTCTGTGAGTCGGCGTATGCTTTGTCATATTTATACACAGAGAAGTTGTACTGTTACAAAATATTCTACTATGAACAAGAGCAGTACTTCTTATTTGTAATTCCCAAATTTAACCACTAGATGGGGCAACTACACCCCAATCATACCCTGGCTCAATTTCTTCCAGGGCACACTTAACATAATTATATTTCACTGCATTAGAAAACAGTCGCAAACAGAAAACAGCATGATGAGACCTTTAACATAACCCCACAATATGAGCAAGAGGCCCTGGGTGAACCTATCGTGATGATCCTACACACATAACACAATAGTACAAGAGGTAGACACAGACAGAGATACAGGCATACAGCAGAGTGACTAACAGATGCATGCTCACTAAATAACTTATTTCCTAAGAAAAATACAAAAAACAACACTGATGTATTAACATGCATGATTAAAATGTGACTTTTTTTGACGTTCTCTTCTATTTTTTATGTCCATTTCTAGCATTTGGCATCGGCAACATCCACTAGATTTGGATGGTTGGTAGGCAGATCAGTAAATAAATCATTTCTACTATATCTTTCAAGTTAGCAATTTCTATAATATCAGATAAAATTAGCAAATTGTTGTGACAAAACTAAAACAGCTACTCATTATCCTGAAACTTCCCACATGCCTAGTCATAGTTAGTGCAGACTGAACATGTTTCATCATAAATTAAATTAAAAGGAAATTTGACCATGAAACATGACTTCATTACATTTTTTTAAGTCAGCATGGAGCCTCACCATATCACAGACTGTTTTGGGGTTTGTTTGTTTGTTTGTTTGTTTGTTTTTTTACTTTTTACAACAATGCAAAAGCCCTTATTCTCTGAAGAAGATGCAGATATACTTTGGTCGTGTTTGCACACAGGCTAAGAGTAATAAGTATATGCACGGGTAAAAATATGCATGTGTGTGCATCGGTGTCTACTTACCAACTAGTCCTTTAATTTCACTGACTGTGAATTCTGGATCTGGCATTCTGCATATTTATAGGAAAGGGATGCATGTTGTTTAGTTCCCAAAGACTTAAAACCATAAATATATATATAAATAAAATAGAAAGTAGGTTGAATCTACAGCATGTGCACAGGCATTGCACATTTAAAGGAAAGGTTTCTCACCTGATCCCTAATTGATCTTTCTCTTTAAAAATGAGAGGGATCCTTAGACCCTCCCTTTGCACATACTCATAAGTGAAGTCTGCAAGACAGTAGTTTTACATTTAGGTCCAAAGCAATTATTTGAAAACTACTGCAGTCACATGTAACCTATAAGAAAGCTAATATGCACCGTGCTGCTTTACCTTTACCCTCCATCACCCGGACAAAGTCTGCGCTGTAGCTGTCACTGAGGACCTTTTCCTCCACGCTGAACCCTCTGATGTTTACAATTTCCTCCACGTCAGACAGGTCCTCGTTTTCGTCGTACATCGTCCGGGAGATGGAGCGCTGCCATTGAAAACGAGATGTTTTACAAGACAAAAACAGAGCCACGCGGAAAGAGAGAACTCTTTCTACCCCAAAAGGCCACTTTCTGCCCCCCTTGAACGGTCATTGTGACTCGTGTGAGGGAACCGATCGTTAATTTTACGTGTGACTTTCAAACTGGAGCAGTGGGTTGTGCTAAAGTTTTGATAGTACTATAACAGCAGTCATTTCTTTGAATGTGTGAACTAGTGCAAAAACTACAAAGCCAGCTGTTTGTGATATTTTATGGAAGCGATTGTAAAATGTTTGCTCGACTCCGCTGCTCCAGATATTGATTTATCTCGTTTTAATTACGCTACGCTCGCTCAACTACTGCGATCAGAAAAGAAGTTATAGACTCTAAAATGCGACAGTTAGCCGTTTTTCCTCGTTTTGCTTAAACTTGGACATCTTAAGTGACTTGACAGATATCCCAACGCTCACAGTGGCGAGGGTTAGCTTAGCTAACTAATTAGCTCGCTGCCAGTCTCGCCTCATAAGCTAACATTTAACATGGCAGATGGTACACACCAGCCTGCGTCCGGATTCAGCACACGTCTCTGCGGCCTGAGCCATCGTCTTTTACGATTGTTTTCCGGCCACTCAGTTTCGCGAATGCATCTCCGTGCGTGGCGAAGTTGAGAGAAAACACTTAGCACGCTTTACGGGTTCAAAACAAGGGAACCATGTTTTTGTGTATTACGTCACCGCCAGGAACCAAAACATTGTTGGACAACGTCACGGCATGTCAGTACGCTTTTTAACCTCGCTCACCAACAATAAACATTCCCCACGTCACACGGTTTTATTGTAGTAGTGGGGGGAAAATGATACTAATACTGGTTAAACCCCCTGTTATCGAATAGCGCTGATATCTATTTTAAACATCAAGCAATAAAAAGGAGGTATATTTACTCACGTTTATTAAACTATAAAGAACGGTACATTTAACTTAAAAAGTTTATTTTTTATTTCTTTGTTTATAAGTTTTACACGTGCAATTCTAATAAGCTTGTTTCCACCGCTGAAAAATAAGATAAAATGTAAAAAAAAAATAGTTATTATCTTAAAATGTTAACTAAATAGCTTGAAATTTCAAGCTATTCAATCAGTTTTTTTCTCCTTTTTCCCTAGTGCGAGGAAAGTACAGAGTTAATTCAAAATTTGGGGTTATTGTTGCAAATTTTTTAATTTCATAACTCGAAACTGTTAAGTCATATTTTTATCTCTTTGAGTTACTCAATTTTTTTGAGATAACTCCAAATATCGACTCACCTCTCCCCGGCATCATTTTATTTTTATTTTCTACTTCTTTTTTTTCCACTGGGAGAAACAAGGGTCCGTAAAACGTAGCTCAGTCGAAATTATAGGTTAACTCAAAATCTTGACTTACCAACTTAAAGCGCTGAGAACATTTTGAGATAACTCCGAATTTGAACTTACCTCTGCCTGGCATCATTTTTATTTATTTATTTAAAAAAAAAATCAATGGCGGAAACAAGCCTCCATTAAGCGTAGCTAAGCTGAATTTTCCGGTTATTTTCTCAAAATTTCAACTTAACATCTCGAATTTCCAAATACTTCCTCAATTTTCGAGTTATTTACTCATACGGTTGAGTAAGTACCGGCAAAATGTGACTTTAGCCATTTTTTCAAAAAATGTATGTATTTATTTATACTGGCAGAAACAAGCTAACATATATAACTCCGTAGTTACACTATTATCGCTGACTAATTAATAATGAGTAGCACCATGTTTTTAAAGCAAATGCTCAGCAGCGGATGTTTCCATGGGAGCGCGCAGACTTATGGGTAATGCAAGGTGCAGGCGGTACAGCGGCACGCTGAAGAACGACAAGAAATTGCTTCCGCAGTTCAGTTAGCGTGCGAGGTTAAATGCTGTGTAAGTGTACGCTGTCCTTTTTTAAGTAACAGAGTGTTTTTGCTAAGTGTCGCAGTATGAGTCTGAACGAGCATTCCCTGCAAGCGCTGTCCTGGAGAAAGCTGTACCTGAGTCGAGCTAAACTGAAGGCTTCCAGTCGGACCTCGGCTCTGCTGTCTGGATTTGCTATGGTAACACGGTCTCCTGGCAAGCACTGGCACTCTTCCGAATCTGTTAGAGGACATTACTGACCTGTGTTGTAACGTTGTGTTTCCCGTTTCCTTCCGTCTTCTCAGGTGGCTATGGTAGAAGTGCAGCTGGACAACAGCTACCCCTACCCACCTGCCCTCCTTATTGCCTTCAGTGCCTGCACCACTGTGCTCGTAGCCGTTCACCTGTTCGCTCTGATGGTCAGCACCTGCATTTTACCCAACATAGAGGCCGTGAGCAACGTCCACAATCTCAACTCGGTGAAGGAGTCCCCACATGAGCGAATGCACCGGCACATTGAGCTGGCGTGGGCGTTTTCCACAGTCATTGGTACTTTGCTCTTCCTGGCAGAGGTGGTTCTACTCTGCTGGGTTAAGTTTTTGCCCATCAAGCCCAACAAATCCAGCAACAGCACAGTTTCCTCCGGAGTGGCTGCTGCCATTACCTCCACCTCCATCATGGTGCCCTTTGGTTTGGTTTTCATAGTCTTCGCTGTGCATTTCTATCGCTCCTTGGTGAGCCACAAGACTGACAGACAGTTTGAGGAGCTGGAGGAGCTCTCCAACCTCACCAGGCTACAGAACGAGCTTGATAACAGAGGAGAATCTTCCATCTTGCAGTCGCCAAGCTCACATTTCCCATAGTCGGGTCCAGCTGATGCACATCTGTGTTGGAACTCGTGACCCCTTTGGGAATTCTCCAAGTCAGAAGCCTCGTTATTGGCTTCTATGGTTTTTACAGGAATGAAGATTAATCTCACTCTTTATTGTGAAACTTATTTTGTGAAGAACAGTTGTATTTTTTAGAAAACACACTTGATTGACTGTGAACTCGTATATCCGCCGTGCTGCATGTAGCTTGAAATCGGAAAGTCTTAACAGTGGTAGCTGCCTCACTGATCTCCAACGGTATGGGAGAGATGTCTGAACAGTAACCTGGAATCCTGTCTGTTGCTGCCTGCTGTATTTATTTAACCGTCTGTCAGTGAATACTTCATTTGTTTATGTATATTACCATGTGCACCACGTGTATTTAACCCTTTATTTACACGGTCTTATTGTTTTTGTTTTTTTAAATGTTCATCATTTGCATTCAGAATGCTCTCCATTTGTGTCGACTAATCAGCTGCACAACTTACAGTACAACTTCAGTATGTTTTGCTGTCTCGTTTTGCACAGGCTGTGGTGTTCAAATAAACACCTTTTCACAAAGTGATGTTAAAAGTTAACGATCATAGCAAAAATCAAAAAATGTGACTGCGTGTGGAGAGTCTGGTTTGGGCTTCGTGAGGATGCTGACTTGCCAATAGATAGATGTTCTGTCCTTATATTACACAGACTTTGCACTATGGAGCTGGCAGGATAAAGAGCCTCTAATGTCAGAGCAAGCCAGACATTTGTGTTATCACACACTAGATTATCTAGAAAATTATGCAGTATATGTATGAAAAAGAGCTTAGTCCTATCTGTTTGCCTTAGACTGCTGACATTTTTATACACACTAACACAGCTTTATAATCTCATTGGGATCTCTGCTGGAAACTTAATGTTAATATTAATTGTTAGTGCTGTATTTTGAAGAGTCTGAGCACTCACATATTCTGAACTGGCATTTTGCCTTTGTGATTCAGTCTTGAAGTACATACGGAGAGCTTTCCAATTGTGTTTTTAACATAAAAAGTTTTGAATTAAGAGTCTATGTGAGGCTGTAGTCCAAATGTGGTCAGAGATGTGTTTACTTAAGCAGCTGGAACATTGATAGATGGCCATAATCCAGTTGCTAGTGAATTCTAAAAAATTAAAATATAATGAAAAAGTTTTTTGGGTTTTTTTTTGTATTTCTAAAGGGGAAACCATATTACACTTAGAGTGACATTTTAAGCTTTTTTTTTGTTTGTTTTAATTTTGATGAGTATGGCTTGTAGCTCATGAAAATCTGAAATCCAGTCTCCTGAGTTGGCTGACCACTTGCACACAGTAACGGCAGAGTCAGCACACCTTGTAGTAGAATGCTTGGCTCTGTGGGAAGGGGCTGAGTCCTGCTGGAAAAGAAAATTGGCATCTCCTTAAAGCTTGTCAGCAGATGGAAGCATGCAGAGCACTGGAAAACCCTGGCAGACATCTGTGTTGATTTTGGAGTTGATGTAAAACACAGGACACACACCAAAACAGCGGCAGATAATACAGCACCTCAAATCACCACAGACTGCAGAAACTTCACACTGGACTTCAGACACTATGGAGTCTGCGCTTCTCAGTTCTTCTTCCAAACCTCTAAGACTGTAATTTGCAAACAAAATGCAACATTTGCTTTCGTCTTAAAAGAGAACTTTGGACCGCTGAGCAAATTCAGTTCTTCATCTTTAGCCGAGGTAAGACATTTGTGATGTCTCTGCTTCAGGAGTGCCTGAATATCACTTCCTGAGTCAGCTGTTTTTGACAATCCTCTCAAAGGTGTGATTATCTTTTTTGCACCCTTTCTTGCCACACTAGCAGTCAACTTTTTAAATCCTGTGATGCAGCACTCTCGAGAACAGCCAGCCTTTTCAGCAATGACTTCCTGTGTTCATTCGCAGTGATGATCATCATCATCTAGTCAACTGTCAAGTCAGCAGTCTTCCACATGATTGTGGTTGGTGGTATTGAACTAAACCGTGAGATACACTGTATTTATACTGTTTGAATAGTAATTTACTCAAACTCTAAATTAAATATTCTAATAATTTTAGATACAGGATTCTTGATTTTCATCTATATTCCATAATCACCAAAATTAAGAAAAAAAGAAATGTAGTGAAATATATCACTGCGTGTGCGATGAATATAGAATAATATGAAATTTTATCTTTTTGTATTTCTTTGAGAAGCAGTAGTATTTTTCAAGGTTTAGATGTGGTAAACATAGCAAAATATCATCCTCTTACAGACTGGTTGTTAGGACTAGTGTTTTATTCTTAGGACAACTACACAAACTATAAACAGAACAAAGCGGCTTGTGTGTTAGTTACAAGTTCACAAGGATTTACACACTCAAGGCTAATGTGTGATCAGACACCATATGACAAACAGATGGATGTGTAATACTGAATTTATCATATGACAATCTCTTTCAACTGTGTGCTCATATTTTTATGAAGTCATCCAATATAATGTTTTCAATCTTAAGAGGTATATATATATATATATACACACACATACATACATACATACATACATACATATAAAAAATCTGATGAGGCATTTTTTTCCTTTATGATCTATTATCTAAACACTTTTAATTGGCATTGGCAACAGATAAATTTGTCACATTAATGGATGATTAAAGGATTTTGCCCCTCTGACAAGGACAAATAATCTGTGACAAAATGGATACATGCTGCGAACCCATTATGCTTTTTTTTTTTTTTTATTCTTTATCAGCAAGCATGCGGTGAAGTGGAAACTTGCTCTTGATCCTCTTGTTGTTTATCAGAACCGGCCAAGGTAAGCTGATTCGGCTTCCCTTAAAACCAGCTGAGTATCGATCAGGTGTACCTGAAAATAGAAGATAAGTGCATGCTTTCATGCACAGTAGTACAAATGGAACAGGGCTTTGTTGTCAGTGCTCATATGATTATGTCATGTAAGCAGTGTAATGTAATTAGTCGTGTAATTTAATTTTGATCCATGGCTGTAACAGTCAGAAGCAACGCTGTACCTTTGGAATCTGATATTTTGCAGGCATTGGTGCGCCATCTCTCCCAACATCAGACAGGGTCCCACATTTTGGCACTCCATCCACCCAAAGGCCTTCATAAAGCTGGCCTTTGTCACAGTAGTAGAACTTTCCATGACCATCCTTCTTCCCCTCTCGCCAGCTACCTTCATACCTGTTTCCATTTGCTTAAACAAAAATTTGAAAGTCGCATTATAACATCCAAATTATAATCTAGTTTTGATTCACATGCATGTATAGAAAATTTTCTCTTACAAAATATAAAGATTCCTTCTCCATGATTCTTATCCTTCAGCCACTTGCCCTCATAGATGTCTCCATTTGCATTGTATATCCTTCCCCAGCCACTCCGTTGGTCCTCGCTCCACTCCCCCTCGTACACTGATGAGTTTTTGTAAAAGTATGTGCCATACCCCTGAGAAGCCGGACAAGTACATCACTGACCATACATACCGATATGTCTTGTAGCGTGCATGTGAAACATTATGGCAGATACATACATGCTTCTTTCCATCTGTCCATTCACCACAGTACTTCTTCACATACTTCTTTGATTCTGGGAGTAAAATGCTGTAGGTACCATACCCGTCACGTTTTCCGAATTTCCACTCTCCATTATAAATGGCACCAGACTTCTTCCAAACCTGATTTCCCTTGCCTTATAAAAATAAATAAACAAACAAGCAAACATGACAGCTGCACTATACTTCGAACCTCTCAGGAGTTGAGTGGAAGCTGACGACAAACTATATCTCACCATGCTTCTTATTGTTCTGCCACTCCCCGGTGTATTCGTTTCCACTGGCTGAGAAAACTGTGTGTCGTAGTCCACATTTCTGTGATTTAATGTCCAGCAGTGTTGACAATGGGGGACTAGTTGGAGGTCTTTTGAGAAATGGCATTGCTAGTTGTAGCTTGATGAAACCTGTAAGCATTAGAATGAAATTTAAAAAAACAAATACATGTTTGCTGTCTTTCTGCCACTGAAAATGAAAACAAATATTTTTATTTGTATTTTTTGCCACCCATAAGTCAAAATCTAAAGTTATTGTCTCAAAATATGACTTAATAACTCAAACTTTAAAATTATTTTGTCATGTTTGAGTTAGTAAGTTGATATTTTATTTTTTGAGATACCTAACATACATTTTTGACTTGATAGATGTAAAAAAAAAAAAAAAAAAAGTTTTGTTGGTGGCACAAACAAGCTTCCATACCCATTAAGCAGTACGTATCACCAAATTCATACAACAACAACAAAAAACACTGCCCTTCTTTGAGGTTTTAATTAGGAATTGACAGTATTTTAAACACACTTTTCCATGATGTCTAATTGTATATCAAAACTGTATTTTCTAATTCAGAATATGAAAAGTAGCCACAAGGTAATCTAAGGAAACTAGTTAAGCTCTCCAGCTTAGTTAGCATTACAAGTAAAATAGAAACGTGGAAAAGCAAAATAGCAAAGTAGTTGTACCTTCGCGGAGTTTCCAAGCGGATAACTTACTGAAACTGAATCCGCTTGCAAACTTTGCCAAACAAAAGCCATTAATTTACCGAAGAAATCCAGAAAACATGTTACACGACTAGCCGTACACAGCTTCCCTGGTGACCAGCAGCAGCAGGCGAGCAAGTTTGTATGCTGTATCCTAGCAACAGCAATGTGTACAGTTATTGGTGACTTATAAATGTAATTGGGAGACCATTTAAAAATTCGAGTTTAACATGTTTGGGTGTCATTTTTAATCCACAAGTCATGTTTTATTTATCTGCCGTTAGTTTTTTTTATTTACTGTTTGATGGCTTCAACCGTGGTTAAACCACAGTGTTTGGTCATCACGGCGGTTTACGAAGTGCGCATGCTCCGCACAAGACAGTTAAAACTCGCCTGAGTGGCCGGAGCAGGAGCAGCCCGTGGGTGAAAAGCCTTGTGAAAGAGTCTTCTTCGCCGAATAAGCTACAACACTGCAATGTCCAAGCCGAGGTTTCAGGCGGAGTGGGAGGAAATTGATGAGGAATATCAACAATTACAGGTGACTGAAAACTCTTAAACGAGTATAGTATAATTTGTGCTAGCGTGCCGTCGAGGACATGCAGGGTTCTGTAGCAGTTTGTCTAGCTCTTTCCTATTCGCCATTCATTCTCAGGTCATCCGTAAACCGAGCATCGAGCCAATAAGTGCGCTGTTGGCAGCAGTATCCGAGGGATGCAATATATTTGCCGTGCGTTTTATAATTTTTCTGACTTTACTGTAACATCGCTGTGTTGTAGTCGCTAACATTAGCAATAGTCCTCTTAGGGCTAATGTGCTTTGCTGCTAATAAGCAGATACAGTAACTTAGCTAACCGCACACTGCATTGTTGTGCTATTGACTAATTTTAAATCATTGCTACCGAAGTTGAGGTAGAGGTTAAAGTGGCTTCACAAATTAGTTTCTGGGTCTTTGGCTTGGGTGATTTATTTAGGAGTCCTTGGGGACATCAGCAGCCATCGTGAAGTTGACACCCTAGCTCACGTTAGCCATAGTTTGCTAACTTTGAACAACATGAAGATAAGAAACTGTATTGTTCGCCTAAAATCTCTGATTCTGAGACACCTCACAGTTTGTGCACACGTGGATCTGAAACTGAGCAGAAACCGCCTCCCGTTCATATTATAGCTTTTATATTTCAGCTTTATTTACATCTTTCAAACAGCTGCAGTTCTTTAGAGAATGTTAATACACATATTTTGACTAAACTTTTACAACTATAAACAAATGTGTAAACAAATTTTGAAACGATAAAAGAAATGTCGTAAAGCTTTAACACGTACAGAAATATTGAGCCCACTTCAATTAAAAAACAAAAGTCAAGGGTTTTTTAAATTGCCACTGAGGTGGAGTCATTCACCTTCAGACACTGGGGCCACGATGGCTAAAAGCTGATTCCTCCTGTGTGTATAGATCTTGGGACCAGGAGGCCAGTTGCATAGCATCTGACTTATCTGTTTATCTGTATATGATGATTATGTGACCTCTGAGAGAGAGAGACTGGTGCCAGACCCATAGAAGAATTTAAAACAGATTTTGCATCGTTTTCGTGTCAGTTTGAATGGACGTGTACTTAGATCGTGTGCTCAGTACTGGCTGACTGGTATAACCCATTCTTTTAACAGGCCATTTGCCTCATCATAACTGATGTCAGGAAATGATCATGTGATAAAACAAAGAATGCTGAAACACAACAAATGAGAGCTGCATGTAGATTGCTTTCTTTTACCTATTAATTGCTGGGGAGTTCTCCCTACTTTTTGTAGTGTCGCTAACTTTGAATTATTTCATCATAAGGACACTCATAGGACAAGTATTAAACAATTACTGTTCTCTGCTGAAGAGATCAGTCCTGCTTTTGTGATGGTGTGCTGGATGGATGGAGGTACAACAAAGGGGGTTGAACTGGCTCTAAGGGGGATAGGAATCTGACCCCTGATTAGCAAACTTACATGTAGTTTACATGTATGACAATAGGATCCGCTTACGGGGACTGTTTCACTGAAGAACAGAGTATTAAAGGCTCAAAGATTCAGAGGATAGTGAGTCACTCTCAGCATGAATGGATGAATGAACTTTTATTGTCATTATACATAGGCAAACTTTCATTGTACTTTCTCTTAGGATTAAAATGACACTAAATGAACAGAATGAATAAATAGGATTAATAAAAATGGGTATGTAATTAATGATAAAAGAACTTAAACTTAGAAGCATGACTATATATGGGTGTGTCATCAGTTTTCAGTGTTTAGCCAGGACATTTCTATTTACATTTTGAAGTCTACTAATTGTTTGAACTGCAGTTCATATTTCCAAATGATATAATTTACTTTTAATTAATTTATAATTCTTATTGAAGCTGTCAGGTAAAAGACAGACGTGTGTGTGTGTGTGTGTGTGTGTGTGTGTGTGTGTGTGTGTGTGTGTGTGTGTGTGTGTGTGTGTGTGTGTGTGTGTGTGTATCAGATGCTTCATGCTTTTTGATGGGGAGAAAGTGATGACAGTGTAGCTATGAGCGCAAGTAAACCTGAGTATTTATTTTACTAAAAAATCTTGTGGAATTTGCGGTTTGTCTTCATACAGAAAGGTTGGACAGTTTTTCCACTACTGCTGAAAGAGACTATGAGCCAAAAGTTTCATCTTTTGTTGTTTTGTTTGTTTTTTAAAGCTTGGCAAAGACTTGTGTGGGATAATAATGCATTTTTATTCTATCAAACAAGGTTTTCAAGGGAATATGACAAATTTCAGTTGAAGTTAATCTGTAAACACCCACTGGCTTTTCTTTGTATTTGTATTTTGATTCAGTTGTGGCTGTATTTATCTTTAAGTCCTAGCTGGTTGTGCTTAATCCTTATTTCTGCATTTCAGCAGATGTTTCTAACCAGACATGTATTTAATTTATTCACAGGAAACTCACAAAATATACAGACAAAAACTAGAAGAGCTCACCAGTCTTCAAGCAACTTGCAGCAACGCCATCAGTAAACAGAGGAAATGTCTGAAAGACTTGAGGCACAGTTTAACCAAGTAAGTACACCTGCTATAAAAGTAGTCAAGCAAGTAGTCGACGGTTTCCCACGACTAAAATAAGCACTTAAATGATCTGGTTTTGATTTCGGTGATATCATGGAGAGTGAAAAGTATCCTTCGTCTTTTCTCTTTTTGCCCTTCTGCTTTCCTTACAGGTGCGCACAGACGTGTGACGAGAAAGAGCTGAAACTAATAACTGACATCAAAACACAAATAAAAGATAAAGAAAATGTTTTCTTTGACATGGAAGCATATTTGCCAAAGAAAAATGGGTGAGTACTATTTGTTGTTAGTGAGAGATCTGCTGTAATCACTAAGCTTTATTTCATTAACTTGCATGCTTTTCATTTTCAGACTATACTTGAATTTGGTCCTGGGCAACGTGAATGTAACCCTTCTCAGCAACCAGGCAAAGTATGTGTCACCTTTTAGCCTCAGGAGCAGGTTCCCGCTGTGGGTTCAGATTGTTTTTTATGTCAGTCTCTTATCATCTCTTTCTTCCGTTTATGTACAAAGATTTGCCTACAAAGACGAGTATGAGAAGTTCAAGCTTTACATGACAATAATCCTGATGTTCGGAGCAATAACCTGCCTCTTCTTTCTAAACTGTCGGTGAGATAACCTACCTCCCCCTCAAAGCATGACTGGTGGTGTTATTTTATTAAGGATTGGCTTCTTATTTATTTGTTTTCTGCCTTGTTTAGGGTCACTGATGAAATCTTCAACTTCTTGTTGGTGTGGTACTACTGCACATTGACCATAAGGGAAAGCATCCTCATAAACAACGGCTCCAGGTGTGTTGCTACTATCGGAGCATTTATCCTTTAGTGGGTTATTTTTAAATTAAAGCCTTTGTCTATGGAAGATTTTTAGTTGGGAAAATTTTCAAGTTCCTCCTTTTTTCTTTTCAGGATCAAAGGGTGGTGGGTGTCTCACCATTATGTCTCCACCTTCTTGTCAGGTGTTATGCTGACATGGTGAGATATTGTCTTTGTTGATTCAGCATTGTGTTGTTTTTATTTTGGGAAATGTGAATGAGTTGGTCTTTTCTTTCCTCAGGCCAGAAGGAGCTATGTATCAGATGTTCAGGAGCCAGTTTCTTGCCTTCTCCATCTATCAAAGTAAGATGAATCCATGAGATTAATTCATTTACTTAGTGGTGCTAAATTAGCTTATTTTTTTACACTCACTGGCCACTTTATTAGATACAGATGTTAGTACCAAGTTGGGAACCCTTTTGCGTTCAGATCAGAATTCTTCATGACATGTAAGATTCAATATGGTCCTCGAAACATTTGCTCCATATTGACAGTTGCTGCAGATTTGTCAGCTGCACATATGTGATGCAAAACTCCAGTTCCAATAAATCAAAGGTCCTCTATTAGACTGAGATCTGATGACTTTGGAGGTAATCTGAGTAGAGTGAACTCTTTGTGATTTTTAAGAAACCAGTTTGAGGTTATTTGAGCTTTCACATGGGGTGTTGTCTCGTTTTTGGACCATTTTCTGTAAACTCTAGAGATGGTTATGTGGGCAAAATCAGAGCAGCTGAGTAGTTTATGAAATATTCAGACAAGCTCGTCTGGCAGAAACAACCATCCCACAGTCAAAGTCTCTTAAATCTCTCACCTTTCCTCATTCTGCTGCTCAGAACTTCAGCAGGTATTCTTCTGTTTTTCCAACTCCCCTTCCTGCGCTTCTTTAAAAGCAACAGTTCAAGATTTAATAGTTCAAAGTCCAACATAAACAGCTCAGTTACATCATGACAGCAGAGCAATCTGGGCACACCACTGAAAAGTATAGATGAAGTACAGTACTAAAAGTACTTAGGGTTGACTTAAACCTCAGTTTAAAAAAAGGGGTTTTAAGCATGAAAGCCTTTCCTGTTTGTTATAAGGAACCTCATAACAAATAATGCATTTCACATGGTTTTCTGTTGTTTCGTCAAACATTGCCACACTGCATCACATTTGAGGCACCATGCTGTCGCAGTGCCAAATAAATGACTACCAATTGCATCAATAGTTGGCAATACGAGTGTCTTCCTGGAGACGGAGACAAATATATTTTGATTATTTGCGGAAGTAAACAAAAAGAAATATTAAAAAGCAAATTGTCAGACTGGAGGTGCTTCTATCACATTTTATTTGGCTTTTGTGATATTTAAGGGATGAAAATAATAATTTCTGCCCTTCAGCCAATTATTGCATAAAACTGTGCATGGAGAGAGAAGATGCACTTGAGCTTAAGGTCTAAAATCTGGGATTTCAATATTTAAAAAAAAAAAAAAAAAAAAAAAAAAGGGGAGACACACACACACACACACACACACACACACACACTCTGTAAATCAAAGCTCTAGTTGAGGACCCAGAGGGGGTAAAACAAACTTCAGATGCTTTCATCACTATTTTCCCTCGAATGTTCCCATGTCAGACGCTCACATGCAGTCACACTGTGGTGTGATGCCACACTGTGCCAGAAGAGGGCAAGGTCAGGTCACTTGCAAAACCAAATTTGTTACATAACCCCCCAATAAAACAAAAACTTTGAATGACTTCAGGATGGGGCAGCACTTAAAGGTGATGACTTACAAGTAGGGATGGGTATCGTTTAGGTTTTATCCGATACCGGTGCCAAATCGGTACTTTTGAAACGGTGCCGGTGCTCAAACGGTGCTCAAAGACTGGAGAACACAAAATTGGTCCAAAAACCTCTCATGTTCAGCTGGTTTTTTGTAAAAAGATAACAATGTTAGCCTTTTCTGCAGCTATGGGGCATATATGGTATCACTCTTGGCTGGAAGCAGTGCTTAAACAATGGAAAAAACACAAACTTTGTCCAAAACCTCTCATGTTTAACTGTTTTCCACTTTTTCTTTGGTCATTTTAGCCTTTTTGGCCAGGGTGAAGGGAGTATCTACCATCAAACAAGAAGACAGCCGCATGTAGCTATGATGATGTTTGCTAGTTCACCTTACATGCATTAATGTAATAACGTGGTTAGCCTACTCAACGTAAATTACACGCGAACAACATTAAGCTACTCACGCAGAGAAGAACGGCTGCTGCTGCTGCATCATCATCCATCATCATTTCTGCTACACTGACAGGGCTAGGGGCCAGGACTCTCCTCTTCGTGTTTTTGGGGGATATTGCTAACTCCGGGTCCGATAACAGGCAACCCACGCACAGTAGATGTGCTCGGTGTGAGGTCTCGCAGCAAGCTATCATACGGCGCATTTCTGGGCTTTTAAAAAAACCCGCTATGCGTCGCCAGGTGTTTCATCGGATTTGAGGTGTTACCTCCTTTGACAGTATCACAGTATCACCTTAAAGCACTTGTTGCAGGTTGCTGAGTTTGCATATTTTGCTGTGAAGTACAGCCAGACTTATGACCGCTTCGCCTTGGACATTTTTAATCTGTAGCTCTGCTCTAAAAGAACGCACGTACCTGGACCCGCCTACTATCCTCGGAAACGTAAAATTATTGGCTAGAAGTGTATCACAGCTCAGGAAAAAAAAGCACCGAAATAAAGCACCGAAATGTGCGCTGCTTTTCGGTCTGGTTACTACCGTTTATGTCAGAACCGGTGCCATCATCGGTACCCATCCCTACTTACAAGTTTGTACTACAAAGAAATACAGTAGTTAGAAAGTCATGTCACAGTATCTCATGTTCACAATGATGTTGGAAAAACTGGATTTGAATACTTTTCCTTTCCATTTGTAGGCAGCTAAGATTTATTAGTGTGTCTGCAACTGCTCTTGCAAACCGTGTCTCTTTGTATTATGTGTCTGTATATTTACTCTTAAACTGTACAAGTCATTGGATGGAGCCATACAACTGGATTGAGCTGAGGTACACAAATAAAAAGCTGTCAGTGAAGAGCTTCATTAAATCTTTGTTGTAGTCTGGGATTAGATTTGATCTGTATTTGCAGAACTTGCTGTAAATGTCTGTAAAAAGGTTCCTGGTGAGAACCTTTTTAAATAAGAGCTTTAATAATACAGATGATTTAAAGTTGATAGTTGGATTTAATAAGGTTGTAGAAAGGCCTAAAAACTAACCGGACTATAACAAAGAGCAGTTTATTTAACAGTGATGGAAAATGATGAGATTGTAGCTGCTTCATCAGCCGTTGTTAAGCAGTTTGTGGAAATATGTCTTCTCCTGAGTATAGAAGGGAAGTCATGTGACACACTGGCGGTTGTACTTGTTGCTATGTATATCATGAGGTGTCAACTCTGTGAGGGTGCTCTCTGGTCAGGGTTTTGGATGACAAGTCAAATGTTTGAAAGCGTAATAATTAAAAAAAAAAAAAAGTCTGCCTGACAGATTCAACCGAATGTAGAACTTGTGGTTTTGAGCCAAACTTCACATGGAGAGCTGCAGTTTGTTGATTGTTATTGTTGCCATCAGTGCTCTACAATAAGAACGTGGTTACAAAGTGCAGCGATGAATAATTATTTTTAATCTTTTTGTTCCTCCAGGCTTTGTTCAGTTCCTTCAGTACTACTACCAGAGCGGCTGCTTATACAGGCTGCGAGCTTTGGGAGAGAGAAATCAGCTGGACCTCACAGTGGGTAAGCTATTTTTGATGATAACCATTTCAGTTGTTTGAGTCATCTGCAACATCATGTCTGGGTGGGGGAAATGGGGGATGGGTGAGAGATGGGGGCAGTTGTTAACAGCGTGCAGGGTCACAGATGTCCCAACACGCTGGAGCACCGATGACACAGATCTGCTTCCTCAAACATCTCAAACGTCAAGCTGTTGAGCAGTGAAATCGGAGTGAGAGCACTCCAAAAAAACAAAACATGACAAGTGACTGTTTTTCTGTCTCTGCAGAGGGATTTCAATCTTGGATGTGGAGGGGACTCACGTTTCTTTTGCCTTTTCTATTTTTTGGCCATGTAAGTTTTCATGTTTTTCTACTTGTATCCAATATAAAACTTCTATTGCTCGATTGCACTTTTCAGGAGGACTGCACAAGATCCTCACTGGGCATTAAGAGCATAAAATGGCCTGGCGTTTTTTAAAAGAAACATGTGTCTGTGCAGCAACATCATGAAAGATGATGCCTCCTCTTCTTTCACAGTTTTGGCAGCTGTACAACTCTGTGACCTTGTTCCGCTTGGCAAGCCATGAGGATTGTAAGGAGTGGCAGGTAAGGATCGCATTTGCAGTTCAAGTGCTTAAATGTCAAACCGACATGTTGAAGCAGCGCTCAAAGATAATTTTATGTAAGAGGAAAATGTTTGAGACGCTTCTTTTGGATCTCATTTGTACATTCCTCATGTATATTTGGTAGCAGTATAAGCTAAGGCCACATTTGGGGTCGTATTCAGAGTTATATTTACAAATTCTGACCCTACCATCTGAGTCTCATCCTCCGTCTCATTTCCTCTAATCTCTGACATGAAGGCTTTTTAACCTAGAGAAGTGCCGCTCACTGAATATTCTCTGTTTTCGGACCATTCTCTGTAAACCCCAGAGATGGTTGTGCGGGAAAGTCCCAGTCTGACACTAATAACTGTGCCATGTTCAGTGTCGCCTACAATCTGTTGAACTTTGCTCGCGCTGTGCCTGCACTTTCCTCATCACAGCAAGAACCGTCTGCGAACACAAGTGTTAGGAAATGATGCGTTTTAGAACAGTCGTCTTCATTTTCGTGTCCTGTTTGAAAGACGCACAGCTGCACATGCCATGACTTGTAACCCTTTTTTCTTCTTTTAGGTATTCATGCTGGCTCTAACATTTCTCGTCCTGTTCCTGGGAAACTTTCTCACCACGGTAAAAGTCGTCCACCAAAAAGTTCAGAAAAACCCGGAGAAGGTCCAAAAAACTGACTGAGAATAACCTCAGCGAGGCATCTTCAATGGCCAGTCATTTTGAAGTAACACGCACAATCGCTTGATGGACTGAACAGAGTGTGATCAGGTCGAGACGACGAGGCTGAAGCCACCGTTTTGTCTTGGGCAGCAGCGTCCGGCCAAAGTTTCTGACAAACATGTTTTTACATATGTATGACTGTGTTGATGTTCATATGGGCACATCACAAAGTGACGTTCACCTGATAGGTGTGTGTGTGTGTGTGTGTGTGTGTGTGTGTAGGTGTGTGTGTGTGGAAAGAGTGCGTTTATTTGGGTGTTTGTGTCTGTGCATGAACCTTAGCGGAGAGCCTCTGTTCAAATCATATGCAAGTAATGAGGGAAGGTAGCATCGTTTAACAGAACAGAAAATAGTTTGCCTTTGAAGACCTAACGTCTGTCACACACATGCTTCATACTTCTGTGAAGTAATGATGATCAAAACGTCTCCCGAAAAAATTGATCACTTTCAGTTTGAGGCTGTACTTCACCACCACCTTTTTGTCTCATCTCCCTGTTGTGTGATATTATTTTTACTGCTAGTCTTTAGGTCCTGAAAATCTCAAATGTAGGTCCAAAGCTTAAAAAATATATATATCAAGCTGATACTTGAGTATTGAGAATTATCTGAAAGGGTGGAAGAAAAAAAGAATCCCTCTGCTGTCTCGAGTGAGAGCAGCTGCTCTGTCTTTACTGTCACTGTTTTGTTTCCAGATGAGTTGGGACTACAAAGGGAGCACTACATTGTTTGTCTTTTTGAAAGCAGCGGTTTCAAAAGCCATAACTTTTTTTTTTTTTTTTAATCCCAAGAAGACGCACATAACATTTAGCGACACAGTTTTTGGGGAAGATGGTTCAAATTACTGTTCTGAGTTCCCGTTTTGTTACATGTTGGAGAAATGTTTTGATTAAATGCTGCTATTGGCACCAGTACTGTGAGGCTGATTATGAATTTTTTTTTAATGTTTTCAATTATTTTTCTAATTCCACAGACCCATATACCCTATAATATTTGAATTAATTTATGGTGAGACCTTTCACTTTGCTTCACATAGTTTTCTCTGATGCCTTACTTTTTATTCATGGGATGGGGGAGGGGACAAAAAAAACCACTTGTTTTGTGAAAATGGTTTCATTGATTGTGTCATGTCTTGTGCAATCATGCTCCTGGAGAGAATCTCAGTGTCTGTGTACTCTTTTTTTTTTTTTTTTTTTTGAGGGAAATTGATCACATCTGATGTGATTAAAACACTTTGTCTTTAACACACAGAAAAATTGTACGTAGCCATTTTTCAAGAATGCAATTTGCTCCCTGAGTTTTTCATGTGTCCGTTATGGTTAAATCAGCACCTGATTAAGAACAGTAACTCGTTTTTTCTTGTTCTCACAGGTGTTCACTGTATTCATTACATTGTTTCAGTCCAACCTGTGATAAAAGCCTAAATAAACTGTGCAGCCGCTCTAACGCGTTATGGTTTTTCAACTCTAGTGGGCGCTATTGGTAAAGCTAAGAGTCGTGCTTCAGACTGACGGCCACAAAACAACCTAACAGTCATGAGTTGGGTTTTTTGGTTTTTGTTTTTTTTTTCTTCTCCTTCACTCCTTTAGATTGTAAAAGCTACATCACAATACAAACAATAACTCAGTGCCTCCAATAAATATGTTTTTGGTAAAATAACAGTACAAAAGTAGAGAGAGTACAAAATTCCTCAGGAAGAAGAAAATACATAAAAATACCAGACATAACATATGAAAGTAAAACCCTCCAAAAGAGGGTGTTTCAAGCTCCACGTTGCAACTTGCAAAATTGTCTTTCCTGTTGTGTCATCACTCATTTCCTTGTAACACTGAAGGATCATGTGCAGGCCCCCAACTTTCAATCTCTGCAAGACACTGAGCACAATCTGTCTCACTGAAGAAGAGGGTTCTTGTGGCTTTTTGTCCTTTTTTAAAAAAAAAAAAAACTTTCACAAAATGATACATTTCTTCTTCCTCTTGTTATTCCTCTGTTTTCGGTTGAAGGCCAAAGCCCTCTTCGTTGCCTCTCTGAAAACGTCTTCCACGTTCTCCTGATACTTCGCCGAGCACTCGAGGTAGAGCTCTGCGTTCATGTGCTGGCGAGTCTCCTCACCCTGGGTGAGGGGAAAAAAATGAACAAAAATCAAAGCAAGTTTTAGAAAAAAGCAAGAATTAGACTGTAAAGCTGCGAAGACAACGATCAGTAAAGGAAGAAGGAAAAAACATGTATCTGAAGGAACTCTGTAGCTTTTAGATGTGGTGATGGGTTCTGGTTAGCGTGCATGCTCTTGTATCCTGTAACATCAGTGAAAACATGTTTACAGAGATCGGTGAACGTCTGCATGGTTCGCTTCTTACTTGCATGTAAGTGACATGAGCCAGATTCATAGCCTTCAGCTTCCTGGCACACTCTTTGTCCTTCCTGAGGTCAGTCTTGCAGCCAATCAGGATGACTGGCGTGTCCCGACAGAAGTGCTTCACCTCTGGGTACCACTAGGCAAACAGAATAGGGAGTTTAACGGTGTGATACAGTACATGTCTGTTATTTCCCCTATTAGATTTTTGAATTATTTGGCATTACTCTGTTTGTTTGCAGCACTGATTGGTCCTGTATTGTAATCCTTGCTCACATGAAGGCTTGCACAACATAAGAGTTAATAATATACGAGACAATGCAAGGCAGCACCAACATACCAGGCGATTAATGATTAATCGTAAACTGGATCTTAAACAAAAAAACAAGAACGTTTGGCGACATTCCTGTGCCTGCATGAGTAACTTGGCTCATTGTTAACACTTATTGTAAAATAGAAAAGGATCACCTTTATCAGGACGTTCTCATAGCTGGTTGGGTTTGTGACATCAAAGCAGACTAGAACCAGATTAGCTTCTTGGTACGAAAGTGGCCTCAGTCGATCATAGTCGTCCTGTCCTGAAAGGAGAAGGGCAAGAAATATGGGTTAGCCGATAAATGTAGAAGTGTGAATACGCCCATACGCTACAAAACTCTGTGTGTGCGTCTAAAGAAACAAAAGAACAAATATTCTGCTTTAAATGCAACAGTCTAAACATAAAAATGCTACAAAGTTTATGGTGGCTATAAGAAACCACATCCTGGCTTCAGTTTCCTCTGCAGCTGATGTAAGGCACCCTACAGCAGATAAGCTGACAGACCAGACTGCCGTGGCTTTTCCTGACAATGAAATGTCTTCTTAAAAAAGCTCTTCAGATAACATGGAAATGTGTTAAAACTGTCACTTTTGAGTCACGCTGACCACTTTACGAATCTAATTTTGGTACTAGCAAGTCGACGCTGTACAGCTGGCCATACGTGCTCTGTTTCAAAACATATAAAATACTGTTATTAATATATATTTAAATGGTTTGACAAAGCAAAAATACATAAAATTAGTCCATAAAATGTTTTGAGGGTCTAATCTGAGACTCCAGTCAAGTTTTTGGATATTTACTTGATTGTAGGTGTTTCATTTGGTTTATTTACCCTATAAAAAAAACCCTCATATTAACAGCTGCTTAGTACACTTATATTTTAGACAGTTCCTGAAATATCATGATGATGATGCTCTGACATGAGCGTCAACCTTTACTACTTCCTTCTACAGTGTTTCTCAGAGCACGAAGATAACAACCGAATTCACAAGATGGGAGTGTGGTTGAACTTTAATATCTTAAAAAGCAAAAAAATAAAAGGGTGTTTCTCTTCCACTCGCTTGATAATCACATTAGATTAGATACAATACTTCTGTTTTATTCCACCCAGAGGACAAATAATGTGGCCTCTGAGCTAAAAAATAAACCCTGATGTCTTCTCATACAATGTGAAATTTAAGTGAAGAAAAGAACCCTGAATCACAGAGATGATCATTGATTTTTTATTTTTTTTGTCTTACCGGCTGTGTCATACAGGTTGAGCTTTATCTCTTTTCCTCCGAGAGTGATAGTCGTGGTGTATTTTTCGAACACTGAAGGTGCATACTTCTGTTTTTGACACACAAAAAAGAAAGATTTCCAACTTTAAGAGACAGTGTCATGTTTATATATCCCTTCATTTATACCGATTTGAAGTGTTTCAGAGGTGTGCCTCGTTAATCTTTGGAAAGGCAGCTTACAGTGCTGGGTGTGACAGGTTACAGTCACACATCTGAACTGCGTTCATAAATTCAGAAAGCTGTGATGAGTGAAAAGTGACATGGGAGCTCTTCTTACCTCTGGAAAATCACCTTTGGCATAAACCATCAGAAGAGATGTTTTCCCGCAGCCTCCATCTCCCACAATTACAATTTTAAGTTCATCTCCCTTTTTCGTGGTGCCGCTCCCGGCACCGTTTTGTGTCATCTCGCCTCCAAAGTGTCACGCAGGTGCTCCCTCCAGATTTAACTTAAATACATGACACAGCCTAGCGAGTCTATTTTTTGAATGGTTGAGATGATTTACAGGGAGTGTCAGGCAGAGTGAGGAACAGCCAAGCCTCATGTTTTACCAGGTAGCTCACTCTGCTCACCACTTCCTGTTCCTGTCACACTGTCTGCCTCCAATTGACCCCCCACTTCTCTCCTCTCCTATTATGAGCCTGTTCACTGAAAGCATGCCGCTCTCTCGCCGAATTACACATGTGAAGCGACTGAGTCTGGCTGCTCCTACTTCCTCTACCGCAATGTGTTTGCGTATTTCATTTTCTGGGTGGGTACTCAGTCTGAAGCACTGCCCCCACTGACCGTGTGGCGTGTGTGTGCGAGGGATAACACTGAGAAATGCTCACTTTTCACGCTGATCCTACTGATGCAGGATCAGCAGGTTTTTGTTGACGCTGACAGCTGTCACTACAGAGGTTTCTAGACTCCTGCCTGTGGAGGTGTGAAGCATTGTCTTGGTGAGACTGAGTGGGTCACTGGGTGCACCCATCTAAATGTGAGCTTTTTCCAGGTAAAAAGCCTGTTTTGGTTATCTTTTCCACTGTCAGGCTGGAAAGATATAACAGTTGGAACCTTAAGGAAGCATGCAAGCAGCTTGCAGGTAGAATATTTAATATATCTGAAACAGAAAACAGAGCATCTGAGCACCAGCGCTTCCAGATTAGATCAAAATAACTGTATATTACTTTAAAATTAAAGTGTTTTCTGTACCATGTGATCATTTTGAGTCCTCAGCAGGATGTGAGTAATGCTTCTCTGCTGTGACATCACAGATGGTACCATCAGGACAAACTATTTTCTCTCTTCCCAGGGTGCAGTTTATGGATGTGGGGGTTTTTTGGTCTTTTTTTTTATAATGTGATGAATCTTTTCAAGGGCGTGAGGATTTTTTTTAAAGTTTATTTTTGTATTTTCCAGTGTTTTGGGTGTATTTTCTTGTCACAAGGGTGAGTGTTACAAACTAGAGCTAAACACTGATGTGGCTAGATATTAAAAGACAAACACAGCAGAAAGTGTGAGAAAGCAGGTTTGGGAACGTGTTTCATTCGGCAGTGTAGATGATTGGTTATCAGTGACTGTGGGTGTCGGGAGAGAGCAGATCACAGGGAACAACCATATATGATCACAAAACGCCAAACACTTAAACATGCTGACGTGGACTAAAAAGTCAAATTAAACCCAGGGATGTTTAATGATATGTTTAGCTGGATCATGGAAGTGCTGAAAATGTGAACAACCTGTCCCTTTAAGAGAAAAGGCTGACACCCTTCCTCCATTTCAAAAATTCTATTCTTAAAATGTGAATAAATTGGCACAAGATAAACGTGTTTCTACTCAAAATTCCTCCAGTAATCTCACCCCACAGCATGTGAAACATGCCATATATTGTGTCATCACAGCTAAGGCACAGTTTTAAGGATGGGCCCAAAAATTCAACAAAATCTCCTTTTAGTTTCCATAAAAAGAAAACAATAAAATTAATGCATAGTCTATTTATTTCATCATCTCACAAACACACACACACAGCCAAGAGGTAATAAAACTTGCAATGAGAGTATGTTACAGATCATTATGTGGAATAGTACAGCAATACACTACATATGCAAATATTTAAGAGCTAAGAAGAAGAAATCTGGCTTTTTTCCCCCTTTACAGTACCAATCAATCTCTGCACGGGGAAGAGGGGGAAAAAATCCTTGAAAAAGCCAACTGTGCCCATAAATAATGAAAAACACGACTCCGAGGAATGTTTGATTTGATTCAGTCCGTCGGGATTTAAAGCTGAAAGTACAAAAAGCCATAAAAAATAGACACAGCAGTGTACCTGTCAGTTTTGTACAGTATTTAGCGCAATAAATTTTAAAAGAAATATGTTGAATAAGTTACATTTTTTAAAGTGCTTGATTGACTTACAAGGTGTAACTGGCAGTATAACATATGGCTTAAAAGGATATTAAATTGTCCTTACATATCCACACGCATACAGCCCATTTTCATCAGTTAATAAAGAAAGAACAATTGTCAAAATATTATCACTCCGAAGAGAAAGAGACAGCTGTCCTGCAGGGGAAAAAGGCCAGTCTTCTCTGTGTGGAATATTCCAGACTGTCAGCGGCAGCGCTGAACGGGCACAACCCACTCGGGAAGCTTTTTTTTTTTTAACAACAGAAAAAAGAAAAAGAAAAGGCCTATAAGTAACCAAATGGGTGTCGATTTAATCGCAAATCCATCTCTAAAGTAATGTCACATTTTCACTTTTATGTTGTTTGTTTTAAACATATCCATAAAACCCTCTACATGCCGTAACCGTGGGCTGGCTGTGAGCAAGGACAAGCTTAACATAGAGAGAGGGGGGGAGGGTATTGAAGCCCTGTGACCTGAATGCGCGCGCCCGGCAGCTTAGGGCCGGCAGTTGATAACAAGAAAAACAGGCCTCTGACACGCACACTGACACATAGAGAAAGACTGCACCATTTAACTAAAGAGGTGTATCTAGAGACCCCCCGCGCCCCCTTCCATTTTACGTACGTGAATAAAGACCCTCCCCTTCTGTATATTTAACTCCTTCACCGAAAAAAAGAGGTTCATGTCATGTTTGTCTAATCTGGTAAAGCAGCCGTTGATCCGCTGGACTTTGAAGCGAGAGATCACGCGCACGCTGCGTGCTATTTTCGCCTAGATACCAAACAACAGAGCTGCCGCTGCAGTGGATTCTTCGTGACCTTATATGGCAACGGTGTGTAGGAGGGGGAGGGGGTTCCAACGAATGCGCTGGAGCTCTCGGCGCGAGTCAGCCTAGCAACCGACCGCCTGACTACGCCGGTTTTATGAAAGTTTCCTTCCTCACACGCAGTTGTCGTCTTTTCTTCTCTTTTTATATTCGTGTAAAAGCAGCCACCATTTTGGATTAAATAAATAAAAAATAAATCACCCCCCAGTGGCGCTTATTGTGGTTACTTCCAGTTGAAATTACCCTCGGATTAAAAAAAAAAAAAAAAAAAAAAAAACCGCTCTCCTGAGCCTCACCCAGTTATGGCGCAGCAGCTTTTTCACGGCACAGTGCTCTCCTTTGTCTGTAAAGAAGCCATTTTGAGACAGAGAACAGCAGAGAAAACCACAGAACAAGTGTTGCCTACATACCACTAAAAAGGTCTCTGTTTGGAGAGGGGGAAGAAGCAGTTTAAAAAACACAAGATTTCTTCCCATAAGATTCTTTTTTGGTGGCTCGTTTAAGACTTGGATTACATGTTTTGAATACTGCCTGTAAGTTTGCAATATCATTAAAAATGTGGGTTACAGTTACTCATTTTTCCCTTTTTTAAACAATTACGCTGACGTCGTTTTGTATCAACTGCTTCTTTGATGTCTGCTCTCTTATGAGACTATTTAATGTAGACACATAAAGCTGGCAAATTGAGTGAAATAGCTCAAAAATCCATTACCTGTCCAAAACATTATCCTTGCAGTTTTAAGTGAAGTGTAGATCAGCTAGAAATGTCGAAAAAAAGCAAGAGAGGCTATTATCGACTGCAATCCTGTCTTCAGGGAGAGAGAAGAGATGGTTTTGCATATTGCCCACACAGATGATGCTTGAAGATGCATATTCGCTGGCTGAGAGAGGCAAAGCTACCACTGATCAAAAAAAAAGTTATCAAAAGAGCTCTATCTTTTCGTGCTAATGGATTCCTTCCTTTTCAGGAGACGCATTCCCACCCCTTATTAATGCCATTATTAGAGGATCCGAAGATGGAGCTGAAAACATTCCTCCTGCCCCTGCGTTTAGGCCTGTTAACTGCTGAGGTAAATATTTTCAGCCTGAAAGTTTTCCCTCCATCTCTTTAATCTGAGGTTGTGTTTTTAAAAGGAAAAAAAAATCGCTGTAGAAGCTGGAAAAAAAATTAAATAATTAAAAATGGTGGTGGTGGTGATGGGGGACTTCCTAAGTGGGCTTCTTTCTAAATTTAAATTATGCCCTTGAAGTAAGGTCAAGTCGACAATTGCACATTTGGCTTTCTTAGTTGGACAGCACAAACCTAGTCGATTCAAGCTGTCTCCACAGTTGCAGTACAGGACACAACAGGAGACACCAGGGTGTTTAAAGCGTTGCTGTTGTGAGAGGAAAAGTGGGAGACGTTGTTAATCAGAGCAAATGGATTATCAGTCAACAAACTATTTAACAAGCGGCCATTAGGTCTCCGTGGCCTGCTTTCAGTCATTTGAGGAGCACTGATGTTACAAACCCTGCACCTTTAGCCTTGTATGTTTTAATGTCAGCATGCCAGTGGACATATTTTTTTAAACAATAAAGCTGCAGCATTTTTATGTGATCACATAGCTCAAGTAGACAAAAGTGACAGACATACTTTTAATAACATTAACTGCATGCCTCACATTTTACATTAATTTGTTAAATTTAAAAAAAAATTATGATAAAAGACTTGAACTTACTCATTGCAACTCATATCCTACAAGGCCATAAGTGCAATGCCAGCAAGCTGCCATTGCACATTTTGTCACTTTGTGTTTTTCCCCCACCCCAACCTCTATCATTTTAAACATCTCCAAAAGCATAAAGCTGTTTATTCACAACACTTTTGGTTTCTTTTCACTTAAGAAATATAAATACTGTTATATGGGTGTGCCATGACCTAGTTAAGACAAAGATGGATTCCAAGGCAGAGGAAAAAAGGCTCAAAATGTCACGGGGTAATTGCATCCAGCACATTCTCTTCCTTCTTCTCAATCCTTTAAAAGGAGCAATCATAGTTTTATCATAGTCCGTGAGAGATGAGGAAATCAAATGTAAGATCCCTTTGGAACAAAGGAAACCCATATAGGCCATTGAGTCCTGTTTAAGGAAAATGGCTGCCGAGAGCGCTCAGCCCCCTCTCTCTGCTCTCTGTTGAAGGACTCCTGAGCCGTGCCTCTAATAGCAGACGGCTCCTCTGCTGCTGCGCTCTGATTGGCTCGTTGAGCTACCGCTGTTAACCAGCCAATTGCCCGAGCACTGCAAACAGCACCAGGCAATGTCAAACAAAACCCAGTTAGTCCGATAGCAACGCACCTCCACTGAAATAATTTACAAACTAAGAGAAGCACAGTCAGGTTTAGTATTATATAAATAAAAGCGCCACCGTTTAAAAAAAAAAAATGCTAGCATAACATTAATAATTTTTAAAAAGAGGACAAATGGGGAACATAGGCGACGGATTGGCACTAGTCTGTTGCTGTAACCAAACAAACCGCCGCGTTCCAACGGTTATATAGCCGGGTAGCGAAATCGAGCTGCCAGACATGCGAGTGTTCGTATTAAAATTCCAATTCCCGTGTTTGACATTTTTATATTAGCCGCCATCACCTATTGCCGTGTCGCCGTAATGACTCTTTTACCCTAACATATCAACCGACATGTCCTGAATGTACAAACGCCCGCAAGACCGCACAGAAAAGCTCGCCACCAAAGCAGTTTTATTAGCCCTTTAGTGGCAGTTAAGAAGATATTACCCCCTGTGTCTGTCTTGTGTTTGCCAGTTAGGTAAATACAGCCGGTAGATTCAACACTATGTCGTTTAGAGGATTTGTGAGACACTAAACTATCGCCAGACCTCATTTAGTCGCGGATATAAATGGGAGCGTTTCTGCGTGGCCTGCCTAAAAACACGTTTATTTTATTGTTAGGCTAATGCAGCGTTAAATAAGCTGCGGCCATGGAGGCAAGTTTGTAACGAAAGTGCCGTTGGAGGTGGGCAAGCCTAGCGGTGTATTGTGGGAGAGACAAGCAGCTACAGACCAGAGGCACACAATATGTGTTGGCTCTCGCCGAAAAGGAGGCAGTATTCTTTAAGCTAAATCATGTAATGTAAGCGGCGAAAGGAAAGCGATTTCGTCTTTTCATCAATTACAAAGAGAACAACACTCGATCGGACGAACCATGTCCAAGCCAGGGGAGAGGAACAGATTGAACGAAGACCATGGCAGAAAGCAGAGTTCAAGTAAGCTTGTTCTTTTTTCCTCTTTCTCCAGCCCTCCTAATGCCTGTTTTCCGTAAGTGGGATATACACTAGATCCCATTTTTCGCTCTCGCTTGGGGTTACCCCCGCCACCGAAGTCATGCATCTGTAACGTTTGGCTGTTTTAAAGTGTTGGAAGGGGTGGAAAGGGGGGAGGTTTTGCTGGTAGGAGAACCGTGCTTAGCGCTTGGCTCCCGATAACGTTAGCTCTCCTCTCCTTGTCGCTGCCTGTCGTTTCAGGTTTGGCGAACGGCATGGACAGTCATCCCGTCTGCGGCTCAGCGGAGAAGCGGAGTCACCACTGGAGAAGTTACAAGTTGATAATCGACCCGGCGCTTAAGAAGGGATCTCACAAACTGTATCGCTACGATGGACAGACTTTCAGCATGCCCGTAAGTGCCGCATTTGACGCGGCGGAGCGGCTACAATAGTAACCGAGTAGCCGACCTCCATGATAGGTTACAATGTGGCTGTGCTGGCCGTGGGTTTGTCACGGGCACGTTCAGCATCTTGAACACGGTGCCCGGAGGTGTTCGTGTTGATTCACCGACGCAGGACAACTTTGCAACAAGTTAGTAGCGTGTGGAGCTGTGAATGGATAACGGCATTGTGTGTGTGTCTCCCCCCTCTTCTCCCACAGAACCCCGGGATACCACCGGTGGACATCGTCCGAGACCCCAGGATCGGTCGTCTGTGGACTAAGTACAAAGAGACGGACCTGCCGGTGCCAAAATTTAAGGTATCCACTCTGGCTTGAAGATCGATGCCACACTTTTCCTTGCGGATACGGGGTGCTGTCAAAAGTTGCAGACACACCCCCCTCTCACTCATCTCCGGGATGCGAAGTGAAAATGTGCCTGTCGGTGACCAAAATAATACGCTCTGCTCTGATGCATGTCTGCTTTTACGGACTCGACCGAGTGCATCAACGCGATCTTTGAAACTTCTCCTAGCAGTTGTTATCTCAGCTGTCAGAAATGACCCTCCACACACGCGGTGCAACATTAACTCCTGTCATTCTTCTTCCAGATCGATGAGTGTTACATCGGCCCCGTGCCTCCAAAGGAGGTGACTTTCGCCAGGCTCAACGACAATATCAGGGAAGGATTTCTTACCGACATGTGCAAAAAATTCGGAGAAATCGAGGAGGTCGAGATCCTGTACAATCCGAAGAACAAAAAGCACCTGGGGATAGCCAAAGTTGTTTTCGAGAGCGTGAAAGCCGCCAAAGTGGCCGTGCAGTCGCTTCACAACACGTCTGTTATGGGAAACATCATCCACGTGGAGCTGGACCCGAAAGGTAAACAAGAGCTTAAGTTTGCTTAAAAAAAATCAGAATCATATGTGTTATAAGAGTCGGGAGCACAGAAATATGACAAGCCGAGTGTTACCTTTAGAGTGACAGCGTTCACGTGTGCATATTTACGTGCGTTGCCTGGTTACGTGGATAATTGAATTCATTCATTGAATATAAGCCTGCTCCCACAAGCCCAGAGCTGACGGTGCTGTGCACTCCCACTGTGCATAATTTCAGACCTGCAAACAAACACAAGCCAATCTGTCCGAGTCCTCTGTACTTTAAATTGTTTGCATTTAACTTAAAACTAAGAAAAGAAGTTAGTTTTTCTGTTGTTAACACTGTTTGAATTCCAAGTCCATGCATGTTCTGTCTTGTTATTTTTTTTACTGATGCAAAACTGCAGCTTGAACGCATCGTAACATACCACTTTAGCAGTTTTGCTTATTATTTAATGTTATAAATACTGGCAAATATTTTGATTCACAGCTTGCACTGTTTTCATTGTCCGTAGTAATGTCTTTATGTTAAAGTATTACCCCAAATTGATGGATTTTTTTTCCCTAAGTGTGATTGATGTCTTTTTAAGAAGTGCAGTTAGGGTTTGCTTTTTTGATCAATATGCTAAAGGAATGCATGCTTTTTTAAATTAAAATATGCTGATCAGTGGTATTTATCCCAGAACATAATGATGCTTTTGCAGATACAAATAATAATGCATCATATTAGTTTGCAAACCCCCCTCCATAAGCACAAGTTGTTGCTTTAAAATGTTTAGCTTGGAGTTCAGCTACTGGAGAATAATCACTGTCACTTAAATGATGCCCGATGAAGTCTGTTGGCTTTGTAAACCTGGCATCAGACCCAGACATGTTTACTGTTCTGCAGGTGAGAATCGCCTGAGGTACTTCCAGCTCCTGATGAATGGCAGCTACACTCCACGCACGCTGCCTGTTGGTGGAGAGGAGGCCAGAGAAGTTTCCCCTCGAAGCCTGGCAGAAGCCTTACTGGTAAAAAAACAAAAAGAAATAAAGCTTAGGTTGTGCAGTTAAGAGTAAAATAGTAATTCAGTAGTAGTTTTGTGCTAGTTTGTTGAAGGTCAATTTGGAGGAACTGTTGCACACTCTTGTGTAGATGCTTTATTGTGCTTTGTAGAAATGGTTCAAGATACACCTGAGCAGGAACTTAACTGAAAGTCAGGCAAACCTGTGGCTTTGTATCTTGAGATGTCCTCACACTGCTGTGCCACCAGCTTGCTATTTTGATTTTAAAAAATCTTACTTGCTTTAGTTGTTTGAGAAACTGATTTAAAGAATCTTCTCGAACCTAAAGATGTTCTCAAGAAAATGCCCAAATTAGAATTCGCCTCTAACAATTTCATATTTGTGTCCTCTAAGGCTTGCGAGCCCATCCGCAGGTTATCAGAGAGCAGCGTGTCTGCTGGGGGAGGAACATTGCCGCCCAGCAGTTCCTCCACCCCCCTGACCCTGGAGACCGGCTACTCCAGCCTAAGACAGGATACGCCACAATCCCAGGGAACCCCTCATACCCCGCGTCAGGCTGGTACGCCTTTCTCTCAGGACTCTAGTTATTCCAGTCGGCAGTCCACGCCTGCCTACCAATCTAGCCGTCCTGAGAGCTCCGGAGGTTACAAATCTCGCCGACACGAGAGTAAATTTCAGGATGCGTACAACCGGAGACCGGAGAGGCCTCAGTATCGCAGCAACATGTATCGAAGTACGCCTGAGCAGCCTCCTTTCAAACAGCACCAGCTCACACCACCTGAACCTCCACCTTCCACCACTTCTTTCAACTACACAGCGCCTCCCCCCGCTACACCCAACTTCAAGTCCGCCTTCTCACCCTACCAGCCCCCTTTGCCCCCTGCGTTCCCTCCAACAGAGCCAGCTTTCCATCACCCAGCCCAAAGGGAGGGTGAATACCTCCGACCGCCAGAGCCGCCCCTGACGGCTGCTGTTGACTTTTTGCCCGCCAAGGAGCGACCAGAGACTCCTCCAATCCCGGAGCCTCCGCCACCAGAGCCCGCTCCTCATCCAACCACCCCTCCTCCTCAAACACCAGAGCACTGCCCTTCACCCGGTTCCCCCATTCTGGATCCAGAGAGGAACAGCCTGGATTCTCGCATTGAGATGCTGCTCAAGGAGAAAAGGACAAAACTGCTGCCGTTCCTGGACGAGCGGGACTCGGACAACGAGGTGCGAATGGAGGGAAGTCCGATTTCCTCCTCGTCCTCGCAGCTATCCCCGATCCCTCCTTACACAGGTGGCTCTCAAGGTGGTCAGCAAAATTCCCGTCCCTCCAGCACAGGTTTGGAGGACATCAGCCCCACGCCACTGCCGGACTCGGAAGATGAAGAGCCAATTCCCGGGACTGCCTCACTGATCAAGAGAATCAGCTCTCCTGTCCACGAGAAAGAGAAAGAAGGATCTTTTGGAGGCCACTCTCCCGCTGAGAAAATGGACACGGTAAAGCAAATATTTATTTTCTTAATTCCCTGATATTTGTGTCCAAATAGTGCCATATTTACCTCCATGCTTGTCACATTTGACAAGAAACGGCGCACAGGTGCTGCTTCAATTACCTCTCATTAATGGCACTGATTAAGTTGATGGAAGCGCGGTGCTGATGTTTACGCACAGCTGTGAATGACAGTTACACAGAGGACGCAGGAAGTCGGGTCTAGTTTCAGTGTGCGGCGGTAGTAGTAAACCTTCCCTTTTGTTTCATTCTTTTTCTTCTTCTGCTTTGTAAAGGAAATTCCGGTTTCACAGCAAACCGTGCTTTAAAAAAAAAATAGGGGCCATACCAAAAAGGTGTTTGCTCCTCCAGTTTACCACTGGCATTTTTCTTTCTTTATTTTTCTGCAAATGAAAAATGAAGAATAAAGCACCTGTAACCTTCTGAGGAAGTGTGTTTGTTTGCCTCATGTGCGCACACGCACTCCTTGTCAGGCGCAGATAAAAGAGTTGCAGCAAGTTATGAATGAAAAAGCTTTCGGTGCAGCCTTACAAATGCCTTCGCATTCATGGGAAGACAAACCACCTCTCTTTGTTTTAAAGTCGCAGTAGCACCGTCTGGCCTGTCAGGTTGCGTTTCAACACAGCGTGCTGCGAGGAAGAATAACAGCCTCTCTGCTGTTGGGGAATTGAACACTCTTGTTTCCTCTTTCTAACACTCGCAGCACACGCTCACATGGACGAAAAGCACGGTTTGGCTGTTGGCCCCTTTCAGCACGCCACATTTCCTGGTTTAGCTGAGCCTGACAGTCAGGATTGGCCGAGGCGTCTCTGTTCTCATATTTCAAGTTATCGCAAAGCAAACAGTACAAACAGGTCATTTGGGTAACAACGCCACTCCCATGCTGAGCTTTCCCTGCTCGGTTTCATTTCTGCAGCAGCTGAGACTTATGAAATAAAACAGAACAGATGAGAGTTCAGTGCTCAGATGTTTTTCAGAGTATTGCATTTGTGTTTTGCACTGCGGCGCTTTAGTTCGGTGCCTAAGCAAACATCTCGGTTTGGTAACACGCTGATCGAAGACTCGGGTCGGCTGTGTTTGACTGTGACTGAACTTTGAACTCAGACCAGGTGTAGAATCATTTAGTGCTCTTATTTTGAAGGTGCTGTGAGTCCAAGATAATATTTGGTACAGTCTGAAGTTTTCCTGTAGCACATCAGTGAGGGCAATAAAAGAGAGTTGGCACTGAATGCCTACTGAGATTTGTAGGGTTTCCTTTTTTAAATGTTGACAAATGTAACATTACAAAACCAGTGTTTTTGTTGTTGTTGTTTGTTCATTTGTTTTGTTTTTTAAAGTGGTGTATCCCAAGAAATCATCCCTTTACTATCATTATGTTTTATTCAAACATCTCAAACATTTCCACACAATGCCCAGCGCTGTTTATATTTAAGGGGCTGCCACATTTCTCAAGTCGAGGTATATTCATTTTGCTTTGGTTTGTTTTTTTTGTTTTTTTTTTAGTCTGATAGTTTGACCTCATTTTAAGGTCTTCATAAGAAAATAACATTTACTCAGGTATCAGGTGAAAAAGGGCAGGTGATTGCACAGATTTGTTCAGTCCTGACAGGCTGTCCTGTCTCCACACAGGGTCAACAGTCATCGGGAGAGGATATGGAAATCTCAGACGATGAGATGCCCGGGACTCCGATCACAAGCGGAGAGTGTGGCAAAGGCATCGTCGTGAACTCTGCCGTGTCCCCGATGCAGACCATGGCCATGCATCCTTCCAGCTACCACCCCCTGTCCCACCAAGCCGGCTTTGCCATCGCGCATCACCCCCTGGCCCCTCACCTGGCCGCCCATACCGGAGTGCCTCACCCCATGCTGCCGCCCATGGGTCCCTACCCTCCGATGCCGGTGGTGCCTATGGATCTGATGAGCTGCTTCCGGTGGGAGCAGTGGAGCACGATTCCGATGTCCTTCCAGATGCAGCAGCAGATGCTGAGTCGCATGGCTCAGACCAGAGGGCCCTATCCCTATCCACATTTTATGGACAATGGCGCTTCCGGACCTTTCGGGGGACCCTATGCACCTCTTTCCATGGGTGCTACACCTGCAGGCAGCACAGGGGCACCTGGACAACAATGGCAGCATCCCAGTTTACCAAAGTTCAACCCCACCGTTCCTCCTCCTGGATATGAGACTAAAAAAGAAGATCCCCACAAGGCCACTGTTGATGGCGTGCTCCTGGTCATTGTCAAAGAGCTGAAGGCCATCATGAAGCGCGACCTGAACCGCAAAATGGTGGAGGTTGTGGCTTTTAGGGCCTTCGATGACTGGTGGGATAAGAAGGAACGTTCTGCTAAGGTAAGCTATCAAGAGCTCCAGCGGGAAAATCTGCATGTACTGACTGCTTATTGTACTAGTTTTGAATTACGATCAGTTAAATAGTGAAATAAAATTAGATCCATAGGATATGAATTAATTATACGTACCAGAGGCCACAGACTGCAGTGACATTAATGTTGGATCACGTGATGCGTTTCAAGATTATTAAGGAGAGTAATAAAAAGGCACGTTTGCAGCTGATTTTCCTGTTTGTGGTCCGGCGTGCTTACACAACGAGGAGATTTGCATTAATACGAGATATTATTTTGACAAGCGTCATAATGAATTCATCTGATGTGGTAATGAATTGTTATGAATGCAAGAACAGCTGAAGAGGTCACGCGTTTCATCTTGTAAATTAATTATTTTTTTGTTGTTTAAAATCACTTAATTCATTTGCATTTTTGTGCCTGATTGGATAAAACAAACAATCAGAGGATGAAGAAGTAATTTAAAATCCCTTTTCTTTGATCACTGAGGAAATCTGACTGAGCTACTTTTTGCTGTTCGTGGTAATGAGAAACACAGGGTTTCATTTAGTTGACGTCTTTCTTTCCAAGGCATCTTTGACTCCAGTAAAGGGCGCAGAAGGGAAAGAAGAAGAGAGACCTAAACCCAAAGAGACGATTGGTTCAAGTCTCCTTGAGAACTGGAACAAGGGTGAGGGGCTGGGCTACGAGGGTATGGGCCTAGGAATCGGGTTGCGAGGGGCCATCCGCTTACCCTCCTTCAAGGTATCATGATTTCTAAATTTTATTTACTGAACTGTAGAAGGAAGCATCATATGCACCAGGTGTTTAAAATGGTGCATGTCGTGCTCAGGTCAAACGGAAGGACCCTCCTGAGGCCGCAGCTGCAGGCGACAACAAACGAGCCCGACCCTCCACGCCTGTGGACGACGAACTGGAGGACGAAGGTAACCCTCCACCGTTTACACTCTCACTCGGTCCTCCATGCGTGCAGTTCTCTTTCAAAACCCAATTTATCTTTTGGTAATTTTCTGTCAGACCGGGAACGAGACCCAGCTGAGCTCCCCTCAGATGATTCCAAACTGGATGGCGACAGCACGTCGGCAAAGAGACGCCACTCTCGACCGCTTGAGCTGGACAGTGAGGGAGAGGAGGAGGTGGACACCTCAGGGAAGGAAGAGTCGCTGTCTGACAGGGAGGAAGAACCTGTTAAAATGGAGGTTGCGGAGAGGCTGTCGCTTGGCAAAGTAAGTCGCCTCCAAAATGAAAGGGGGGGGGAAAAAGCAGCAAGTGTACAGAAATTTTGTGTGTATCATAAACCTTTTCGTTCTGATTTCTTCCAGGAGAGTGGTGATGAGGAGGGCGAAGGTGAAGATGAGGGAGACTTATCCAGTGAAAGCTCCTCTTCAGATTCGTCTGATGATGGTACTTCAGATATTTGACAGAAACAGCTGGTTGGCTTTATTTATTTTAATGCGTTTCCAGTAGTTATTCATTTGTTTTTGCCTCTTTTCTTACAGAAGCTGAGAGTTCGTCTTCTTCCAAGGCCAGCTCAGACTCCTCGTCAGAAAGCTCTGACTCCTCTGGCTACGGGTTAAGCTCGGAAGAGGAAGACGACGATGAGGAAGAAAGGGAGGCAGCAGAAGATGCGGAGGTTGACGGCAAAGATGCCGCGACCTCCTCATCTACTTCATCCTCTACATCTTCATCTTCGGAGGACGAGGAGGAAGAAACAGAAGCTAAGCCTCCGAGCTCTCCTGCAGTACCGCTCCCAGAGGTCAAGGAGGAGCAGATACGCAGACCTCCTAGTCCTGAGGAGCCGTCAGCAGAGGACCTGAAGCCACCGTCACCTCAACACATCCCTGGTAAATGTTTGCTCCCATTTCTGTAGTCTAGCGTGCATCACTTCAACAAAAAGCATTTCTAATTTTTAAAATGATGCTGTCAGAGGTTAAATGAAAATTAGAGAAGGGGGAAAAAAAAACTGTTTCTTGTCTTTCAGTCCAAGAGCGAGACATCAGTGACAGCCACATTCCTGCAGTGAAGTCTGAACATCAGGAGATTGTAGCAAATCTTCGGCCACCCACTCCCACAGGCGTCCTGTTTGACAGTGACCAGGAGACAAAAGCAAAAGGTAAAGCAGAGCCTGAAGATGTAGCCAGCACCCCTGGTCGATTAGCTTCCTCCCAATTAGATTCAAGCATGGGTCTCCCCAAATCGGCCTCCGCATCTGTAATGCACCTCCCTCTCCCTCCTCCCTCTCCGGCAATAGAAGGCCGATCCCTTCTCCATCCGCCTCCAGGCCCCCTGCCCGACTTCCCTCAGCGGCCCCGGCTCCCAACAGATGAGGATATCCCCCGCACGCCTGGCAGGGACCTCATGGAGCGTGCCCGAAGTCTGGGTAAATCCCAGAGCACCGACACAGTGCCCAACACACCAGGCAGTGATGCTCCGCTCACGGGCAGCAGTCTGTTGCTTAGTTCCCCTCACATCCCTGGTAGTCCTTTCTCCTACCCTGCTCAGTCCCCTGTCCTTAGCGCTGGAGTGCCCCGTACTCCAGGAAGGGACTTAACATTCGCCCCTGTCTTCCCTGACCCTGCAGCAATTAATAGGAAAGTGTCCTTGGAGAGCTTGGATGATAGACCAGTTTTTAAGGAGCCGCACATCAGCGCTGTGCCAGGCCAGGTCCTGGCAGCCGGCACAGAGCACTCAGTCAGCATCCCTGAAGATCTACCTACTGGTCTCTCTCTAGATGTCCCTGTGCCGTCCGATGTCACGCCGTTGAAGAAGAAACCTGGACGACCCAGAAGCAAAAAGCTGCCAGCGGCTTCTGCGGCTGAGGAGTCTTTGGAGCTCTCATCCGAGTCCATCCATCTGCCTGATGAAGCACATCTCGAAGCTCTCTCTGTACAGACGATCTGTGCACAGTCCCCCAAGCACTCGAGCCTGGACTTCCGGGAAGGAGAAGTGGAGCCTCAGACGGTGTTACCTGATGAAGACAACTTCCTGACCTACAAAGACGAGGCACCCACTGTGGTCTCAAAGCCGGCACGAAGGGCGCGGCGGCCCTGGGATGAGATCCTGCTGGGAAGCCTGTCTCCTGTCACCACGCCTCCACGGCCATACTTCACCCGACGCTCTGATTTTGAGGAGATGACCATCCTGTATGACATCTGGAACGAAGGCATAGACGAGGAGGACATACGGCTTCTGCAGATCACCTACGACAAGATGCTCCAGCAGGACAACGGTAACGACTGGCTCAACGACACGCTCTGGGTCAACCATCCTCATATCCTTTCATTCTCAAAAGTCGATGCTCAAGTCTCTAATTTATATCACAGAGAGAAACAACATAAAAGTTCTTATTAAAGGTTTTTTTCTTTCTTTTTTTGTAAATGAAATTGTATTGCACTGTATTTTGAACAGCAGCACCCTCTGGTGGTGAAAAAGAGGAAGTTGGCAAATTTTGAGTCAGGGTTCAAGGATTTTTCTGGCTTTCTGGAATAATTTTCAAGGTGTTTTTAGTCCCTTCCTTGACTTCCCTGCACCTACCAGCATCCCTGGAGTGAAGAAAAAGAGGCGAGATGACGGAATGAGGGATCATGCGACGGGCTGCGCGCGAAGCGAGGGATACTACAAGATCGACAAGAAGGACAAGATCAAGTACCTTCAGAGCACGCGGCTGCAGTCGGAGGAGCCGCCGGTTGACACACAGGTGGGCAGGACGTGTGGATTGTGATGGTGTGTGTAACAAAAACTTGCTGTGGGTGAACACGTTTAGCTTCTCTCTGTCTCTGCAGGGCATGAGTATTCCTGCGCAGGTCCACGCCTCAACCAGAGCTGGCTCGGAGCGGCGTTCGGAGCAGCGGCGCTTGCTGTCCTCTTTTGCGTGTGACAGCGACCTGCTCAAGTTCAACCAGCTGAAGGTAAATATTATGCAGGAGAACCTGTGCAGAGGTTGCCTTACTCTACAGTTTTTACCAGCAGACACTTTAAAATGTTATCAAACTTCCTGTGACACCCAAGTGTTTGTCTGTTTCAGTTCCGTAAGAAGAAGATCAGATTCTGCAAATCACACATCCACGATTGGGGTCTGTTCGCCATGGAGCCCATCGCTGCTGATGAAATGGTGATCGAATATGTGGGACAGAACATCAGACAGGTGAGAGGCAGACAGCTGGTTTGTGTAATGTGGGTTTTCTTTCTGCATGTATGTAAACAGTTTTTTGTTTTTAACCTACTTTTATGTGACTCACATGTGTCTGATTAACCTACAGTATAGAAATAGTGCATCATGAGGAATTTCAGTACCACTGAAAGTAACCTTTCCTCAGGTTAGTCCAGGTAACCAACAATTGTGACTTGACAGAAGCCAGAGGGTTAGGTTGTTAAGCTCTTCACCAGTGGTTCTAAGGAGTGAAGCTGTTAATATGTTCACGGGGTGTCAGCAGATATCTGCAGTATTAACATACCATCTAATGATTGACGTTCTTGTCTGGCAGGTGATCGCGGACATGAGGGAGAAACGCTATGAAGAAGAGGGCATCGGCAGCAGCTACATGTTCCGTGTCGACCACGACACCATCATAGACGCCACGAAGTGTGGCAACTTTGCTCGTTTCATCAATCACAGCTGCAATGTAAGGCAACATCTGCATGGGGAAAAAGGTTTAGCAGCATGAATATAAAAAAGAAAATTTGTTCTTATGCCCTTCTTTTTTTCCCCCCCCTCTCCTCCCTCTTGCAGCCTAACTGTTATGCGAAGGTCATCACTGTGGAGTCTCAAAAGAAGATCGTGATCTACTCCAGGCAGCCAATCAACGTTAACGAGGAGATCACGTACGACTACAAGTTCCCCATCGAGGACGAGAAGATCCCCTGTTTGTGTGGGGCAGAGAACTGTCGGGGAACGCTGAATTAACGTCAAGTCGAGGTCAGAAAGAAAGGTCTCCCCCAGCTTCTCTCTAAGCTCGCCCCAAACTCGGCGCAAACTCCGTGCTTGAAATCTCGGATCAGGAGGAACTGAAGAAGGAACGCTTGTTTGGGAGTGAGGAGAAGAAAACCGGCAAGTCACCCGGACAGAGTTCAGCTACCTGTCTGGCCCTCTTCACATATTTAACTCTAGATTGTTTACGAATTATGGTGCTCTTAACATACAAATTAAAAAAAAAAAAAATGAAGAAGAAGAAAACTTCTAGTTTTTTATGTGCAAACACTTGACTTGCGGGTGCAGCGTTTCCTCCCCTCCTCTCAACATCGGACAGTATTTCAGCGTGGCTGCTTCTACGCCTGGCTCGTACAAGTTTTACACCTTTTGTTTTTTTCTTCTTCCTTTTTTCTCATTTGTCTCGTAAGCTTTACCCACACCACACGTGGTACATAGAAACAACACAGACTCTCATGTTCAGCTGCTCACTAACACTGTTAAGACGCACAAGCCCACCAGGTAAACGCCACCCTCTTCCCCACTTGTGGGAAGAGAGGCGGATGGCAGACGGTGCCGTTTCCACGCGGGTGGTTTTCCTGGACGTGAATCAAACTAATGAAACAAAAGGAAAAAAAATCAAGCTTACCATTGCAAAATCTGGAATATCCAACCATCTCCTGCTCTCACCAGCCAGCGACGGATCATGCTGCTTCCTCTTAGTTTATGCAAAAAAATGCTAATTAAGATGTTCAAACTTTGTATTGATGATATTCCAGTGTTTTGCGGTTTCGTTTAGGTTCTCTTCTTACTTCAAAGACACTATATTCGTGTGTGAATGTGTTCGTTATCGTGTCCGGATAGAGCGCGAGACTGTGAGTGCACTGACACCCCCCCCCCCCCCCCCCCCCCCCCCACCTTCCGTGGGCCGCAGCATGGAAAAAGCCAACCAATCATGCAGAGCAAGAAAGACTAAAGATTAATCAAGTCCTGTCTACTTCCAGAGCAAGTGAAGGTACAAGTTTTCAGCTGTGGAGAGAGTAGTTAGTTCTCATTTTAAGTGCCATATGAATGCGTTACTGTCTTTGTTTAACCCGAGGAATCCAGAGATGCGTTAACATGGATGTGCACAGAAATGCTTCCTGTTTTTGGCTGATGGAGGATTTTTCTTTTCCTTTTTCTATCTGGGTTCACCGTCTCGTGTTTGTGTGCTCACAGATTTCTGTCCTCGTTATACTACCAGTGTTTAATGTTCCCCGCGAGGCAGAAGAGAGCCGATTCTTTCTTTATAAACTCATCGCAATGAAAAAGACAAACTTGTGAATGCACTCGGGGCTCGCACTTATGCGTCCCCCCCCCCCGCCCCCTTTTTCACCCACTCAGTCCTCCCGCTAAGACCAAGTCTAACATTTTGCTTTTCATTCAGTTAAATTGAAAATGGAGATTTTTTTTTTCCACCAGTGATGTTCATATTGTAAATGATGACTTGTACAGAAGATCTAATGCTTTTTTTATATACATCTTCACAACTTTTAAAATGCATCTTTCTCTCTCTCTTTGTTTTTCACAAAAGACTGAGTATTTAAAAAGACAAACAAACGTATTTTCAGGGATCTGTAAAAGAAATCTGATGGTTTAAAAGGTTGTTTATTTAAAGAAAAAAAAAAAAGGTCCACTGTGTACAGGACGAGTCTCCACCTCCCTTTAGAAAGATTGTTTCTTGTAGAAACGTCTTCATTTTTCTGCCCATTTGCTTTGTAATCCTAATATGTGTAAATAGTGTAACTGTGAATACTATATAAATAAATATATATATATATAAATATATATATATTTTTGTTCCCTGGGATTTGCTACATAAACACAGCTCAGACATCTATCAGAATTAGATGAGCTGGTAGCAGGAAATTCAGCTTGTGTCAAGCTTTGGGGTTTTTTTTTTTTTTTAATTTTCTGTTGTAAATTCTATGAAAAGTTTGCGGTGTGGAGAAAAGAAAGGTGCAGAATCGGCATGAGAAGAGGACTGATGTGTCAGCCTGTTTCTCCTGTCTATTTATTATACAACAAATGTATGAAAAAGGAAGAAAAAATGGAAATAAAGCATTTTTGCATACATCCATAAACGCTGGTGGTTTGTTATTCCTGAGGCTGCACGATGTGAGATAGAAATACGACTGATGGAATGAAGATCGTCCTGCTGATGCAGGCGGCAGCTGATCAATCAGCTGCCGCATCAATCATGCGACTCAGTGCAGGTTTCATAATACTACAGGTGGGGGGATTCTGCTTACGCTCATCATGCGCTCCACTGCTACTGTCGAGCCACTTTCAACTCCCAAATTCTTGAATGCTCCTATGAATGTATTACTGATGATTTGAACAATATTCACATTTTCAAACTCCGATGGACTGATGACCTCCCAGGCTGTACCACATAACCCTGAATTTGCTGGATCATTGGATGGATGGATTGCAGAGAGGAGCCAAATTGTTTATGGGAGAGGTTTGTTAAATTTCACGTGACCATAGGTGATTCAACCTGACTCTAAAACAATTCAAATTAAAACTGTCAACATGCTGACTTTCTCTCTCGCTATATACACAAACATGAACGCAAAGAGACTTTTAGTCCAAACCAGGTCTTGCGTCAGTTCACTGAGGGGTCAGTCACAATTCTCCATGAGCAAATGGCAAGTCAACATACATGCATGGGACTTGTGGCCTGAGGGTTAGAGGTAGAGGGTGCCCTTTCATCCATGACTGCTCCAACAGATCTGACTGTGGCTGACAGCGAGTACAGCACCCTGGCAGAAGAAGCATTGTAGTGAAGCTCATCTAAATAAACCCCAGAAAAGGCATTAGATTTTTTTTCCAAGGCTTTTTTTTTTTTTTTTAATAAAACATTCACCAAACCAACGAGTTGTCAAAGCAAGACTCCAACTACTTTGATTCAGTGCTCCAACCCTCCTCTCTGTAGTTGGGATTAATAATGTGTTTGATCAGTGAATTTAGAAGCTTTTGTGTTTATCTGCAGTGAAAATCTGCAGAAGCCTGGATTCACATTCACACAGTCCCCAGGGAGACAGAAAAGGCTCACAGTGTGGTCTCCCTGTGTGCGCGCGCCGCCCTAAGGCCGTGACAGGAGGAGGATGGTGTGACCACAAGCGGGGAGGCTGGGCTCAGAGAGCGAGCTTAGACAGCATGGGAGCCCAAGTCGCACTCGTCGCCATCTGCTTAGCGAAATCAAACACAGGATCTGATTGGTTGGTCGTTGTCACTCCAACTGTGCTGTCTTGCTTTGCCGGTCATCTTTGCAGCTCAGATCGTCTTAAAATGTTTTCTTTGATTCTTTTGCTAATCCTTATGAAAAGGGCAGTTAGAAAATAAAAGCTGAAAGAAAAACTGATATTTACATTTTACCATTATTGGGGATGATGTGCAGGTGTGCTCAGGAGTTTACACTCACTAATCATGGGCATGAAGCTCAGGGTTATTTTGTTGCTGTTAAAGATTTCGTGGAGTTGTTCTGTTTCCAGGGTGGAATGATTGTACAGCGTACGCCTTTAACAAGAACTGAGCACACAAGGTTTTCACAGTTTCACAGTTTTCATGTGAGACTGGTTCCCTGTATCAAAATTTCAACCATCTAGCTGTTGATTTGACATGAAGTTGAAGATTTCGCAGGTAGTTTTTCACCACCAGTACCACTGGCAAAAACAGCCCCAGAGCATGATGCGGGCAGGTGCAGATGCAGCTGCAGATTTTAGTTGACTTTGAAGGCGTCAGCAGCCTCTCAGGCTGGTGACAGTAATGCTGTTTCAGCAGTTTCCCGGTCATGGCAGGGAAGAGACCTTTCCAACTTGTGTAAATCTACAATTCAGCTTCTTACACCTTCACTGAGGTTCTTGGACTGTCCTATTGCTCGGAGCATCGGCCTATCCAGTGAGTCAAAACAAATCCTTTCTATGCTGGCAAAGAGAAACTACTAGTTGTAGTCAATCATAATCCCTAATGAGAAGATAACAGGCCATGTACATGCCAAGTTAAAGGACACTGTAGAACCTTTAGCACCTCTTATTAAAAGATTTAAATGAATGTATGTATATAATTTGACTGTGTGGCCTCAAGAAGATCTAAAAAAAATAAAATACAGCCACGTGCACCTAATTCTTGCCATTAAAACCATTAATGACATATGCTGTACAATCATTCCACCCTGACGTCAAATAAATAAAGGTCCAAAATTATCATGACAATCATGTCCACGGTGACTGGATGCAAACGTCTGAGCCCAGCTGCAGGTAGCTGCTTGGTGGAGTATTTGCATTTATTTGCTTGTGTTATAAAAGGCCTGAAATGCTAAATTTAGAGAGATTTACATCCCAGACTTGGTAGATGATTAAGGTCACATGGATGTTGTCACAGTGGTGACCATGATCACCATATATTCTACACCTGTGTGAGTCGGCTGGCATGTTTCCCCATTTATTGCTGACCACAGTTCAGCCACATACTTTAACCTATACTGAAACCTTTTTGCATGAGGAATAACAAAAAAACAACAGCAGCAAATAGGATTTTAAAGAATGATTTTATTGTTAGGATACACAAGTGTTATAAGGGAGCGAGTCACACTTTAAAGAACAGTCACACAGAAAATATTAAGGCTTTTGTTTCCTTGCAGGTTTCTTTTTTTCCTGGCGTAACCCGCAGTCCTCCTTTACACGACGTACGGCCACACTTCAAAATTCAATGCAGACTTGAGCACTGAGTACAAACTAATGTTTGCATGTTTTTGCGTGACGCTGGTAAATCGGCTCATTAGGCAGCCATTACTGTGCTATATTCTAGCACCTTTCCTTAACGCCCTCTTCTTTTCAAAACAGACCTTTCCTCCTGCTACTGTAGGAAAAGCAGGTGAGGCACCATGCAAAGTAATGTAACTTTGGATTTCAAAATGTCTGCAGTGAAAACGTACTGTTGCAGGAATAACCGTAAAGCACTAATGTTCGTCCCAATCAAAGGCTAACAGTGCCCAGGGGGACATTTTGCTTTAGCCCAAGTCATTTGGAAAGGAATGTACAGGCCTGCATGATGTAATAGTATCATAAATCTTTTAAACAGCCAGCTTAAAGTATGGCTAAATCTATTAGAGTTGAAAGGGTTAGAGTTTATCGCTAACCAACACAAGCACACAGTTAAGCAATGAGTAGCTGGCTCGGTGGTTAAAACAGCTAAGCATCCTCTCCATGCTCTCTTGACTACTTTCTGAACTAAAAATTAAACCCTTAGAAAACACACACAGTTAACCTTAATCAGTAATGTTAATATCACAATTAAGGTGCTGAAAGTAGTTTGGAAAATTGTTAAAATAGCTATGAGTAAATTATAAAGAAGTTAAATCCTTAAAAGTATTGCATTACATAAAAAAGCTGAAACTACTGATGTTAATATATAACTTACACTAATGAGTAAATAGGAAATAGCTACAAACGCGGACAGTTTAATGGGTTATAATCTATCAATTTTCATATCATTAAGTGGTATTAAGTGTTAAATAACAATAATTTTGAATGGTGGTGATGCTGACGGAGCAGCGACATGTCTGTGCTTCAGAACAATGTTGCGATTGACTCTGCATCTATTGAGGTTACTGAACAGAGGAGTTACACTTAGAATTAATATTAACCTCCTAGGACCTGGCGTACACATATGTGGACATCACATTTTGGGTTGTCTAGACCAAAATACTTAATTTCTCTCTACAAGGACCTGATATCCACTTACGAGGACGTTATACTGCCACTGTTCTATCAAAGTTTAAAACGAATGTCCTCAACTGTGGATCTCATTTTTCTCAGAAACTAAAATTAGGTTTAAAAAAAAAAGAAAAAAAGAAAAGAAATCTGCTAATTCTTTGTTTTTAAATTCATCAAGTCCCAATCAACCCAAATAGCAAAGAAAAATTAAAAATGCATGCCATGAAAGAGTTCAGGTCTTAGGAGGTTAATATTAATTAATATGAATATATTTTATAGTTTTGCCTCATTATAACACAACAGTGGATACTTTATATTAAAACAAAATCAAGAAATGATTGAAGGGTAAGACCTTCAGCTTCATATAGTGGCTTTTCACTCTAATTTTAAATGTGAGGCCCATAAAGGTGGAAGTACAAGTAAGGGAGACCTCTGTTAGCCTGAAATACATAAATCTATCAGAGCGATAGCAAAAGCTTTAGCAGTTCAGTTCAACCTTAAAGGGAATAAATACTAGGCAGCTTGGCGACATCAAAAAGGTCTGAAAGACCACAGAAATGGTGAAGTGGATGACCACAGAATTATTTCGATGGTAAAGAAAAAACAGTTTCACATCTAGTCACACTCTTGAGGAAGTAAGAGTGTCAGTTTCAACAATCTTTATGTTTAAATTCATATGGTTTGTTCAATTAATTAAAAGACGGTATATAAATTTTATAAAACGTTTATAAATTAAAACTGAAATTCTCATTTAAATCACATCTCAACTGTTTGAAATCCACTGTAGTGACATACAAGGACATGGAAATTATGTTGTCTAATGAATTATAGATCTAATTGTATTTTTCTTTATATATTTCTTTACTTTTTTCATAAATCTGCATTACTGCGTTATTTGGGCATATTTTTAAATCATTATCATCAGCTTAAAATGCCTGACCAATACTTTTAATTTTTCAAATGTTTTTTAAACAATCAATCTTGTTAGCATGCTAACATGCTATGCTAACCAACCAAGTTTTGCTTTGACTTAACTTTGCTTTTATTTTTATTTTTTAATTGCTCACTACAGAAAAACAAAGGTATACGCATGTACATTAGGTTGTAGTTTTTAAAAGCACACTTTGAATGCAAAAGGCTTCACATTAAACGGTTAGCAACATGCTAATAAATTCAAATTTCCTGAAAACACACGAGACGTTAAATAACACTTACAGTACTCTTCTTCACAGTTTGCTTGTTTTTCCTAGAGTATTTCTAAATGTCTGAAAACTTCTCCTTAAATGAAAAGTTCAACTAACCTGTTCTTTATTTAATTTTAATTTTGGTGTTGTACTATTTCACGCCTTGGATTTACCATGGTGCTAAAGTCCAGATAAGAAGCCTCCCAGTAAAAGGACTGGAAGCAGATGCACTGATGTAGCAGACAAGAGGCTTCGACCTGCCGCTCCTCTGAGGAGTTTGGCATCTATGGAGGCTGAGACAACGCGACTGAAGATGTGATGAATGTGTCTGAAATTGTTCTGGAGAGGGGTCACCTGCTCTGCGTCCTCCTCTGTGGAGAAGATCTGCGAGGTAAACTGAGCCAGCTGAGGAGACAACCAAACCCAAAAATAATATTTTAAAGCAACAAGTAAGTCTTTTAAAAAAATAAATAAAACCTGATCTGAACCTAGGCGACTTACTTGGGACCATGAAATGTAGATGGGGACCTCATACAAAGTCCACACAACCGCTTCAGAACATGGAGGGGTGGTAAGGCTGCCGTAATATCGGTAATACTGACTCATGTTGTGCTTCGGCAGGAGGCTCATTAGAGGAAATGGCTTTACTTTAGTTGCTTGCCCTGGGGGAAGGATGCACAGACATAATGAGAACATTGCTACGACTAACACAAGAAGGCAGGAGTGGATTTTTCTTAAGGCTCCACTCACCTTTGTAAGCAACAGAGGAGAGTTTCTGTGAGATGTGTCCAAAGTGCACATTATCTGCATACACAACCTGAGAAATATGATAATGTCTTAATAGTTTTGCTTTAAAAATCCTTAAAAATGTAGTTCAGGACTAGGCTGAGAAATAAACTGACATCAATGAAGAATCCAAGAACGGCAAGTCCCGTTGGATCGTCGAGGGCTGCAGACAGATTTGGATGGATGGACTTCATGTTGACTATGTGCATCTGGAAGTAAAGAAAGTCCACAGAGACATTAAGGGAAGGCTGCACTGCATCTGTGTGCTTACACAGGTGGCTTGTGACTGTGTAACTCCGTCTACTGACCATACTGTACCTCCATTGGGTATCTGCGTCTGTCCACAGTGTGCTCTGAGCCGTTGGACGCCGGACCTCCCCAGTGGAAGTGCAGCTGGATGGTGTGGTACACATCTGGAAGACCGCCACCACTCACCGCCATGCCGCTGCCGACCTGCAGTATGACTGAGAGCAACAGCGCACGCGTCACCCCCAGCGCCCACGCGACAAAAACGCGCTACAATATGCGGGGTATTCACCTGAGTGCCCGTCGTTTTTGATCGTCCAGTGGCCTGTTTGCGTCTCCTCGAAGCCCTCTAGATACAGAGCGCCCAGAGAGGCGTTTCTGACCATGTGTTCGTCCAAGTTGATGGGAGAGTGATGGTGATTAAGTAAAGAGTAACAGGAAGGGACCATGTCTCCCCATGAGTAAGGATCTGAGGATGTGAAAGAAGACTCATGAGCTCCAGACAGACAACTAAAAAGTGTAAGAAGAACCTTGCTTGCTTAACCTTAAAATCAGCTCACAGCAATCAGTTTTGGACAACCCATGCTTTCCGAATATCTGATATTTTGGCTTTTATTTTGAAAGGATACTTTAGACCCAGGGTCCCCAATCCCAGTCCACGAGGGCCGGTGTCCCTGTAGGTTTTAGATCTCACCCTGGGTCAAAACACCTGAATCACATGATTAGTTCATTACCAGGCCTCTGGAGAACTGCAAGACATGTTGAGGAGGTCGTTTAACCATTTAAATCAGCTGTGATGGATCAAGGACACCTAAAACCTGCAGGGACACCGGCCCTCGTGGACTGGGATTGGAGATCCCTGCTTTAGACTTTCAACAGTGACTTCAGCTTCAGATCATCTAATATATAAGTCTTTTTGCCTTCAGCATTGCCTTAACTCTTCATGGCAGAGATTGAACAAAGTGCTGGAAAAATTCCCCAGAGTTTGGTCCACACTGACATGCGAGCATCACATCCATGATGTCAGTCAGCTGTTCCAGCACATCCCAAAGGTGCTCTGTTGGGTTGATGTGGTCAGCAACCATCCGGCTGATAGGCTGTTGAGTTTTAATGATGCTCAGTTGGTACTAAGGGCCCCAAAGTGTGCCAAGAAACCCACACCATTACACCACCACCAAGTTGATACAAGGCAGAATAGATCCATCCTTTCATGTTCATTTCTGATCCTCGCAGGCAAATGTTGCAGTAGAAATCGAGACTCATCAGACCAAGCGTCAACATTTCAACTCTCTATTTTCCAGCTTTGGTGGGCTCATGTGAATTGTAGCCTCGGCTTCCTGTTCTTAGCTGACAGGAGTGATACCTAATGTGGTCTCTTCTGCTACTGTAGCACATCTGCTTCAAGATTCACACACTTCTGCACACCTTGGTTGTAGCAACTGGTTATTTACTGTTGCCTTTCATTCAGCTTGAAGCAGTCTGCCGCTTTATTCTCTTCTCTGCTGCCCACTTGACATTTTGTCCTTTATTTATTTATTTTTAGACCCCGTACAGTAAACTCTAGACATGGTTGTGTGGAAAATCCCAGCAAATCAGCAGTTTCTGAAATACTCAGTCAGCTCATCTGGCATCATCAATCAAAGTCACTTAAATACCCGTTTTGAACTTCAATATGCCCCCTTGACCATGTCTACATGCCTAAAGGCATTCAGTTGCTGCCACGTGACTGACTGTTGTCACATTCAGATGGTCAGAATTTGGTGTGAACCATATGAAAGCATGAACTCATCCTGTGTGGTATCAATGGTTCAGGCTGCTGGTGGTGCAATGGCAACTGAGCATTAAAGCACTGCCACCAGAGTATTGTTGCCGGTCACGTCCATCCCTTTATGACCACAGTGTGGCCATAATCTGATTCCAGTAGGATAACATGCCATGTCACAAAGCTCAAATCATCTCAATTTCTTGAACATGACAATGAGTTCACTGTACTCAAATGCCCTCCACAGTCATCAGAGCTCAGTCCAATAGAGCACATCTGTGATTTAGTGGAACAGGAGATTTGGATCATGGGCGTTCAGCTGACAAATCACTGAGTAGTATTTCCAGCACCTTGTTGAATCAAGAATCTGGCAGATCTGAAGGCAAAAGGGGTACGAGCAAGGTGTAACCAAAGAAGTGGGCATTTGGTCTGTATTGTGCACTGTAACTGTGTCATTGATGGAATTTGATAAAATCCTTTCTAAAGATTTCATACTATCATCGTGAATCCTTTTCACCGTTCTAATCATAAAGTGAAAATGTGACATCGTGACAGCGCTCGTTTTAAAATTAAAAACCAAATAAGTTACTCACCACAATGTGGCTCATCATAACAGTAGTCATCTGCGAAATGAAAACGGCACAGTGACGACAAACATCACCTTTCTTTCCCTTCCATCCAATTACACGAAATTGCGCGTAAGAGACGTTCGCAATATCTTTTCACCCCGCGAGACCAGAGTCGTGCCCTCACCTGAGTCAGCGTATGAGCCGACGATCACAAGGAGAGCTGCGGTCCAAATCATCCCAGGATCCTGGTGGAGCGCACAGTGAGGTAGACTGAAACAATCGAGGGCGAACGTCCGGCTTAAATATAGGAAGGAAGGTGAAAGCTGAGATTTACTTTCTCCTGGGCTGATCAGTCAACCGTGTCATTACCAGTCTAGTGGTCTTTTCTGATAAACAGGCTCATTGATACAGGGAGAGCTTCACCCCCCCTACACCCACACACACCCCCACCTCCCCAGCTGCTGCTGCTGTAAGCATAGATGCCCAGTGACTAGTAACAAGACCCATTCATCTCATGGGAAAGTCAGAGGATGTGTTAGGAGGCTGGATTAGAAGTGAACAGAATATATATGACTCGGTATAAAGAGGCTGTAAAAATGACACCGTGTTTAAACTTCAGAGGTTCTCTTTATATTTGCTCATCACTGCCCCACGCTTTACAGTGGGAGGGACCACCCTCTAATCAGTGCCAAGCTCTGGGAATCCAGTTAAAAACCCTCAAATTAACACCTAATTTTACACTTAAACGCATGTTTTTAAGTGATGTTACACTTCCTCTCCTAACAGCTCAGTGTTAAGTGTTACGTGTTTCCCATCCAGGAATAGATTGTGCGACTCCGTCATTACATTGCATGAACAAAGCCTCTTTTCTCCGACGGTGCTTCTCGGCTGGGTATCACTCTCTCCTCTCCGCCTGCCCCCTTGTGAGTCACCGCGAGGTGCACTATATCCGCTTTCTTTAAATTATGAGAATCTTTTCATTGCCGTGTATTGGACACTGGTGCGAGGAGGCGGGGGGATTTCCCTGCATCCCACCTTAATCTAAATTGACATTTGGTGACCGCAGACGAAGGAATTTCCTCCTCAAAGCCTCGCAGACCAGCTAAATGTCACGATGTAGCGAGGTTCAACGTAAAGTTCAGCATGTGTTCAGAGCCACTGACGCACAAGCTCGTCCTTCATGGTGCAATTTATTTGGCATTTGATTAGATGTACATCTACCTCAGAAAAAACACAAGCTCCCCTGCAAATTAAGCATTTCTTTTTTAAATGGTAAAGGCTATGAAATAAACATCAATGAAATGTAGCATCTGCTGTATTGTACATAAAACATTTCAAACCCCGCTCCCCCTCCAAATCCAAAAAACAAGCTCTCACGCCACCATCAACACCACCTTCTAGCACAGAAACTACAGTGTAAATGCAGCCGGATGGGTTGTGGTGGGCACGTTTTGGATGCATACGGGGATATTAAACTATATGCAGGAGTCTTTTGAGCCTACTGTACAGGACACATGGTTGAGCATAAAACATTTTTGTCCAAATCAAAAAGAACAAAAACTAAAACTAAAAATCTCTCAGCATGCCAAAAGATTAAAAACATGCACCACAGGTCGAAAACGCAAAAAAAGCAAAAGAAACTTGATTTAAAATAAGAAAAAAAAAACATAAGAAAAATCAAACTGAATACATCATTTCCTAAACACACATGAACACTTTCCCACAATTTCTGTGAACATGATTTTGTTTCTTGGACAATCCACTGTGGATTGTCAAAGTAAAGAAAAAAAAAGGGGGGAGGGTAGTTTAAACAAAAATAAAATAAAATAAAAACAAGCAAACCCCCCCCCCCAAAAAAAACCAACTTCTTTTTACATACAATACATTCAAACATAAGTTATACAGATGTGCACAGTCTGACATGTTTAAGCCGTTTTTCCCTCCTCGAGGCAGATCATGAGCGGCTTGGATGCTGGTGGTTGTGGGTCAGCTCTGATCTGCAGACGATTACTCCTCTGATGATTGACACCGTAATTCTCCCCAAGTATACAGACCCTCATCACTGACACATTAAAAAAAATAAATAAATCCCGCCGCTGCAGTTGGTGACATCCCATCACTAACTGAAGACAAACCTCAGTAACGGAGTTGCAACTGCATGAAGAATAGCACAGAAACGCACCTGATCCAACCGAGGGAGGAATTAAATCACAAAGAAAATGCAGAATTATCCTGGAAAGAGTTGGTAATGAAACAGAAGCAACTCTGGGACCATCTGGATGATTATACGACTTAATGATTGGAGCATTTATCTCATATAAATGATTTTTTTTTTTTTGGGTTTTTCAAACTTGATCTTCACATATACGCTCATAAAGCCTTTTGTCGCTTTGTTGATGGACAGGGAAAGAAAATCAGCCTATATCTATCCCACAATTAAACAATCAAGGTAACGACCTGCAGCCATAAATTATTATCAAAAAAAAAGAAAAAGAAAAAAAAGAGCACAACATCCTTTGACACTACGACGCCACATGTCAGCTTCGCCCGATAAAAACCCCACAGCAGGAAATTTAGCCGTATCTCGCGAGGTTGAACCTCTCAACTACAAAACATGTTTTTCTGCAAACTTGCTCTAAAAACCTGGAAGACGGCTTCGTGTGTCAGACTAATAAACACCAGGGGACAGTTTCTGTACGCGCTGCAACAGACTGTGGGGTGGATGAGAAAGTTATCGTAGCCTGAACACTGATTGATACGTATGTGTTTGAAAGTATGCCGCAAACACAAACAAAAGTTGGCTCTTCTGTCCGTATGCGGTTATTTTTCCTCGTGCTGTTACAAATCTGACCAAAGGGTGTATTTGCACTAGGGGCTTTGTTTTTTTATGACCAACAGGCCCGTTTTGAGATGTTTGAAAAGCTTTTCTCAGTCTGGGCTAAAAGCAGAAGTGTGGCCTTCTCAGCCTGGATGTAGAGTTTTTGTCTCTTTGCTCCTTCAGATGTCATCGTCTTTAAAAAAAACAAACAAAACAAAACAAAAACACTCTGATGAGTCTGTACAAACTGTAACTGTCCTCTCTGCAGTCAGCATTTTGTGCTCCTGGTACGGAAAACATCTACGACCCTCCTCCAACTGTGGGTAACGTGCAGGTGTCTGCCCACAGTCTTATACCACGGTGCTGAGGGAGGAGGCGCAGTCTGCAGGCATGGAGACGGGGGCGTGGCCATCTGTCGGTGTGTCGGGCCCCACCAGGAGGGTGCTGCTGTCTATGGAGTCCTCCCTCTCCTGACAGGACGGCGCGGAGTCTGGCACCGGGCCTGTCGCGTTGGGAATATTGGCCTGGAGCCCGTCACCCATGGCGTTCATCTGGCTCGGCACGATGGAAACCCCACCATGCCCTGAAGATACAGACGCAGACAGAGAAGTGGGAAACGAGCATTTATCACTCCGCACATGACGATGTTTGTAAAGAACAAGAGAAAAGGATGTGCGCCTACCGAGGTCCACGTAGAGGAGGCTGTCTGGGTTTATGGAGGCTTCGTATGGAGGAGGGGGGTCGTCGGGATGCTGGATGTCGGGGTATTTGTAGGCTGCATAAGGCGGAGGAGGCTCTTGGAAATGAAAAGCGCCTCCCTCCCCATCATCGGACAGATGCAGGGGAGTGAGACCAGTGCCGAAGGCGTCTGGGCCGTAGTCAAAGCCTGGGACTCGTCTTCCAAGGTTAAAGTGGTGCACTGAGATTAAAGCAGAGTTTAAAGTTTAAGGTGCATTTAAAGTGAGCTTTTTGGATTATTCAGACCATCTAAAAATAATAATAATAATAATAATAATAATGGATTGCATTATCATCTCTGTCTTATTGCTGTTTTATCGCACTTAAGATGCTTTGAAGATGGCAACTGACTGAGTGGTCGCAGATCTGGTCTCCGTTTCCAAAGCAACCACTTCAAAAACAACAAGATTGTAAGTTGTCACAAAAACTTTGTGCTGCCATCTCCAATAACCTATTTCCCCAATGTGACTGCAGCAACAGCCAAGACTGTTGTTACTCTCATTTGTATGAAGATGCAGAAAAATAGAAATAAATGTAAAATAGAAAAAAAACAAACAAATACATTTTAGCTGTATAAAGCATAAAACAAGAGGGGAAATTAAACGAATTAATAAAAATAAGTAGCTTAAAACATAAATATCAATATTTAGAATTAATTTCAACAATTATTTTATTTATTTATTTACTGTTGTTTGTGGCCGTTTTTGCCATCCTTATTGAGTTTTCATTTTTAGAAAGGAAGATTTTTATCTCAGCTTTTTAAATCGTTCCTCATACAGACAAAGATTAAAAAGTGACCACAGGTGTAAACTTTGGATCTCAGTGCTGCAACACTTTACTCACAGTTTCCTCCAATCAGCGTTTCGATGCGTTCACGTCTTCTCTGACGGAGTCTGTGTACCATGAAGAGCAGCAGAGAGAGGATAAGGAAGGACGAGATGCAGCTGACGATCAGCCTCATCCCGCTGGCCATCGAGTCAAACAGACTATTCCCATCTGACGGAGAAGACGGGAAAAATCTAATCAAATCAGGATATGTCCTTGCAAACGTACTTTGTTAAAAACGTTCTTTTGCTGAGCTTCGAAGGAAATTCTGCACCGTTTATGTGTGAATGTGACACAATTTGCACATTAAACAACACTTTCACATCTTTTCCTTGCAGCACTATTTAGAAGAGGAGCAGGAGCTAATTGTTTATATAAATTAGGCAATTTGAATCCTCCTGACTCATTTAACTTAATATACTGAATATCAAACAGTGTAAAAATGTGTAGGTGACGAATCGTGATGCAGAATAACATCTTATAGGACTACGAGCACTGGAAGGCTTCTAATCACTGATAATCATTACACACTGGTGGTGGTGGTTTGTAACCAGTGGGATGTGTTTGGATGCGGTGGTAGTACCTGGATCGAGGCAGGTGAACTTGCAGCACTCTTTGGGATCCTTGCGGAAGTGCTGGCAGCCTTGTGGCCGCTCACACAGCGCGGCGACGCACATCTCAGGCTCGCCGTCATGACACGTGCAGCTGAGACACGGGTCGTCTCCTTTGGGGGTGAAGTAGTAGCCCTCGTTTACGACATTGTCTTTTATATCCACGCACGTTTGCCCTGTGGCACAGAGAATATCAAAATAAACACATGGCCCCAGCGGAGCAAATAACTGACACATTTTTGATAACAAACAGAAAATTAACCCGTACTCCTCTTGCACAGAAACGGAAACTTCTTGTAGCAGTTCTCAGCGTGCCAGCTGTGCAGGCCTCGCTCGTTCATGCTTTTGTACTGAAAGCGCTGCAGCTGTGCACAGAAGACATTGTCTTGGGTGGCGGAGGCCTCCCCCAAGTCTTTCAGACCCTCAGGAGGCAAAAACACCTGCATAGAGCCTGAACACAAACAATTCACACATTAAAGCATTCAAATAAATTACAGAAGACAAACAGCACATGTAGGTACTTCACAAAGCTGAATCTTTTATACCTTTGTATGCTACTTCCCAGCGGCCATCCAAGGAGTGGCTCTGATTGGTGATCACATACTGGTAACCCACCCAAAATCTGAAACAAACAACACCACTTACACCATGTCTAGTGATGACGCATTAGCTACTACCAGCCACTAGATGGCCTGCAACCAGCTACAGAGCAGTATAACATCTAAAACAACAGGCACACGCACTTCTGCAATATCTTCCTTATTAAAAAAACAAAAACAAACCAGAATTAAAGCAGAAGTTTAAAGACTGAAATGAGATCTCTGTTCAGGAACTGAAACCTGGTAGCTTATTTCTGTGGCAATAAAGAAAACTTACTTGCACTGATCTCTGCACACTTTATCGTCAAAGTCCACCTCGATCTTCAGTATGAACTGCAGCTCCTCGTTGGTCACAAACGTGGCCAACGAGCCGTTGACTTTCTGACACGTATCCACGGCCTGCCAGTAGTTCTCGTTCTTCAGGTACACTTTGTAGCAGCTCGCTGTTTTCTCGTAGTGATGCCACCCGCTGGGACATTTCTCTGCAGACAGAGAAGACAAGAGTGAGCACATGATCGCCATGCAGATTCGATTCAAATAAACCTGCTGAGAGCAAAGTGAGACACTTACTGTTGAAGCGCACCGGCTGAGCCACACCGATGACGTCTTCCACCTGGTCGTACCCGCTGCCATAACGAAACCTCTCCTCTTTTATAACAGCACAAATCAAGACAAAAAGGTTAAAAAAGTGGACTTGTTTGTACTCTCTGCCATAACAAATGTAACTGAGAACAACAGATGGTGTTTTCAGTGTGTAGGATAATTGTTAACAGCCCGCGATAATATTTAGAAGTCAAAACCACCACACATCAGTGAAAATAAGATATATACTGAGGCTGATTCTAATCTGAGGAATATGAAAGCAGAAGCAATGCTTTGCTGACCGTGCAGATAGCATCCTCTACTATGTTTTATCAGGAGTTCACAGAGACTAAAGTCTAGACTGAGGGAAGCACCCCAGTACCGTCTATGTGCAACACAATATAATATACACTTTTTAATGACAAAGTTGTTAATGCGATGGATCTCTTGCTACTCTTTGACTAGCTAGTAAGAAAATAAAGTACGTAGGTATGTTACAAACTATAAAGAAAACACACTGTCTCAATTGTGGCATCTTTACTACTTTTTCTTAGTATAAACTAGAAGAAAAAGATCAGATTTAAAAACGGGGAATATGCTTGATCTCTTAGAGCACATATGATATATCAGCAGATAATAGGTGTTTACTGATATTGGCATTTATAACAGCTGATAAATGAGCATTTAAAATGTAAAAAGACAAGAGAAACAGCCTTCAAATGCTTTTCTGTGTTGATGCTGCATAATCTGTCCACCAGAGGGCCCTCTGTAACTTCCCTGTTAGCAAAACACCTCTGGCACAACAACCAGAGGTGTGTTGCTTTTTTTGATGGTGGCTATATTGGACAACGGATGCTGGATTTGGAGCAGGCAGGAAGGAAGAGAGGACGACCTCAGAGGAGGTTCATGGATGTGGTGATGTAGAAAAGAGGACAGGCTGGTGTGAGACAATGGTGACCCCTGAAGGGAGTAATGGGTAGCAGATAAAAAAAGACTATTTCTCTGTTACATGACTCAATGAGATTTTGTTCTTGACTGATGCTTCAAAAAGGAAGGAACTGCAGGCTATAAAAACAGCAAATACTGAAGAACTTAACTGAAAAAAACCCACCAAATTTGAGGAGCATACACTTTGTTTACATTTATAACAGCATTTATTTTGATTTTGCACTGAGATTCATGACAACTAGAGATGGCACGATACCACTTTTTTAATGTCCGATATAGATATCATAAATTTGGATATCTGAAGATACCGATATGAATCCGATAGTGTAATTTTTAATCAATAAAACTTCTTTAAAAAAAAAAATAAAAAAAATATCTTGCTGCATTTTGTATAAGTTCATATTCAAGTCTAAAAACAAAACAAAACACTAAAGCTATTCTGCTATATTTGTATGCAAAAAATACACTGCACCCAAAATATTTCATAGTTCAGCAATACTGATCAATCTAATAAACTTAAACCTGCACCATCCTTCCTATTCTGGTGTTTTAAAGAGTACTTAGCAGAAATATTAAACAACCTAACTAATAGGGATGTCAACTACCAGCAGAAAAAAAATAGGGAACAGCTAGACATTTTAAATGTGCCCCCGTTTCCCTGTTAATGCCCTATCGGCCCCCTGCATAACTTTGCTAGATCCGCCCCTGCACAGTTGCCAGCCGTCAGCTACGTAGAAAAAGATTCTGGTGTAGAAATTAATATTAAATAAATTCTAACAACAGCTTATCACGGTTAAACTTGCTGCTGTTGTTTAGCCGCTGGTTTCCTTTTTCTGGTGCAAAGTGGGCCAAAAACTAACAAGAGAGACGGACTCGCGACAGAAAAGCTGATCAGCCGATCATTGATCAGTTTCATGATTGAAGTAGCAACAGGAGAGGGAGGGAGAGAATGAGAGGCAGTCGCTCCATATATTGGTTGTTAAGCTTAACGTGGGAATGCTTTACAAACATTCACAGATGAACTTACACACTTGCTTTACTTCTCTCTGGGTTAACTTTCTCTGAGATGAAATGCCGGTTTGGTAGCGAGGCTCCAAATGCTCAACCAGACCGCCAAGAGGTCTCGCACGCTACAGCCGCTCTATCATGTGACACATATTGGACTGATGTGCTAAGGTTATGAGCTGAGTTACGCCATGTTGCAAGTTTTGTGAGGTGCTTTCGTGATATTTAATGGATTGGATTACATTTTTTATTTCTCTCCGACATCCGATCCAGTAATTTAGGTCAGTATTGGACTAATACGGATACATAATATCGGATCGGTCCATCTCTAATGACAACAATCTGTAGCCACAGTTTTCACTGCATACAGTGACAGGCCTTCAGCTGGGTATTTTCAACTTTTCAAGTTTCTCAACTGTAAAGTTGAGACGTTTCTTCTTGCATCGGCCACTCTGCTGTTATTATAAGATTGAAGGATTGCTTCACCTTTTAGTGTTATTAAAAAAAGTTAAGATAAGATAAGATAACCTTTATTAGTCCCACACGTGGGAAATTTGTTTTGTCACAGCAGGAAGTGGACAGTGCAAAAGTTATGAGGCAAAAATTAGAATACAATAAGAATAAATACAGTACACAACTGTACAGAATAGAATAAAATAAAATACTATATACAGTAGAATAAAATAAAATAAATATACAATAAGATAAAAATAGAATACAAATACAAATACTATATACAACTGAGTAAAAATACAACGATGAGTGCCCTAACAAGAACAAAGACTCTCCAGCAAGCCGCTGATTAACGTGACAATAAGCCCTTGACTTGAGTAAGGCTTGCATTTCTCAGTAAGCTCACACTTAAAAAAAACAAAAGGTCAGTAGTTGTCCCTCTAAACATGCAGACTATCAGATATATGAATTTGTCCAGTTTTACTGCTGAATAAACAGAAAGAAAAAGAAGCAGAAGGAAATTACTTCTCAACTTCTTAAGCTGTTCTGTTAAAAATGGGGTTTTACTGCAGAATGAATAGACTTCAGTGTGAACCCTTAATCGTTTAACAGCAGTGCCGGCATGGAGCGTTAACTCGGAGCGTGGACGGCTGCTGTATGGAGGTCACATGCTGCACTCAATCCTTTCACTAACTCCTGTTATGCTGTTAGAGATCTCGGGATAAGGTCTTTCTAGATTTAAGCGGAGAACAATAGGATTTTGTGGTTAGCACTGTTGCCGCACAGCAAGAAGGTCCTGAGTTCAATTCCACCATCAGGCCGGAGTCTTTCTGTGTGGAGTTTGCATGTTCTCCCCATGTTTGCGTGGGTTCCCTCCGGGTACTCCGGCTTCCTCCCACCGTCCAAAGACATGCAGCTTGTGGGGATAGGTTAATTGATTAATCCAAATTGTCACTAGGTGTGAATGTGCGAGTGAATGTGAGTGTGAATGGTTGTCTGTCCCTATGTGTTAGCCCTGCGACAGACTGGCGACTTGTCCAGGGTGTACCCCGCCTTTCGCCCTATGACAGCTGGGATAGGCTCCAGCGCCCCCCGCGACCCTGAAAAGGATAAGCGGAAGCGAATGGATGGATGGACAATAGGATTTTGGTCAAAGGCTTAGTGACATCTATGCAGTGTAGGACAGATGAACCAGCAGTAAACAAAAACAGAGACACATGTGCAGCCACTCAGCCTTTAACCCTTCTTCCCCCTGCCATCTGACGCTGTCAATAGAGCGGACTCACTGTGAGGGACTATGAGGACTACAAAACCACATCTGAGCAGCTGAGCAAAAGCAAATTAGTAAGACAGGACTGTTTATGTGGGTGGTTATTGTATTAAATGCAACTATGCCATGCTGCAGTTCAGACAGGGACGCAAGGGCCAAGATTTACTATTTTTACGTTTGGTAGGAAAAACCTCTGTGATAAAAACAAAGCTATTGTCAGTATCTGTTGAAGAGGTGCACTGAAAGGAGTGGACGCAGGTATTTAAAAGTCATAAAACCTGATCTACTAATGCTAAAGGCAGGTGATTTTACTGCCAACTGTGCTCAATTTAACTCAGTTCTCCAACTTCTCTGGAATGAGAAGGAGAGATGGCATGTGTTCAAAGTAGAAAAACTTAAGGCTGAGCGCCGCATATTTCTGGCCCTCAATACTACCGATATTCACCCAAGTGACATGTAATTCCTAATTTTCCACTTCCGAACTTGCTCAGTAACATACATACACACTGAACACCAAACGTGTGAATGCTCAGTGTCAAAAATAGCACTGTGAAAAAAATAAAAAACACTGACATGGGGCCAGCTGATTTTTCTGAACAAGAAAAGAAAGAAACAGATATTCTGGCTTCATCCAGTTCAGACCCAGTTAGTATTCCAACCGTCTCCTGTAGTGCAAAAGCATGTTTATGGATGGTGTGCGACTTGCTTTGTAGCCGTGTTCCTGTGGGATTACGCTTTAGCAGGAAATCTACAACCTAACTATGTCGAAACTCAACGCATTAGCCTTACATGCACCTCCCTAGAAATGTAACCACACATTGGGTTAATGCAGCCCACAACTACTCTGATTGGTCAATTATTCCTGTGTATGTCTGGCTACTTTTTGGTTCAGTTTTTCAAATTTATCAGTGAGAGCATAAAATCATCGCCTCAATGTAAGGAATAATAATCAATATTAGAACTCACAAATATCAGCAAATTCCTGAAGGGAGATTGTTGAAACTATCAGAATGAAGACGAGGGAGTGTACAAAGAAATGGAAAAAGTCCCCTCAAGCCCCCGAAGAACACTGACCACAACAAAGCATTGACATTGCCTGGCATCGCATGGAAAACACCAGGACACGACCACACTGTAATTAACATGTAATGCACCAGCACAAGAGTAAGTGCAAGCTGTGGGCTCCACAAAGCTTCCCTGCACAGGTCTGGTGCACTGGCGACCTGTCCAGGGTGTAGCCAGGTGGGATAGGTGGGATAACTCCAGCCTCCATACAACCATGAGCTGGATAACCGGTTTAGATGGAAGGAGATTACCCAGAAAACAAAAACATATTGATTTTCCTTCAGCTGCCTCTCATTGATCTGAGCTGCCATGCTCTTTCAAAGAGAAAGCACATGTCCTGTTCATCCTGCTCTTTTACTCCATCATATTCCTTAATACACACTCACTCAATCAACTCTTCTGTATGTAGATGTCACTGCTCATTAATGACATGGACTAACAGCGTCTTTGTTTACAAACTGAGGCACTGATGGCTGATCACCTGCAGATAACTTCCATTTACCCTGTATACTAAATCTGTGCATATATTCACCTGAACATCTCTCAGTTTGGCTTGATTAGATTGCGCTACATCCTCCACACCTGTATTCAGAGCTGCTCAGCTGTGGTCTGATCATCCAAGCGTGAAAAGGTTCTAAAAGGTTCTGGGTGTTGCTAGACTTTCCAAAAATCAATCATGTTATGGGTGTTAGGTAACAGACTGAGTGTGAAAGGGCTTAAGTGAGCTGCACTCACGGGGACAGTCCATCTCGTCACTCTTGTCCTCACACGCTGTCCAGCCGTCACACTGCCAGGACATCGGGATACACTGCATCTTCCCACTGCGGCAGGCAAACTGCCCGGGGCTGCAGCGCTGCTCTGAAATACACACAAAAAAAGAGGGTTTATGTGGTTAAACCTGCACATAACCAAGGCCTTTTTCCTAAGAAGAGAAAAACCATTTAAACTCAGAGTGCAGCAGTCTGAATGGCGCCGTGTGAGCTTTCAAGGCAGTTAATAAAATAAGATGTCTGAGATGGCGAATGGGTAAATGTACATCATCACCATTACTTCGTGAGTATTGACATTGGGATGATTTAACACAACTGCTTACACGCTCAAAACAAAAACAACAACAACAACAAAAAAACCACAACAGGCCAAATGCAAAGGAAAGGGATGCACTTTTTGGCCAAACAAGAGCATTATTGGAAAACACACAACGTTATTATGTTAATAAATGAGTGGAAGACAAAATTGTAACTGAATAAAAATTCAATCAACTGTGCTTCCTGTGATTGTGACTGTCCTAATTATTACTCTTAGGGTACTCTTAGGGCAGAGCTACTGTCCTAAGAGTAGCTCTGCCACTTTAACAGAATTTGTCTGGTATTTCCTTTGACGTAGTGGTGTCATTTCTGTGCCTAGGAAGTAATAGTGACCCTTAAGCCCCTTGCTTAAGGGCCTTTTTCCGCCCCTTAAGCAAGGGGCGGAAAAAAGCCACAGCCGCTAGCGATCACGTATGTTTGGATTTCTTAAACTTTATCAGAGATGTCGATCAACTGCAAGGAGGAAGATAATCTGCAGAGCCATTTCATCATGTCTGCAAGCCACTGCGTTATGTTTATAGCCTGACATTAATAGAATCTGCTGCTAAGAGTATTTCATGATATTCAGTAACATTAGAGCGCTGAGTACTCCTGCAAGCAGTTCAGTGATGACAGCAACTCAAGAAGAAGCCTAAGGCACACAGCAGACAATACTGAACTTCTATGTTCTGTCTGTTTAGCGGCCTATGAAATAAACTGAGCTTTCCCGATGCAGTTAAACAGCTCAGTGGGCAGTGTCAACATTACTGATCATCAGATCAATAACTTATCACTATTTGCTTGTTTTTAGATTGTTACAGAAAAGGGTAAGTTCAACATACTCGGGATATCGCTTGCCTTTACTTAAGCTGTCATATGAAAGTACATATACTTCTGTTAAGTGTTTCCAGCTGGGCATCGTGTACCTGGAGTTAGGGCTGCTCAATTAATCAAATTTTAAATCACGATTACGATCTGGGCTTTCAACGATCATTAAAAATGACTGAGCCGATTATTAGCCCCTCCCTCATTTATCCGCGACACCTTAAAGGCCGGTCCGTGAAAATATTGTCAGGCATAAACCGGCCCTTGGCGCAAAAAAGGTTGGAGACCGCTGATTAAGAGGACCCGAGGGAAGCTCGGAAAGCTAAGCAGAAGTTATTTGGAGAGGAGAGTGACTGCCGTTGGTTGAAAAGAGAGGTAAAAAAAAAAAACCTCAGTGGTGTTGTACACTATTTTATATTATTTTTTAAAGTCATTATTCAATACATTGTTATTGTTAACCCTTTAAAGCCGGTCAGAGCACCATGCTCCGTTTTGTGTAACATTTTTAAATCCCTGTAGAACCTGAACCGTGTAAGCGAGGAGTTTTACTTACATCTTATGCCATCAGCTTGTCCTCGGTCACGGTTTCCTTCCACATATAGCTTTGCAAAAGTTGCATAAAAAGCGCTTGCAGGAACAAAAACATAATATTCCAGAAACACGCTTTGCCGATCCGATCAGCTGTTCGTAACACTTCCCACAGTGAAACAGACGTCAGCGCAAACTATCGCATGTCCGCCATTTCCTGCCCGAAACCGGAAGTGACATAATTTTCGCGGAAAATGTAGTTTTTTACTTGTAGGCTTTAAAAGCCTATACTGGTGTTTTTATAAGTCATGTTTGACTTTTCTGAATAGTTTCTGGGATGCTTGCAACTCGAATTGCACTGCTGGAAATAGTTTATTTTGATGCACCTGCTGTTTTTAGATTTCCTGTTGTTGTAAACTATTTTTTGCAACTTTTTTGTATTTAAAAGTTTTGAGGGATAAACCTCTTAAATTTCTCCAAGTAGAAATATATGTAAAAAAAAAACAAAAACGATTTTCAATTTTTTTCTAGTTTATTGCACTTTTTTGCAATTAATGTAGTTACTATGGACTTAATGCATACATATTATTAAAATATGGGCTATAACAGTTGTATAGCAACTTGAAATGCTCCCACAAATGGCACTACAACATATAAAAAAATAATATAAGCTCTGGCGGACTTGGTTCTATAGTAGGTCGTAAGGGTTAAATAAATATTGTCAAATAATCGAGATCTCAATTTCAGTGAAAATAATCGTGATTATCATTTTTGCCATAATCGAGCAGCCCTACCTGGAGTCAAATGTTTTAACCGATGCATGAAACAATACATTTTTAGACATAAGTGGTAATGGCTGCCGTTTTATTTGTGAATATTTATTACACGGCGTGCTGCGGGGAAAAGCCTGTTCTAACGTTTGAGTCTAAGGTTTAGTTTTTAGCACCTGGCGGCTCTTTTTTGCTTCTCATCCGTAAATAATCTGCTCTTTCACGTGATTCAGTTTATTTTGAAAAGTCTCAACAGGCTCTTGATCTTTATTCTGAAAGGTTTATGTGGAAAATAAACAAGCGGACACCAATGGTTTTATCGTTGTTGTTGCTAACGACAACTCATAAAAACAGGCGCTTGTCCGACCGTACTGTGGTTATATTAAATATAAGAGAAAGAGAGAACTTTAAGAAATTAATATAGCCACTACAGTGACCATCAAAACGATGAAAAAATATTGCCGTAAACAGTTTATTTTGCGACACCACAAAACAAATGATAGCGTAAAATGAAACGATAGATGTTTTTATATCGTCATCCGATATATATCATTATATCGAACAGCCCTAGGACAGAGTGAATGAAAATAAAAACTGAAATTTAAGTTCCTTTCCTTAATACAGGGTATTATTTTCAACAATAGATTTAACAGTCCTGCCCATTAGAGATCAGACTGTGCTACATGAAGCCCATTAACTAAAATCTGTTTTAGCCCACCTGGTTTATATTAAAATATAAATTTGACTGCTTTAAAAGGACTTTTAGTTTAATACAGGGTGACTCTTATATTGAAAATCTGCTTGAAAACCCCAAAAACATACTGTGCTTACCTGACAATAATCTTGCCAGAGCTACCCGTGGACCTGAAACAAATAGAAAAAAAAAGAGTGACTAGCCTGTATATCAGTGTGTCGTCTTTCAAAAAAAAGTAAAAATATATTTCATTTAATCCAGTCCGATTTAAAAAAAAAAAAAAAAAAAAGTTATATTTTTTTAATCCTTTTTATGCTGCTCGTGATTTTTTTCTTTATTTCTTACTGTCACCTGTTCTCTCCACCCTCTTGTTTGTGAGGACACAGGTAGTCATGTAAACCTGCAGAGGAGCTGCATCACCCACTTGCCTGACAAATATAGCAACACTATTTTTTTCTTAGAAGAGAGAGAAAGGGAGAAAAAAAAAGCTTATTTAATTTAAAACCAGACCTCCAGCTTTGAAAATTAACACAGCTGCGACCACAACCTAAACTGGACTTCAGTGTTAAATATTATTTATTTGTACTACAGGTGGTGCAAAATAAATAAGCAATTACAAGAAAAAAAAACAAACAGATTTCCCAAATAAAAGCTGTCAGTTAGTTATAAGAGTTAGTTTTGATGTCAGATTTTCTAAATAAAAGTTATTTCCCAGATGTCTGACTTCATTACCATCATACTTCAACTTTTATAGCCAAACTATTTAGCTACCGTTCTTTTGCAACAAGCATTAAAGCCCAACAACACCACCGGATTTCCAGAAAGCCTAGTTCTGATTGCTGCAACCTTACTGCACAAGGATTCCTTAGACACTAACAACCCTGTGGGAACTTCTCACTGGGCTTTACACCATGATTTAAGCATTAAAAAGCTTTTTCTAGTACTGGACTGTACATCCCTATTTTATAGAGAAGCAGGATGAAGAAAAAACCCCACATTGTGGCTGGGATGAATTCATTGCAATTTGTTCTTGGAAGCATTACAACGCTACCAGTTCATCTATATTTCAGTGTAATGCTTGTCCGAGGGTTAAACAGCGCTAGAGTTGTTAATTTAAGCTTCGGAAAGCTAATGTTAGATCGAAGCAGTGCTACTGAACCTGTAACCCTTAAGGTTAACAAGATCACACAGTCCACGGGTGTTTTAATAGCCATCTCACACAGAAATGTCACCTCTTGGTTAATGCTAAGTGGACTGAGGTGCATTACAGACACATCTCAGTCTCCAGGGAGTGAGTGCATCATCAAACTTGAATGTGTGTCAAAATGACAGATAACTTTAAAGACATTAACAATTAAACACATTAGAGGGAGCTAATAATAATAATTCATCCTTAAGTTTATGATAAATAATTGTTGGCGGATGGGTTAAAAAGCTTTGTTTACGGTAATCAAACAGGGGCAGAAGGTGATGGCCCTTAGTTGGAAGCAGGCTTGTTTTAGAGTCCGATTTTTTTTAAAATCTAATGCCCCAGTTCAATCAGTGCATTGAATGAAGCTTCGCTCAGATTCCCTCATATTTGCCCTCTTAAAGTCATGACATTATGACTGCAGGCAATCATATTTCAAAAGTGAGGGGATTTCCCCTTTAAATGCTTCCACAGGGGGGATTTATACACTTTGGGAGGGATCAGGGTCAGTTTGAGGATCAAACTGTTGGGGGGATAAGCCGAGTGAGCTCAAGACTGGAGGTCCGAATAACCGATAAGTAACGTGCAGGTCACTGGTTTGAGTCCCTGTTCAGATGAAGGCACTTCCTTTTTCTCCAGAGTGTGATCCTAGGTGTCTTAAGTAGATTTAGATGTCTGCACTCTGTCAATTTCACATCTTTTAAGTCTCATAGAAACATGGAAGGAAAGCACATCAGACGTTGTCCACATTGGATGTCAATTCATCTTTGGAGCAATTTGGACCAGTCCGGTGCAATGCTTTTAATTGTTTTGGGTATTTTCCTACATTATAAATGCTAATTTGAGGCCCTAGTTTCTGATATATAGTATTCTCCATGTGCAGGAAGCAAACAAGACTTTTATTAGCAGTTCTGGTTTCTATTTTGAGTCTTACTGACTAGCACAGACTTGGAAAATAGGAATACATTGGCTGAAATGAATCTCAAACACATCAACACTTTGTCCAATCACAATTCAGCTATTTATTGAGTTTAAATAAAAAGCTCCTTACTCATAGTCAGACTGCAAACAGTGACTGAAACACAAAAAAGGACATCCAGACTTATGTGTGATTTTTCTTTTATGTGGATACCCACCGGCTATGGTAGTAGCTAAGGATTTTGGGAAGTGGCGACCCTGAAAATTGATCATGAGGACAGGTTGACTTTCCATGCTTTTTATTTACAGAAAGATAAATAAAACACAGCCCAATAAAACCTCTGATAAAACCTCTGATATGCCACAATAAAAGCTGCTTCAAATCAAAATCCCTAGTGTTTCAGTGGACACTAGCAATACAGTTTATTGAAACGCGCATGCTTTTATTGTGAAACATTTTCTTGTGTATTAAATATATTACAAACGAATTAACCAATTACCTTATAATGTACATGTTTGCAGACTTGCTAAAGAAAACAAGCCTCTTGCTGTGTGTAGCTGAATAAACACTTTCATCAGAGAAGGATGTGAGCCTTTTCCTCTTCCCTACAAGGCTGCCAGATAATTGTAACAAATCCTCCGACAGGGAACAATATTTTAATTTAAAAAATTTTCCCCATACATTTCCCACTAATGAATATTGCAATAAGACTTGTTGCTAAGGCTAAGAAGCAAACAAAGCCAAATCCAGCTTGTTACTGGCTGACTCTTTATATAGTTACATGTGCTCCTTCAGAACTATAAAATACAAGCATATGTGCTCCATTTGAATGATGACTGTCTGCGCACATCAGTATTCATGCTTTCAGTGCATAGCTGGTATCTGTACTGCTCGAAAACCCACAAATGCTACTGGAATCAGAATAAGATGCCAGCAGCTGCCTGCTTTAGGTTATCAGACATTACAAGCTGAAATCAGGACTTGTGCATATCCAACCTGTTCATATATCAGAATAACAATGATTAGGCAGTTATTGTTTTGTTACTGCTGCGGGAAAACACAAGGTCAGAAAATCAGAGATCTCAGTTTAGTTAAAGGCAACAGGGGCAAAAAAAAAAAAACAAAAAAAAAAACAACAACTAAAAAACCCCATCCCTTGCCGAGGCTTTTTTTCAGGATTTTATGATCTGTACATGTTGACAAAAGAATCAGCAAACACTGGTTACCCTGAGCGAAGTGAGCCTCTGCATCTCTTATATAACCGACAGGAAAGCACAATAAAGACTATGAGACTGCCCCAGCTCGGTCCCGCTCAAGTGTAACGGCACAGTGAACCGGCCTTGTGCACACGCTGCATCATCTCCAGCTGCTGATGATTCATATCAGCACTGAGCTTTGCTGTTAAAAGCACTGTGTGGGTATGGACATTCATTTATTTCTTTTTCATTGCACCATCTCACATTAACAAGCCATATTTTTATCTGCACCTTGTGCATGAAAGCACTGCTGGTCAGCTTCCTGTGATAATTAACCAAAGTAAAGCGCCTTTCCTGTGCTAACACTGTCAGTTCAGCTGTGAGACACACTTAATATTTAAAATTGTAAACAAAGCTGTGTGACTGGAAGCTACAATGTTATTAGAAAAAGTTAACACTGTTTCCAAAGTAAGTAGTGTCAAAGGGGCAATACGGATTATCTCTATAGACCAATTCACCATGTTAGCTATAAGACGCCTTATGAAATCAGTCCTTGAGTCACTTCTATATTATTTTAAATTCCTCTACAAAAGCAGTCCCCAGTAGGGCTGAACGATATATCGCATTTGCGATAATATCGCGACATGATCAAGTGCAATTTTCTAACCGCAAAGGCTGCGATTATACTCTGGACATGTCCAAATTCATGGGCTGCATCCTCCTGAGGCCGCATTTGTAGACCGATTACGTCACAGCGACGTGCCGAAGGCTGTCCAAATTACTACCATATCCCAGAATTCATAGCGCGGCCCAGCCAAACTCCAGTTTCCAGCAATGGCGGCCGCTACTAAGTTTTAAAATTACTCATACTAATCTTTCTGGGTCACAAAATAAACTTTTAACATATTTTCAGGTGAGAAAGTAGTTGTGTAAACATCAAATATCTGCTCGGTTTATCAAGATATCCCATATTTGCAAAAGTGCTTCGACGTTTTCAGAGGCGTCTGCTACCCACCAGCTCGACAGCTAGCCGGGAGCTCGAGGGTTACTGATGCGGCCGAGAACGGCACAACTCCCGGCACATCATTTTCAGATCACCGCGGAGTTTCGCTGCTCGGGTTAAACGTAATATATAAGTCACTTAGACAACCTAAAAATGTTATTGTTGGGCTTTTTTCAGTGTTTTGTTTGTTCGTGAGTAAATCGGTTTGGCTGAGATTAAAGTTATTAGATTAGATAAAATAAAACTTTATTAATCCCCCGGGTGGGTTCCTCCTTGGTTTTCACACAGCTGACTAAACGTCAAACAGAAAACTTATTAAACAGAAGTATGAGACAGTCGAGAATTTACACCAGTGTCTGGTTATATTTTAGATAGCAAGAAGCAGACGGCCGAGATTATTAAACTCCACCGAGACAGCGGTGACGCTAATCAGAACTAGACCGTCCAATTTCACGCCTTGAAATTTTAAAGGCGTGTTTGTGTGTGTGTTTATACAATTGCTATTATGTTTGCACTTTATGTGTAATGTTACTGACTGCAGAGATCAGTAAGATGTGTGCATTTTTTATTTATTAGTTTTATTTATTTAATATTATTTTTTAATTGAATGACTGTCTAGTAGTTCACAGATGTCGAAAAACTGAGTGTGGTAAAGCCACTGATTTTTTTATGTATATTTCTGCAATCTGCACATTGTACTGACTTTCATTTTAATGTTTACACCAGGGTTCCTTGTCAGCACTTTATGCTCAGATGTTTGTAAGCTAAAAATAAACTATTGTGTATGTTCAAATATACTGTTGTGATTGAAGAAGTTAAATAAAAATGTCAGTCATCAATTCATGCATCACCTCATGTCATCATAACAGAGGTCTGTCTTCCAGGAAAGAACAGTTTAAAATTAATGTAATATAGTATTGGCCATACTATATGATGTATTGCTTGTCTTTGTTTAATAATACAGAAGACAAAGACCTTAAAAAATAATCGCATATCGCATCGCAATCGCAATATTGGGGCAAAAAATCGCAATTAGATTATTTTCCATAATCGTTCAGCCCTAGTCCCCAGCAAACCAGGACGAGAAGTGTCAAAGTGAAAAAGTTTTGCTCTACAGCCAGAAATGTGAAAGGGGATGAGGGCTGTCTTACAGCAATCCTGCAGAAGGAAGTAATTCACCCGTATAGACACTATTTACCCCATAAAACAACCAAATGGAAACCATAACTTAGCCTCATGTCTGGACAATGTTGACATCAAATTTCACGAGTTCTCTCAAGCGCCATATTATCTCATTTACTGCTTTTCGCTAGCTGCCAGAATACACGTACACAGGGTTATTTTGCCCACATGTCATGTTTCAAACATTTGCCTCAGTGACCTTTCAATAAACTGCATCACTGTATTATTGCGTGGCTGTACTTCAAGTCTACCTGTTAAAATCCTCAAACGATAAATGGCACAGGTTGAAACACCGCCAATTTTTTTGTGAAAAACAGACTACTGAACAGCCGACAGTGCAACACAAATCGGCTGCTCAGACCCACAGACAAGACCCAAAGATTAGCTGACTGCAGCTCAAGTTTAAGCTGATGGTTGTGTCAGTCACACTACACAAAAACAACCAAGCTCTGTTCACTTTTATACGCTGTTGGCTGTGCTTAACCTCTTGACTCTTTTTTTAGAGCGCACACTGAAGTTTTTCACTCTCAGACAGCTCGGTTCACCTCTAGTCTCTGTAACCCACAGGACACATGCTAACCACTGGGCCTATCATGTGCATTTCTGCTTTTATCTTAACCATACATACTGCTTCTAGCGTGTATTGTTATGCATCATGCAAATGCAGGAAACCTGCTGATTTGCCTTATTTGCACGTGAAACTCAGCTGGCCAATTGAGATGATCCCGATCACATAGATTTGCCTTAAAATGTGTGACACTTCAGTGTTGCCTCCCTCATTGGAAAATGCATAATCTGAACCTTTGAGAGTTTGCTGGAGTCAGCTGTGAAACAAATGTAGAAAGCAGGTATGCCCTTTATAAGTGTTAAAAATGTATGAGGATGATGTGGTTTAGCGGGTTACATCAATACCAAGTTAATGTCTCCACAACACGAAGTCTTAAGCAATTATTTACATGTACGTTCAGATTTGGAGTTATACTCCCGCAGTCTTGATCTCAAGTCAAATGACCAAGTCATGGTTGAAATAGTGACAAAAAAAAGCCAGCCCAACTTATAAAAACACAAGATGATGCATTCACTCCTGAGCATTTAAGAAAATCATGACTGTACTATTTGGAAACTCCTAATATAAATAAACATTTGCCCAGGGAACAAACCTCGACACGACCGATAAAAAGCACGCCCTGTTTGGTGTGCCAATTGTTTTCTAGGTGGGAGGTTTCTCCTTTGAATCGAGGCAGACAATAAAGTGTTTATTCATGAGGCTGAACTGATAGTCTGAACTGAATATCAGGATCACAAGACCGGGATTAAAGCAAACCACAAGACGCATTTGGCCTTTCCCTGCTCAAATGGACATCTAAACAGCACCTTAGAAGCTCTGCATTTGAAACAAAAGTAGAACACACTTACAGCAGAGACAAATAATAATTTTTTTTTACCTGTTTGGATCTCTATGACCTTCCAGGTGTATTTTATAATTATTCACTGTCACCAGGGGGCAGCATTTTACCAGTGGATGTGCTCAGGTACTTTCAAACAAGAGCTGCTGTTTAACTGTTGGCATTTCTTTTTAGGTACTGCTGTTTCCTTTGTGCCAGGCTGCAATTATAAAAAGCCTCATTGAAGGTTACACTGACTCACTAAACCATCTTCGAGTTTAAAATGGTATTACACAAAAGTATAGCACAGCACTAGTTCTTATTAAGTGGGCATCTCTTCAACACAATACACACAAGTCAAAGTGATTGTTCCTAAACATCAGTTGATAAGCTCTTACTTTGGGTGGTTTTTACAGATATGAAACAATATTGTGTTAAAATGGAGAGTAGTTTTAAACAAAAAAATGCATTTCTTTGTTTAGGGATTTGATTGTTTCTTTTTCCCTTTTCAAATGTTACAGTGTGTCCTGTGCAGGGGTGCCATGATATTTAAAACAAATACTGCCATGATGTTAATAATAGACATAAATCAGGGTTCCTTTTGCTCAAAATGAGCTTTTGGCAGTGACTTTTGATATTGATCAGGGCGCATGTAGTTAAGGCAAAAAGCCTGTGTTACCTGATTTAACAAACCTTTTCCTTTTATTGTATTTAACCTTAAATCAACTAAACTCAGCTTTAGAAAACTGATTTGCAACACACAATCCCCGTCTTTTGTGGACTCTAAAATATATATAATCATCTAAGAAAGGTGTTTTTCTGGCTACACTCCCTTACCCTACCTCCCTGCTAGGGCTGGGCCATATTATACCGTTCACGGTAATACCGGTATAATGTTAGGCAACGATAGGAAAATGAAATATCGCGATAGAATGGGAGTAAAACGCGCATGCGCAGTGCCTTTGTTTTCATACGCACATGGCCGATTGTTGAGTGAAACAGATGAACCAGAATTGGTTTGTAAAAATGGTGCAACTTCCGTGATGTGGAACTGGTTTGGTGTTTGTCCGTCAGATACACAACAAAGCACATTTTTTTGCAGAACATGCAAGCGGCCGTCGTTATTGTCATATTTGTCGGACTAAGATGCTCTTAAATCTGGGAGTAATCTGGGTCCTAAACTCCATATGCTTCAGGTCAAACAACACTGCAGCATCACTTAGAGTTAAAAACTGTCTAAATTATTTCATCTTTAATAAAACGATCAGCATTGCTGCTTTACCAGGTGTAACTATAAAGTTTAACTTCCAGGCATCCATGAAAACAAAAGTTATTACATTTAACGGAGTTAGAAGTTAGCAGGAAGCTAGCGGAAGTTAGCTCGCTAGTTTCGCTAGTTACCTAAGCATGATATTGCATGTTCTGACTGAGAGATTTCTGAAAAAAATCAAACGTACAGCTCTGCTATCACTTCCAACATAAATGAAGACAGGAAACTAAACAGCAGTGACGTTTGTAGGGTTACTGAAGTTGGGCTAGCTGGTATATAATGATGTGCTACGTGATCGCTAGCGACACAGCTATGTTAGCATAACATAAACAGTGAAGCTGGAGGACGAACACTAACACTTTTCCACTTATAAAAGTTAACGTGAAGGTTCTTCATGGTTAGAGACAAATGCAATTGCATGGCAGGATGCTGTAAACGGACCAAACTTCAGTCAGGAGAACAACTGAGATAATCCATCCACAATACGAGGTTAGTCATTAATATACTGCAACAACATGGGAATAGAGCAGCTGCCAGAGAATTCAACATTAATGAATCAATGGTACAGAAGTGGAGGAAGCAAGAAGAATGAGTTTAATAAAGTTTGATTTATCTGACTGCTTTGTTTCGCTTAATGTGCCTTATAATCCCGTGCACCTTATGGTCCGAAAAATGCGTACTGCACCTCTTTTTAACTTCAGTGGATATTATACATGGTTATGCTCAGGATATGTCAGCCCATTTCTACTGGAAATGCCTTTTGGTTAAACTTTCAGCAAGGAATTTGCATTTGCACTGTTACATTTTTATAAAGCTTTAATGTACATAAAAACCAGCTTCTTGTTTAAGTGAAAATAAATGGAAGGTTGTCTTTTTGCGCTAGTAATGTTGTGGAGTTGTATTTTGTCTCGCATCAATTATATCGTCGGTTATATCGTTATCGCAAATTTTCAAATATATATCGTGATAAATATTTTTGGCCATATCGCCCTGCTCTACTCCCTGCACTAATGTGCTGCAGATTTTTAGTGCAAGCAATTTGTCAAAATAAGACAAAACATCCAATAAATGAAGTTAAACTGAATTTTTCTATACAGATGTTTTTTTGACCACTATATTCATATAGTGGCACCACTAGCCCTGAGTATTAGCTTACGAGCTTATGTTGCCACAGAGACATGACGCATTACCCTTTAATCTCTATTCATCAACTAAGAAGTTTCCTTCAGACAGCTTTATCGTTTTAGTCATCACACTGGTGTGTAGTGCGATGTGCCTGGGCTTGCAGCTCTATGATGTGAGACAGGTTTAGTGATGCAGGAGCATGAATCTCTGACATGCATTTCAAATTGAGGCTTCACGGCGGAAGCGGAGACCAACCCTGGAATGTAGTGAAGCCTAAATACACCTACATTGTTTACAAAGCTTTGGATTGAGCCAAGATATCGTTTCCACCTTGCGTAAGCACAATTAAGTGAATAAATGATTATGAGCTGTATCAAAAGGTCAAAACTAGACGGTTGACTCGAAGCGACCTTGTTTATTTTGAGAACAACACACAGCCTTACTTGATTTTCAGGTGAAATAAATTATAATTTCGTTTAGAGATTTCAAGCTGGTGGGCATTACTTTAAAAGATTAAACATAACAAGAGTGCCAGCAGCAGCAGTAAAGGGGTCCTCCCCGCTGTCCAGCAGCAGCAGGAACACGGGTTAAAAAGTACCGGAGTCCCCGGCTTGTGGAGCAGGCCTCCCCGGTGAACCTGCCGCCCCCTGCCTCCAGCTCTAATCCGTTTCTCCCACTTTCTAGCAGAGCCCGGGGGGAATACATGCACAAGAAAAACAACTCGGAGAGGCTATTTACCTGCCCGTGGTGGGTCCGTTAAGGTGAGGACGAAGAGAAGAGAGAAGAGGACGAAACTGCTGCTGTCAGCTTTCGGCAACATTTATCCTCCATTCATAGTAACTCCTCTATCCAGAAATGTAAGATATATTCCGAGGATCTGCACCGCCGCCGCCCTTTCCGAAACTACACCGCGAAAAGCTGAACGCAATTTGTGCCCATTTTCACGCAGTCGGAGCGGCAGCTGAGGGAAGAAAACAGCGTGTGCACAAGCATAGTCGTACCGCTCAGCGACCAGGGTCGTGCTTCCGAGGGGCTAACGTTAGCTAGCTGAGCCGCTCTGCCGTTAACGTCCCGTCCCGCTGCTCGGTGCCGAGCGACTCTCATCCAAGATGGCCGCGGCCTCCCATCACAACAATCCCAAACATGCAGCGCGCACACACAGGCCATCAGCTGGAGGAGCCAGGGGCGGGGCTTACTGCGCGCGTGCGTGTGTGTTTGTGTGTGTGCTGAGGCCATTCAACTCTAAATATCGCTAGTTAAATAATTTCTTTGACTCAAGATAAAACTAAAAAGGCACAAGATGTACATCATACTATTATTATTATTATTATTATTATCATCTCTGGGAAATAATAATAATATTTAACGTGAGAAAAGGGTTTTAAGACTAATGTATCGAATAAAACGTTCTAAATATAACTGTTATTCTTGTAAATTTAACTGATTGTATTTAGTATTGTCTTTTCTATTTTGTTGTAAATGTATTTAAAACAGTCAGTTCAGTTTAAAGCTGAAAATATTTACTTTCAGATAATTTGCACATATTTCAAGCTGTGTGCACATTTTATGTTTTCTTTTTAGAACTTTTTTTTTTTTAAAGAAAATTAAACTTTAGATAATTTATCCTGCAAAGTTATACAAACCTATGTCAATTCTGAAAGACTTTAAACCAAATAGTCTTTTTCAATAAAAAATTAAGGAAAAAAGCAGCTGAGAAAGAGTATAGTTTAACCCAACAACACTAAATCGTGCCAGACATTTGGAACATGTCTAGATGAAGTTTGTGGAATGTGGATGACAAACCTTGTCCTAAAGCTATTATGAATCTTACTTAAGTTTCCATTCAACCCCTCCAGCCGGTTGGGGCAGATGGCTACCTCTCCCTGAGCCTGATCCAAACAGAGGTCACTTCCTGGTAAACTGGAGTTTTCCCACAATCATCTAGTGCTTGCTCACAGGGGATCATCTGACTGTTGAGGTTTTCTCCAAAACTACTGCAGAGTTTTTACCGTAAAGCACCTTGAGGCAACTGTTGTTGTGTTTTGGCGCTGTATAAATAAACTTGAATTGAACTGAAGAAGCTTACATTTAAAATAAATCACATTGTTTGTGCACTAGAAGACCTAATGATCAGTGGAATTATTCTTTCAGACAACACAGACAGTGAATGCAATCTCTTCCCACTTTACTACAACATCATTTAGAGTCAGTAGCTTATTAAAAAGGAGTAAATTCAGCTGAAACAATAATGATGTTTTATTATTCACCCTTACCTCTATCAAAAAATGATGGAGGTAAGAGGAAACAGGTGAGACCTTTGTACGAAAATAGCTGTATTGTCAGATGACACCTACTTATGGAAGCTCCTTTCCACCACTGAACAAAAAACCCAAAACTTTTTTTGCCATCTGTAATCAAAACTTTGAGATAGCAACTTAAAACGTTGACAAGCTTTCATAACTACTTGACTGAAGTTTCGTATTGGCTTTATTTATTTTAAATGTAAATATTGTCTCTGCCATGTCTTAGTGCTGTCCTGCACAAGAAAGGAATCTCTAACATTGGAAAAATATATATTTTTTTAGTCAGGCCAATCATTCTTTAAATGGACATGAAAAGTGTGTGGCAACTCTACACAAGCACCTTTTTCTTTGAGATAAAACATACTTAGATCAAATAAAATGTTAACTTTAACTAGGATGCACACAACTGACAGGGTGACACTTTAAATCTGTGGCAAGTTAAAAAAAAAAGAAAAAAAAAAAAGGGGCCTCTTTACCATCAGTTCTGACAGCAAACCAGACTGAAGGCAAACTGGAGCATTTGAAAACATAAAAGCATGACAGGTCTTTTTATTTGGACCCTGACCCAACTCCTTTAGCACCAACAGATGGGAGAACAAAACTATACGGCTGACAATTCATTATCTGATTGCAAACACAGATTTTAGCCCCAAAAGGTATATTTTACATTTAGAAAGTTTAGGAAAGGGTTCTACATCTTTATGATGGTGAGAGCAGGCTCAAGCTTTAATAAAACACATTTTCTTCTCCCATTTGGAAACACGGCAGCCGGAGATTCCTGTTCCTGTCCTGATTAATTCCTGTGAAGCAGAGAAACTCTGAAATGTCATCTCATTTATCTGTGAATTTTTTGGGAAAAACGTTCAATGACAATACAAATGATTTAAAATATGCAAATATTGTCTGTTGAGAATGTCAGTCTGTTAGAGTAGCAGGAGCTGTTTAAAAAACCCCCAAAAAAAACAACAAACAAAAACCCTTGTATGCGAGATAAAGACAATAAAATCAAAATAGAATTCAGACATTCAAATTATTTCTCTTGGACCTACAATGACCTTTGTTGCATTTTAGTGCATAAAGTTTTTATAGTCTCTACTCCACCATTTATTTCTTTTTCCAGTCCTCCAGCAAAATGATGTGCTCTTTAATGTATATGTTAAGTCTTTTTTTTGTACAATCCAAGCAGAGAGGTGCTGCTCTTAGAAAAAGTCCGATGCTTTCCGTCTTTTGGGAAGCTGCAGCAGATTGTCTGTGAGCGACGTGACGTCCTGAGAATTTGGAGTCTTTGCTTTGTTTGGCGTTGGCGTTCCCGAAGGAGTCGCCGGGCCCCCGAAGGGAGACTTGCATGCAGCGAGTCTGTGTGAGGGTGATGGGGTGTAACTTGCTCGCAGTGCTTTGTCTGTGTATTTGCTGGAAGTCCGATTTACGAGCCGTTGCAGGGCAGGCGAAAGGGCCGGGCTCAAACCTTTAGGCGTCAGGCTGCAAGACAAAGAATATAATGTTAGTTTCATTTCTTCAAGACTTCACAACTTTAATTCTGGTAGAAATGAAATGACAGACGCAGTGAGCATCAATACCTTGCAAGGTTCTCTGTGACTTTTCGTAACGCTTCCTGTTTCTTTGCACGGTTCTTAGCGGCAGCCTCGTTGGCCATCTTTAAACCAAGCCTTTCTCGTCTCCCTGGTTCTGGGATCTTTAACAAAAGGTAATTAAAGTCAACTATTTTACTTAAACAATTACAAATTAACCATCAATCCACCTGTAAATTCTCAGCACCTTAAAAGAAGGTCCATGATTCCTCTCAACATACGGGGTGTCTGATCCATCCAGACGAAATGGTGTGCTCTCGATCTCACCCCAGGTCATCAGAGGTGACTCGGCTACACCTGAAAGGACAAATGCATTAAGAGATCTAGTGCCAAAGCAGCTCCAAGCTGATTGTGGAAACAGATACTTTGGTATTCATGTTTTATCTGCTGTCTATCAAATACCACAATCGCTAACAATGAGAGGGGGGGGCTTGATTTTTGGCAGCAGGCGAAGCGAACAGACGAAACGTAGTCACATCACGTCTTTGATAAGGAAACAGTTCAATGTGGTAAACTTTTAATTCTTTAGCTGCCCCAGTCAGATAATGGAACAGGTCTGTTCTATGCAAAGCACAATAATAAGATTACTCACCAGGTGCAGGTGAAGGAGTTTTTACGTAACCATATCCATTCATTGATGGGGATTCATGTGGGATAAGCTCTTTCCCATCAGGACCTACTTTACCCTGTTTGAACTACAGAAACAACACAACATATGTTCTGCATCATCAAGAAATCCACTTTTTTGCCTCCCCTACCTCCATTTGAACAGACTGGCAGGCAGTGCAAGCACTTCATTCAGAAATAAGTGGCACATAAAGGCAACGACAGTCATTGTTTTAAATACAGTATCACATTAACAACACCTACCTGTGCATTGAGAGCTGCTGCCTGCTGAATCTGGCTCTTGTTGAGAGCTTTGCTGAATGGGTCTCCAACAAAGCGAGTGTTCTTGTGAACCACCTCCCTTGGTTTCTTGAAGATGGCATCATCATCTTTAACACCTGATTTTAAAAAAGGAAGAAAATAATAATAATTGTAGAACAAAATAAAAACCTCACTCACTGACACACACAAGTGAATTTAGCCAATTTTGCAAATTCACACAACTACCGACGCTCAAGCCTCCTACCCTCTGGATAATACATCAAGGCATTCTTGGCTTTGTACTCCCAGGTCTCCAGTCCAGCTTTGGTGCATTCGAGTGCTGCCTTCTCTACTGATGGTAAGGCAAGGTTCTGCTCATGACGCTGGAAAACAATCACAAGCTTTTATAAATGATTTGAATGCAGCCAAGAGGTAGGATCTATTAACACTCACCTAAGTCTATTTGGTGACTCAGTTTAGCATGTTTTAGGTGAGTGGTTTACTACTCAGGGGCAGGGATAGCTCAGTAGGTAGAGTGGTGGCCCCATGATCGGAAGGTCGGGGGTTCGACTCCACTGAACGGCTACCCTGAGGTACCCCTGAGCAAGGTACCGTCCCTACACACTGCTCCCCGGGCGCTGCACTGGTGGCTGCCCACTGCTTCACTGGGTGAATGGGTTAAATGCAGAGGAACTATTTCCCTATGGGGACTAACACGCACACTTTACACTTTACACTTTTACTTTACTCGACAAGCCTGTTGCTCTTATTTTGAAAGACTGTGAAACAAAGACTCCTGTTAGGAGTCTATCTTTAGAATAAGGGACTCATACTCATCCTCTTCAACTCCAAACTCTTCTCAGAAGTTACACTACGTCACACTAGCTTTACCTGGTGGAGTGACTAAAGTTTATTTACATTTATTTTGTCTTTTGGTTTTTTTTTTAAGGAGTTCTGCACAAGACTGTCTTGGTAAAAATCTTTATAAAAGCAATCTTCTGTTTGTACAGTAGCATCTGGGAAATAGCTTCGTGTTCTTGTTTATTGGCAGCTGACAAAGCTTCTGGGTGCACTAATGTCACCTTCTGGTGGCACAAGTCTATTACGTCATACCAGACATGAGTTTCTTTTTTCTTGTTTTAAAAAGAATGGAAAATGCTGTTTATCCTTTAAGACAAGAAACAGCTGCACAAAGTATTTTTTTAAGCAATGTAACTGCTATTAAAGGGGGGAATAAATCCTGAGTATAATTTAATTAGTTAGTATATAATTAGTTAGTATATATACTAAGTGAATATATAATGCACCTCTACCAGAAGGAAGTGGTATTAATGGTCCTACAAACTGTTCGCTGACCACCATGCGATGAGCAAATAGAAGAAGCAACACATTAGCTTCCATTTGCTGGCAGATAAAAGGCGTGTGGCACATTCAGATGCGATGCTACTATATAAAACAGGGGAAACATGCAGAGCCAAAGAGGACTACAGCCTGAAAAACAAAACAAAAAAATCTGGTTCACCGCAAACTCCACCAGGTAAAGCTAGAGTGAGCAATCTCAAAAAAACTGTTTCTAGTTTTTGGTGAATAACAATTCTAGTTTAAATGGTCATCCCTAACATACGTGCTCCACATCGCCACAAATTATGAGTTTAAGTCTGTGGGAAACTAATGCAATGATTTAAATACTTTTACAAGTTTTTGCGATAAATTGACACTCGTGAACATATGAAAGCCCCAGAAAACAGATCAGCACACCTGCATTTACACAGCTAACCATCCATACCTGTTTGAATTCAGCTTCAGCCTCATACAACCAGGCATGCTTCAGTTTCTCCTTGTCTTTTGCCAGATCCATTATCTGTTCAAAGGATGCATTATCCTCACTGGTATTCTTAGCGAGGAAGCGGTCCAGGCTGGGCAGATTTTGTTCTTCTGTGTCGTCAGCCCTCTTCTCTAGAAAAAAAGAAAAAATACCAATAATTTCTCATAGTCGATCAATTTAGTGCCAAACATGTTAACCACTAATGAGAAACAGAATGGTATACAATATGGGAAAGCATGTAAATGTCAAAAGAAGGATTAACAGCGAGACGTGGATGTGAAGCTTTAACAAATTACACATTTACTGCATGTCGTTATGTGTTCATCACCCTGCTTACTTACCTCCATCTACAGCTTTAGCAGAATAAGTGGAAGCAGGGGATCCCAACTGGCCCACTGGTGTTTCAAAGCTAGCAGGCGTCACATCTTACACAAACAGAAGAGAAAGAAAAAATTTGAATGAGAAAAAAAACACCTGTTGAATTCAAGTATTTTATCATTAACAAGTATTTTACTTGGAGAACACATAATGTCTTATTTAATTCCACTTCACTCACATGGTGCAGAAGACTGCGGTGTAGATTTTGTCAACGAAGATCCGTATCGGATGGAAATTTCTCTCATCCTCTCCAGGTCTCCATTTTCCTCTGCTTCAAGATATTCCTTCTGTGCCTGCAGCTTTGTCACATCCGGGAAAAAGTCCCTCTGGATAATTTTCTCTAAGCTCTGTCAACAAAAACAAAACACAAGCAGAAGGTTAATACAGAGGACATATTACCAGGAAATATGGGCTTATGGCACATAGAGATGTGTTCAGATGTTTACATACACTCATCATGGGCATGGATGTCATGGTAATTTTAGTCTTAATTTTTTTTTTGAATAGTTTGTTTCCATGGTGCAATTACTGCACAGTACACGACTTTAATCAATTAAAAAATTAACAACAACAAAAAAACAAGAGTGTACACATTTGAATTCACTTTGGATTTTCTCTAATTCAAACAGGGTTAGATATATGTAAACAGGTTCAATATATACACACACTAAAATCTTTTGAGTGTTGCTAAAGGTTTAACAAAGCCAAAACAAGGGCAAGGACACAACAAGGACAAAACTTTGTGTAACTGATCACGACTGACTACAACTGGTATTTTCTCTTCACCAGCATAGAAAGGATTTGTTTGACTGTAGTCACTGGATTGACCAATACTCAGAACAATGGGAAGGTCCAGTGAACACAATGAAGATCTAAGAATGAGAAGTTTAGATTTACACAAGTTGCAAAGATCTCTTGAATCCATTTCTAAACAACTGCAGATTACAAGATCATCATTTCAAATAACTGTACGTAAAAGATTAACAGATGTGTCACCACTTTGCAGAGGTCTTAAAGAAAATCCAAACTGTCAACCTCAGATGACAGGAAATTGGTTAGGCTGTTCAGGAACAACCCTGTAACCACCAAGGCATAAAACCTGCCATGAACTGAAAACTGCTGAAGAAAAAAAAAGTTTTTCCACTCACTGTGGACCAACTGGGAGCTGACCAAGAAAGAAGCCTCTGCTCTAAAATCGATACCTTTAAAAACTCGACTTAAACTTGTTGCTGCCCACATGGAGAAGCCAAATGCCTTCTGGAGAAAGGTTTTATGGTCAGAAGTGACAAAGTTTGAGCTCATTGGCCACAATGTCAAGAGTTACATTTGGAGGACTAAAGGTGAGGTTTCCAAACAGAAGTTACGAAGGTAATTATGGTTCTGTGAATTCCCAGAAGACTGCCAGTGACAATAAACAATGCAGCTATGTCTTCTTGTGCTCAGTGCAGGTTGAGATTTCATATAAACAAAGTCAACTGTGTGACCTGTAGGCTACCTACGCGTGTACACCATAAAACCCCCCCGGTACCCTACATCCGATCTCTATAAATGTTCTTGCACTGAGATGCTCCAAGTGAACTGCATGACTGGCAGTTATCTGGGAGTTCACAGAACCGTGGTAACTTTTGTAACTTTAATTAGGTTTCTTTCCCTCCTGCCTACAGAAGTTGCAGTAAACAATGAAGATGACTTATACTAGCAGTGTCGTGAGGAAAAACTTACTGGTCAGCCAATGGCAGAATAGTTGAAGCTTGAGTGGGTCCTGAGACCAGATTAAGTCAGGTGACCCTAGCAACCGTGTAAGGCACTGCCAAGGATTCTGCTGCACAGATTTCCCCTCATGGAACACCTCGAATTACTGCCCAGGCAATGTTCCTGGTAGTGTGGCAACTAATATCTGAAGAGACTTTTTGTACATCTGTTTTACTGTGTCAACAATCTGGTGGGAAAGCTGTTTTGGCAGAGCTTTTCCCTTTTTCTTACAAATATAACATATAGCCCTGCTCTGAGCTTAAACTCGGAGTTGCCACAGTATACAGACACACAGGACCCCACTCACCAGACTGAGGAGTGTGGAGAACCAGATCCTTGATGGCCATCTAGGTCCTATCAAGAGACCCTGTGGTCTGACTGCCCCACTGTGTGAAACAGTAGCATTATTAAAAGACCCTCTGGATGGCATTGTGGCAATGGGCTGTGTGCTCCAACACAAGAAAATTTGTAAAACTTGTGGACTGCGGTTAAAGCCACGTCTGTGCCAGGAACCAAATCAGTTTAAATGAACTCTAACAATTCTTCTAAGAAGAGTGATCCAATATCCAGCTAGATTTATTTAGGGCTTTTTGATAGCTACTTAAGTGTCTCGTCGTGGTGCAACTGGTTAAACAATTTTTAACCAAATATTTTCGGGGTATAAGCATGCCATTACCATGCTATTCATGTAAATTTAGTAACTTAATCCTTACTTGAGCAATTTGCTATTGCACTTTCATATCGTGAAGTACTGTCATAACAAGCACCTTACTTTAAACCTATACGTAGATTTGATAAGTAAACACGTTTTCCACACTGACTGCATAATATTTGGAGCTGTTATACACTTCTATGTCTGTCCAGACTAGTACAATAAAGTATTTAGTCTAAAGAAATGTAGCTGTGTTGTACATTACCTGCCTGCTAACTTACAGTTGTTAGCTAACACAGTCGCGCCTGTCTATGTCTGCTATTATTTACCTCAATGTATTCCTCCTCATCCAGGACGTTTCTCTTCAGCGTTCCCTTCTCCTCATCCTCTGGTTGCTGTTGAAGAGCCACTGTTGAGACCGCCAAAGGGACGAGAGTCCCGGACAGTGCTTTCCTCACGCTGGCGCTGCCCTCCATTGTGGTCCCTGTTAGCCTCCTAGCCAGATGGCTAAATAATCTTCTACTACAAATAGCGACGAAAATTAAGCTATTAGAGGGTGTTTCTTTCAGTGGGTTAACACCGTTTAAATAGTTAACCAACAACGTAAAAACCCGATACTTAAAAATGCCCAACGCCACCAACTCTAACACATTAGCTGACTTTTAGCCACCAGCGTACAAACAACGCACAGCCGAACAATTACGTCACCGGAAATTTACGGCTTCGCTAGAATTTTCCAAAATAAACCCTGAAAGCCAACAGCGGTTTGATAGTTCGCAGACCTTAACTTAAATTAAAAAAAAAAAAATAAATAAATATTTATATATATAATTTTTAAAAAGGCTTTATATAGTTTTTGTTTCATGAAATACACTTACACTCCATTTACAGTACAGAAGACAAACTCTAGTGTCATGTCTCACAGTGGCTTTACAAAAGCACAAGACCTTCACATGTGGAGTTTTTAGTGCCTAACAATTTAATAATTTTTTTATATATTTATTTACAGTGTAAACAATTAGTCAGAAGTGATTTAAACTTTTGAAACATTTTCATGCCTGTCATCACCAGAAACGAACAACATTTTGTGGGAAAATTTATATTAGACATACTAAACATATTAATGACTTCATTGTAATTTTCAGATATAGCAAACCATCCACTGAGCCATGTTGGACTCTTTGGCGGGCTAGTTCTGACCCCCTGGTCGTTTGTTTGACAAAGAAATGCTAAAGAAATCGATAAAGTAAGGCGTTAAAATTCTATTAAAAAAAATAAAAAAAAATAATAATAATACCGTAATAATAATAAGTTAGCTGCGTTTTCTATTGGTGGCACAAAAAAGGCATTTCTTCTTTTCTTAAAAAAATCCCCAGACAACTGTATTTTTTCTCAAGGACACGTTTTTTTTTAACAGTCTGTGCAAACTACAACAACCCATTTACAAATTCAAGGTTTTACTTACAGTAATAGTATCAATACATGCCAGGATTTTACATATATGGTTACATATAAGAATTATATGTTACATATAGGTATATGCAAACTATTTTGATTGGATCACACAGAGCCATGCAAACTTCTTTTTTTTTCACTTTTTTTCTGTGTTTCCCACAACAAATGAAAGTCTTTTCTGACGTCTCCACTTGGCTCTTCTGTTTTTAAACCAAACCTGATTGACAGAAAAGAGGCAACATTGTTGAGCTGTCATTTTATTAAATTCAGTATCTACAGTAGTCTTTATTCACATTTACATTATTAGCAGACCATCATATTTAATAAAAACAATTATGTGATGCTGCAGTGTTACCTCCACTCTCTCTTCTCTTAAGTGAGTGCGCTGTGCGAGTTTCTCTCTTGTGTTCACATCTGGGTACTGGTTCTGCAGGAACAGCTCCTCCAGTGCGTCCAGCTGTTCCTCAGTGAAAATGGTCCGGTGACGCCGGGTTCGCCTCTGTTGACTGGGTGACTGCTCCTCCCTGTGAGTGTCTCCCAGCCTGCACGAATCTGAGAGGATTGCTGGGTTCCAGCCATACTGACAAGCTGCAGGGAGGAGGTCTGATTTAAGGTTGGGGGAGCAGAATCAAGCTCAACCACAGACAAAAGCGGAAGGTATGGTCCTACCTTCGTGGATGAAGTCAGGCTGGAGTATGTCAGCACAGTGGGAGCAGTAGCAGCAGCACAGGCAGGCATGATGAACCGCCTCTGTTTGGCCTCCAGCAGGACTCACTGTCTTCTCTTTTAAGCCAAGACCACTCGCTCCGTAGGACCGTTTATCTCCACTCCTGCTCGGATACTTCAGGATGTTCTCAATAGTAAAGGGGAACTTCTGCCTCTCCATCCTGATCAGTCCACCTCCAAAGAGGTTTCAGTGAAAGCTCAAAAGCAGTGGTGATCACAGGTTATTGTGACACACACACAGAGGACTTTTCGAGCCTCAGTTGCTCTTCTCCTTCTCCTTCTTCTCTTTACAGCAGCGTGTCAAGCCCTTATAGTGAAATTGGGAGGCCAAAAAAAAAGAAGTAAAACCATAATCCCCCCCTATGGACCAGACACATAAAAACGGTTGAAACTTAATTCCTTGCTAATCTGGGCAGTTTTGTGAAGAGGTTAGGGAGGATGGCAGATTCAGTTAATCTCGCCTCATTCCTTTCTTCAAAAGAAATCAGATTTCGCTGCATAAAATGAGAAGTGGAGAGCTCCTAAGATCCTTATTGTTAAGGTTTTAGAGGAAAGGGGATTTCTTGGTATTAGAAACCTGGATTTAAAGATGAGCGTTCTTGGTGTGGCCACAGACTTGTGTATGCTGAGTCTGAGGATTAGTTCTTCAAATTCACTTCATAATGTCGCTTCCACGTATAGCTCTGTCAACAAACGATCCTGCATAAATTGGTATATTTATTTACACAAGCTGGGGCTACACTGTCAACAACAATGCAGACTTAAGGTGATTACAAAGTGATTAGGGCGCTGCAGATGATGGGGTGACTCATTTGGCCCGTGTATGTTTGCACACAGAGAGAGAAAATTCAGAGATATGGATCCATCCCAGTCGTTTGTATTCACGATCGTGCATCATGTGTCTTATCTTTGTGCTGCAGTCTTTTCAGTCTGACTTTTCTGACAATGTGCGCAGCTGAGGTAAAGCTATTACAGGTTAAATTCAGCCCCCCCACCACCACCACCTCCAACCCCGACAAATCCTGTGATTTCATACAAGGCAATACACCTTTTTTTTCCCCCTCCCAGAGAATTAATGGATTTCCACAATCTGTCCTAAGCTCCCTTTATAAGCGCTTTTTGAAAACAGATAACAATAAACACCATCTCATCCTTTTCACTCGGGTTTAATAGCATCCAGATTGTTGATGTATAGTTTGCGCAGAAAGTGAGATCCTTATCTGCAGTTATTGTGGTTCTCAATAGAAGGAATTGTACTATATCCATGTTGGTTCAAACAGTTCAAAATTCATTACTGGGGATTACAACAATAAAGATCCATTTTATTGTTGTAAGCAATATTTGGTACAAGGAGTAAAAGAGAAAAGAACCACAGCCGATGGGTGGCAGATGAATTCTTTTCCGCATTTTTAGGAGATTCAAAAATAGTATAAAACTCTTTGTCTTAAGGAAAAATCTTGCTTGATATGCTGGAATTTATTACACTGAATATCACATGAATTGTACAATGTATTTTTAAAAGTGCTTTATAAATAAAGTATGTTGGTATGGTATTATAAGGTAGTTGTGAATGAATAACTGTTCAAAATAATAATTTCATAATCATAATCATTAAAATGGACCTTGGCTCAGCACCTCTGTCAACATTCTTCTGATTGGCTGCCTCTACAATACACAGGTGGACAGGTTGACTATCTCCAGTGCAGAAGGTCTGCAGAAGTCTGGGGAGGATGTATCTACACAGCATCAGATAGTAGTCTGTAGGATGGAAATCAACAAGAGGAAGCGCGTGAAGGTAGAGGCAAGGATTAAATAGTGGAGGTTGAAAAAAGTAGAATGTTGTGCAGATAACAGATAACTGTTAAAGTGCTGAAGGAAACTGGCAAGAAGGCTTTTGCTGTATCCTCTGGGCAGAAAAGCAAGAGACTTGGTTGTGAAAATACAGGAAAGTATTTAAAGGAAGGAGTTGGCAAAGAAAAAGTGGGATAATCGAAGAGATGAAGAGAGGAGGCAGGGGTACCAGGAGGCTAGGCGTATAGCAGCAAAGAGACAAGAAAAAGGCTTTCAAAGAGTTATATTTGAGGCTGGACGCTAAGGAAGAAGAAAAGGACTCATGAGAGATTGAACTGATGGTCAGGGTGATTAAGGACAGAGATGGAAATACACAAAAAAGTGAAGAGAGTGAAGGTGAAGAAGCAAAACATAATATGTGTGTCAGTGAGAGGAAGATGGGTGTAACAGTGAAGATGCAAGGAAGAGAGGTAGTGAAGGTGAAATATCAGGCTGTACCTGGGCTCAGACATCCAAACCAGTGGACAGAGCACAACAGAGGTGAAGATAAGAGCGCAGGAGGGTGGACCGAGAGGACACGAGTGTTAGGGGTGATTTGTGACGGAAGGATAACAGCAATAATGAAAGGATGATTAGACGACAGTGAGACCTGCTGTGATGTATGGTTCGGAGACGATGGCACTAACAATAAGACGGGAGGTGGATCTGAAGGTGGAAGAGCTGGATGCTAAGATTGTCAGTGGGAGTTATAGAGGCAAGGTTGAGATGGTTTGGAGATTTGGAGAGGAGAGATAGAGGAAAAGAGGAAAACCATAGAGCAGATTCATGGATGTAGTGAAGCAGGACATGCAGGGGGTTGGTGTGACAGAGGAGGAGGCTGGGGAGACGATGAGATGAAGGCAGATGAACCCTAAAGGGAGCAGCTGAAAGAAGAGAAGAAGACGACACTGTCTGTGTTTTATGAGAAGACTGAATAAATAAACTAAATGAGACGGAGGGTGAATGAGACACTGTAATCATTATAATAACTTCTTTTTTGTTGTGTGACACTGCATTTGAAAGACAGAGCCTGGAAAATATTAGTTGCCACACAGAATGTTGATTTGCTTGGATGCTTCTGAGCGTGTGCGCTCTTTAGGGTTACGTGTCACAGTCTTATATTTTAAATGGCTATTCAGACAGAAAGCGCGTGGGTGGAAAAAATGAGAAGATTAAAGGACACAAATCAAATCAGTGCACCTCAGACAGGAGACACTGGATTATAAATACACCCACACACGGACTGTTGATAAACGAGCAGGGAGCTGTGCAAGGCAGCAGAACGCTGACGTGTGAAAATGCTCAGCTTCTCTGCTTGGTGCTTGGTGTTTGGACCCAGGCCCAATACCTCCTGCAGAAACAGAGATTGAATCAGGGCGACCGGGGGATCACACCCTCCTACTCTTTCTGTTTCCTCCTGAACTTGTGCAGAAAAAAAAAAACTGTAGACATAATGCACCAACAGGGAGGAGGAATCTGGAGTACCACTCCATTGTTGCATAAAGTATTTTTTAATTGCATTGCACAATGTTTTTCTTTATTGTGTTTTTAAAATATATATATTATATCCCCTCAAGGACCTGAAGTGGGATCTGGTGTTTAGTTTGTTTTGCTTCAAAATCATGGCGCAAGACTGAGCTTGCAAGAAAAAGATGGAATCAAAAAGGGAGTAACAGGGAAAAATTGCGCAATTTCTTTTTTTGGTCTGCTTTTTTCATTCTGCAGCTCAGGTTATAGAGACTCGCTTCCTCTTCACACTCATATTTACAATTTTATTCATTTCCCAAAAAATAAATAACAGCTAAACAGACAAAAAACACATTAAACAAATTAAAGATTCGATTTGTATCATTTTCATTTCATTTCACTGACAGCTCAAATGCACACATAAACAAAGACTTCAAGAGGTTTGTGCAGATGTTCTGCTCTTTATCACCTTTTTAATTTTTTTTTTAAAGGAGTGCACACTTCACTGTGGATTGATCGACACAGGCCCTTAAAAGGCCTTTTCAAGCTTTTTCCAGTCACCTCTGAGGACCTGTGAAAGCTGTTGTGTTAGATGTGCACTTTGAATTTAATCATACTCTGTGTGCGTTCATGTAGGGGGAGGGACGCCCCTCCAGCCCATGCTTCCAGTTTCACCTCTTACATTTGGGACACTTGACTTCAGCAGTTGGAGAAATCTGTAGCACAGGGGTTTTGGTTCACTTAATATTTTTTTTATCCCTGCACCTTAATTGATTACTCGTGTACTCAATAAAGACATGAGAATAAAAGCACTGAGTACCTTATTGATTGTGTTTGTCTATAACTGTGACTTAGATGAAGATCTGACAACGTTCAGTAATAAATGCAGAAATCCTGTAGGTTATATGCCAGGGTTTCCTTACCTTTTTGACTTTTGACTCCTTAAAATGAAATAAAGTCTACTTGAGACCCCCAATCACAGGTTAACCTATAGAGGTGCCTCAGTATGGTGATGACATTAAGGAAAGCCTAGGGTGCCAAAATAACTTAAGTAAGTACATCATTAAATAATGAATGAAATGTGTCTTTAATTAATAAAATATTAGGTGATTAGCTCCCAACAAACTAAACAAAGAGCACTTCTAATCTCCCACGCTAATCTGAAATCCGTGTATGTATGACTTAAAACATAAATACACATAAATCCTACATGTACAGTTTTACAGTATATTTGAATGCAACTTTTCCAGCTAGGTAAATATTGTAAGCCAGAAATTAAGCTAACAAAAGCTCCGAGGACTGCCTTCCCACAGAGTCAGCCGGCATCTTTCCTGCCTTTATTGTAGCTGCATTTTCTTTTCTTTGTGGAAGTAGCTTGTTGCTTTGTACTGTGTCAACATTTCCTCTCTTGGGAGCTGTTTAGGTGCAGGAAAAGTGGCGAATGTTAACATGCACTTGACCCACAATGGCAGTCTTTTGTGCTTTCTTCATAACCACTTTAGAAAAGTGTGTGCCCTGCAGTGTTGACTTCTGAATACTAGAGGTAGTCTTCATGTGGTAAACTGTCTTAACTAGATTGTTGATTTGTGTATCTGTGGTTTTGCATATTTTTCTCTTCCAGGTGTTGTGGTTTTCTAATTATGTTCTATCATTTTATTATATTCTCTTCCCTTTTCTTTTTTCTTCCAGACTTTCCCCCAATGTGCCAGCTTTGATATTGTTATAATACACATTAACCAAGTAATAATAATAATAATAATAACGACAATTTTTATATATATATATATATATATATATATATATATATATATATATATATAAGGGGTGCAACGATACACAAGATTCACGGTTCGATATTTTTTCGATACAAAAAAAAATGTTCATGCCTTTTTAATTTGTCATTTATTAAAATTATAAATATATATTTTAACTCAAAAGTACAGTTTTTAAATTTAATGTTGCTGAAACAACAAAGTAATAAAAAAAATAAATCTATCTGATTGAGGAATCACTCATCTTTGGAAAAGAGAGTTTATTACAGAGAAATGGTTCTTTCCAAAATAAAAGCTATACTATACGCTTCTTCTGGGCTATATTCTCAGCAGCATATTAAACATATCAGGTCCCCATAAGGAGAATCATGTGCTAACGGCTGTCTAAATGACTCGGGTAAAGTTTGTAGCATGCTTGTTGTTTTTGTCTTTGCACTAGGATGATGTCAGAGTAAATGTGCAGTCACATTCGTTTTGTTCCCACTAGTGCTGTCAGCGTTAATCTGAAATGATTTTAACGCCACAACACGGCAAATCTCCATTAACGAGCTACTGCGGATCGCCCAGTGCGTGGGGCTGGACGGCCAACACGTTAACGAGCTAACTGCGCTAACGCACTAGCTCCCACCAATGTAATTGAGCATTGCGTGGCACATCCAACATACTGTTTTACTTTAGTCCATGAGCGCTTACCTTCAGGGTAATACGTCACATGAAAACCAAAATAATTCCAAACGCCAGATCTGAATGAGGGTGGGGGAGGTCCATGTTGCAACGAGAGCTTAACTTCTGTCACGCTAGCTTGCCCTGCGCTCTTCCTTCTGACTATGCTGTCTGTGTGGAGCGCTCAGTGAATCTGCGCTCGACAGTGCAGCCTAGGCGGAGTAGTCGAACGCAGATTCACTGAGCGCTCAACACAGACAGCATCGTCAGAAGGAAAGTTGATAAAATAAATTACAAATGTTGTATTGTTCGATACATATGCGTACCGAACCGAAAGCACTGTATCGAACGGTTCAATATCGATACGAATATCGTTGCACCCCTAATATATATATGTATATATATTTATTAGGGGTGCAACGACAAACTTTACCCGAGTCATTTAGACAGCCGTTAGCACATGATTCTCCTTATGGGGACCTGATATGTTTAATATGCTGCTGAGAATATAGCCCAGAAGAAGCGTATAGTATAGCTTTTATTTTGGAAAGAACCATTTCTCTGTAATAAACTCTCTTTTCCAAAGATGAGTGATTCCGAACCGTGAATTTTGTGTATCGTTGCACCCCTAATATATATATATATATATATATATATATATATATATGAAAATAAAGAAATGTGACAAAGATGACACTGGTAAACTGCAACAGCTACTATTCTGTAACATCTCTAACAGGAAGAAAACTCAATGGCTCCCTTCAAAGCATCCTATGTCACAAGACATTAAAGCTGTACAATGTTCCCACCACTAACACATGACCCTACGCTGTGTTCACTGCATCATTCCATGTTTGGCACTGATCACCACCTGCACTCATGTATATATCATGTATATATCTATCTGTCTACTTAGCACTTTTAATTCTTATTCTCATTTTTATTTTCATGTCTATTTAAGCTTAATTTATAACAGTATTTATAACAGTATGTTTGCACTGAAGCACCGCAGCAATTTCCTAATGTTGTAAACCCACTCAACATTTGGCAATAAAACCCTTTCTGATTCTGATTCAATAATCATAAAAAAATTCAAATAACAGACTTTCTGATAAAAGTTTATATTTAAAAAGAGGTTTCAAAAAGAAAGACACATTTTTTGAAATTTATTATTGTTATTATTAAGCATACATATTAAAGCTTCCCCGCTCAATAGTTCAGGGCTGACAGGTGACGTGCGCCCCCGTGTGGCGGAAGCCTGCAGTGTTGACAGCAGAGCGGCACGGCACGGCGCGGCAGGCGGCCCGCCACTCGCGATAACACGCGCTAGCAGCAGCTGCTGGGCGGAAAAGGCGGGAGAAGACTGCCGCTTCCGCGTCCGCGCAGCACAGACGACGCTGGGGCAAAATGGACGATAAGTTAATATTGGCTGTATTTAATTACCCGGAGCTTTACAACGTTACACTGCCAAATTACCGCTGCACAGAAAGTCGGACAAATTCCTGGAGAAGCATCAGCATGGAGCTGGGACTTCCGAGTGAGTGTGCCGCTTGTTTTTTCTGTTCGCTACAACTTTAATGGCAGTTATTATTTGTTCAGCTGTTTTCGGCGCGGAGGGCTGAAAGGACGCGAAATGTTAACTGCGCTTTTCTGAGAGCTGCGGCTGTTTCTCACACTGACCTGGGGGCATCTGTAATGGTTTTTGTGTTTCTCTGCACGGCTGACCTGCGGTGTGGATGCAGTCGCGCGCACCGTGCTAGCGGTAGCGGCTCGCTCGCACGCCGCCGTCGTGGGCCCGAGGTGCGCAGGCCGCGCTGCACCGAACCGCACGGTCCCGCTCCTCCGCGCTCCCCGCCGCGTGCTCAGCACCGCTCGGCGGAGGAAAGAAGATATTTGCGCTCCGGTACGGAGTCGTAGAGCCGCGTGCCTCTTTCGAAAGCTCGTGGGCAGGGAGAGCCCCCAGCCTCAAATACAAGCAGGTGCACTGCTTCGCGGCCAAGGGGTGAACTCATGACCTCCAGACTTTGCAAGGAAAAAGGAGCACAAATAAAAATTGTACAAAGAGATGAAAGTATCGTCAAAGCGCGTCACTTTTCTTTATAAAGAAAAATTCTAAAAAAAAAAAAGAAACGACCTTTATTCTCCCTCATTGGGCAAATTCAGGTGTTCCAGTAGCAAAGTGACAGACATGGAAAGTCACTCAAAAGTAAAGAATACAAAATTTAAAAAGGAAGAAGAAAGAAATAAGAGGCAAAGAGTTAACCTGGAGTGCCTGGTGAGAAATTTGGCCCTCCCCTAGACTAAACCGCATGAGATAAATATAATTCCTTTTGTTTATTAAATGGCTGTAAATATGTTACTTCAGGTTCACTGTCTTAAATAAAAGCACAACTAAGCATGGATATAAAAACAAACAAACAAACAAAAACAACAACAAACCACCTAAAAAGGCCATTTCTGGGCCAGGTAAAACTCTGGTCTAGTATAAAAACACACACTCACCAGTGTTGTTAGGTACAGACATGAAAGTATGGATCCATGCCACCTTGTACCAACACTTCAGGCTGATGGTGCTGTAATGAGGTGGGAGATGTTTTCTTGGCGCACTTTGAGCCCCTTGGTATCACCTGAGCAATGTTACATGGTAAATGGCCTGTATTTATATAGCGCTTTACTAGTCCCTAAGGACCCCAAAGCGCTTTACATATCCAGTCATCCACCCATTCACACACACATTCACACACTGGTGATGGTAAGCTACATTGTAGCCACAGCCACCCTGGGGCGCACTGACAGAGGCGAGGCTGCCGGACACTGGCGCCACCGGGCCCTCTGACCACCACCAGTAGGCTACGGGTGAAGTGTCTTGCCCAAGGACACAACGACCGAGACTGTCCAAGCCGGGGCTCGAACTGGCAACCTTCCGATTACAAGGCAAACTGCCAACAGCCATTCATGCTACATTAAAGCAGATAATGAATTATATATGACAGAAAAGGTCCTGTTTTTTACTGTCTACTATAAAAATGTTGGTTAAAACAAAATTTTCATCAATTGCGAAAAACTGCCAAAACTTTTTTTTTTAAATATATACACATTTATCATGTTGAAAAACTGAAATGTGGTGTTGAACTGACACTTCTTTATTTCATAGTAAGATATCTTAAGGATTAAATGTGCAATTAAATGTCTTTACACTGACAAAAATAGTTTTACTGGGCCACTTAAGATCAAAGTGGGCTGTATGTGCCCCTCGATGCAAAATGACTTGACTGATCAAGTCAGCAGTGGTAGGCTTTACTCTAGAGATGAGGGGAAAAAAATCAGTTCAATACAGTAGGTCTGCATCATTTCAGATAATTTAATTATAAAAAAAATTCTCGACAGATATTAAGGCACGGCTTTGTAGCACGCAGATGGGCTAAACGATGTAAACGCGAGCATTTCACCCACATTTGCAGCTAAGAATAGACCTGCAATGCAAACAGATTTAGGAGCATGTGAATAAAAAGTTTGACAACATTAAGCCCACACAGCCCCCAGTTTTAAACAGAAACACTGTATTACACGTCAATACAATTAAAGGTTTTAGTTGTTGTTTTGACAGATGTTGTATTCAGTTTTTAAATATTTCTAAAATGGACAGCAATGAGCAGTTCATTTCAAAAGACCATTGTTTTACTCTTCTGAATATTTATTATTGCTCATTAAGAAATGATCCTGTGGCTTCTTGCTTCTTACGTTCTGATGTTCTACTTTTCAAGCCGAGGATTGCAAAAGAAGATGGAAGAACATGAGAGACAGGTACCTGAAGGAGGTCCGAATGGAGCTTAAAAGCAAGAAGCAGGGAGAAAACGTTCAAAGCAAATGGAAATACAGACAAGTTATGAACTTCATTGCGCCGTTCACTGGGTCAAGAAGTGGACTGCAGGAAATCTCTGCCAACAATGATGAGGACCACGACAACCCTGAAGACTCTAGCAACGTGGATGGAGAAACCGCTTTGTCAGAGGCAATCAAAACACCACAGAGTGCTGTAAAGGTCCCCGCGAGTCTGCCCGACCTCAAACCACAGGTGACATTTGTAACGCAGCTTCCTCCAGCGACTCAGGACACACAGGTGGCTCAGCTGGCTGTTCTGGCCAAGATACCATCACCCCCACAGGTCTCGCCTGTCACTGGCGTTACTGGACAGAAACGGAAACCGGCCCAAGAGCCGCCATCTGCACCTTCCTCCCAAAGTACGCCCATGCCGACAAAATGGTTGGTCAAAGACAATGTCCCCTCTTTTCCCACTAAGCCGCGGGACGAGGATGAACTGTTCCTGCTGAGCTTTGTTCCCGCTCTGAAGAGACTCGCTCCACAGAAGAGGTGCGAGACAAAAATAAAGATCCAGCAGATTATGTACGAGGCAGAGTTCAACGTTACACATTCAGCGTCTCAAGAAAAGAAGGTGGAGACAGAAACACAGCACTGATTACATTTAAACTTTTAAAAAAATACTTTATTGTATTTCTTTTATATAAACTTCTGCCACAGAATTAGTAAAAGTGGTAGATATTGAAGAAATTTTTTATGTGAAGTAGTTTGTTTCCCCCTGATTAGTGTATTTATTAGGCAATAAAGACTTAGAGGCAATGAGGTCATTAGATTTACACCATAAACAGACAGTTAATCTTTATTTACATAACTTTATCAATAGATTTCAAACATATTTCGAAAAAGCTGTTTCTTAGTCAGTCTTAATTTTTACTCTAATAATTACAGTATTTTACATGTAATTACAATTGCATACAGTAAACTGATGAGAATAAATGCGTAGGTGAACACTGTTTAATGAATGACTCTTTCTGCTTACATGCTTCTTTTTAAATCTAAAATAAAGATTCTTGTATTCTGAAAAAGTGTCCGTTTGAAGTCACCCTCAGCTATTTAGTGGGATTTATGCTCTGATCGGGTAATTTCATTTCGAGCAGTTCCTGGACAGATTTGTTTTTTTTAAGGTCACTACCATCTGTAAAGGTCGACACACAGTTCAACAGCTTCAGATTACATTTAAGTAATTTTGTTATGTTGCAAAACTCAGTTAAAATAATCACTGGATCCCCAAAGTATGTCCCAAAGGACATGCTCATTGTTACTGTAGCCAAATAACTTTAACTGCAAAGTGCATCAAGCCAAAAGTCCTGTTTGGCAAACTGTTTTTTCTTGTCTTTTCCCAGCATGCCTTCCATGCAGAATAAAGTTCTGTTTTCTCTTTCTGGCTGTAGACCCATACACTATGTCGCCATCACTAGCAAGACTAAACCACTAATTGTGTGATGAAACTTTGGGGTTTCTGAAAACTTTTTTTGCAACAAATGATCAGCACTGAGGTTGACCTTGTTTCAGTGACCAGACCCAGGAAAAAAAATTAAATACAATTCCAAATAATCTGGAGATCTTTAGATTTAGATGGCAACAATAACAACATACACTTCAATAAATTTAAACACTGTACATTTCACTCATCAGTCCCTAAAGAATGTTTGTATAAAACTTTGAACTGCTTTTATAAGTAGGATCATTTTGCTTTTTATTATTTATAGCATGAAAATGACAAAAGTTCAGTTATGTGTCATTTGTTTATGTATAATCACATTTATTGCAAGAGGGGGGGGGGGGGAGAAGTATGAAAGCAGAATCACAGATGTGTCAGATCTCTTGAGTTTTATGCAATTAGCAGCCAAAACATGATCACGAGAGCCACAAAGAGGAAGAGTCGAGACAGAAACTGCTCGTCCGTGTGCTGCGGTGTCCCCGGAGCCGCTGCTTGGGAAATTGTTTTACAGGAGGTTATTTGACATGCTAAATGCTTGGAGCGGTCATAGTGATGTGTGACAAACAAATACCTGGAGGAGGTCTTCCATCATTGATGTTAAAAGCTGTTGCAAAAATACCAAACGGAAAGGCACCGATCCCAAACGACATTTGGAAGCCTCCATCTCCAAAGCCAAATCCCTGAAAACCCTGTAATACGTATCATCAAAAGTTACGAAAGTCTGAGTTGCCTTAATGAGCAGACGTGTCTTTGCAATATCTGAGGTACAGTTTAATGTACAGCAAGTGAGACGTGACGCAACAGAAAGTGCCAAATGATATCATTCTCTGGAGACGCGCTGGCTCTCCACACTTATTATCCAACAGATCCCGGTGGGGAATGTCAGTCTGTTAATGGATACAGCAAACCTACATCACTGTATGCAATGGTTTCATCATGAATTCATAATATTGCTGGGCAGCTTACAGGGCTATAAAACACTACACTATGTCTAAATTCTTTTTTAAAAAGAGCTTAAAATTTGGCATACTTCAGGATGATAATAAAAATATACCAGGGCTCTAGACTAACTTTTTGCCACGGTTGCACTGGTGCACCTAACTTTTTTTCTTAGGCACACCCAAATTTTTCAACTGCATCGCTTAACACTAAAGTTTTACCTGTTTGCTGCTGCCTGCTGCTGAAAGGCAGAGGGGGGGAGAGGGGACACTTGGGCAGTGCATTTATCGCAGCATATGTGTTTCCTGGGTACACTGTGCTTTTTCAGAGTTCAGAGATTGATGGCTCCGTGTCAGAGCACTGGCTATGAATTTCAGACGGATCAGGCCTTAACTTAACAAAAAGGTTATCAATCGTTCTTTTGATCTTTTCTGTGTGGTGTGTAAGCATCACTGCAGATGCCTTTGTGTCAAAGTAACTGAGAATAAAACACAGAAAAACATGAAGATTTTCCTGGCCTGGCTTTTTATAGCAGATAACCTTAAAAATATTCTGCAATTTTGCACAATTTTAAAAAGTCTAAACTTCTTCAGTATTGAACAGCAGAAATTAGGCTTTCTTGACAGACAGCAGCCGACAGCGCTGTAAACAACAGTAGACTGGCGGGTAATAATAAGCGAATGAATAATGCAGAAAACAGAGATTTGAGATGGGAAACTGTTCTTGAAGTACACTTTGGTCGCACTCTAGAGCCCTGTATACTGATCTATAGTACTTACCCCACGGTTTTCTGGCTCGGGCCTTTGTCCTTGTGGTCGTGGGGGTGTTTTTTCTCTGTAAAACATAACCAGAATTACCCAAAATGACTCCAAATCACTAATATTTAATACTATCTAATTATCACAGTCACCAATTTTACCCACCTTGGATCCTGTTGACCTGTACTTCCGCGCCCATATATGGGGATTACTTTATCTCGGCTGATACCAGCTTTGCATACTGGACACACTTGTCTGTTGGGTCGAGTCTCCAGCCACTACAAAATTTAAAAAAAAAAAAAAAAAAAGTGAAGAAGCTAATTGCTTCCTTTATCTGTAACGATGTGCTGCTTCTGGTGGAGTGCAAAAACAAGAGGAAACAACGGTTTCAGCTTACCTGATGCAAACAAGGCCAGCTAATCAGGAGGAGATGCAAATGAAGATGGGAGAAGCTTGATTAGTTAGATATTAAATGTCCTTGAGCACCTATGAGTCACAAAGCAGGAACTTAAATTTGAAAATTTAACTTAATTTTGCCCAGAAGGGGTGTACTACAAAGCATGTTCTACAGGGTCAGGCTTTCTTTGCTTTAGGCCGGGATTATGCTTTCTGTGTCTGTAAGTCTGCTGGGGTTTGCTTGGATCCTAGTAATGTAAAGTTCATCTTGCATGCTTGGGTATTTTTTGTGAACACAAAAGACTCATCCAGTGAGAATTTACACCCCAGTGCACCAACTACACAGGCATTCCAGGTGGCTTCAAAGTAGTATAACAGGAACGACTACTCAACCAGCAGGTCTCCAGCTGTCTGTGTACACAACAGGTACACTGTGTATACTACAGGAATAAAGATATATCAAACATAATAAAACTGCAGAAAGGAACGCTGGAGCTGCAAAAGTGTCAGATGACAGAGTTGTTGTGAATTCACAAGTTGATTTATTTCTTTTAGCACTCCTGGAGCTGCTGCTTATTTGTGACAGGACAGCTGCACATTGCTTTCAGAGCCCTTGGTGTTGTCAGGTCAGGTCAGTGTCACAAAGCCTCATGAAGAAGATCTGGTAATCACTCAGTTTGTGGCCTAATCAAAGGGAAGTATATTTGACTGATTTAATATTCTCTGTGATAAAGAGCTTACAAATAAAATGTCCTTCTGACTGTTCTTGTTTTTCAGGAGTTCACCATGCATATTTGATTTTGCACAGATTTCATAACAACGGCCAACCCTGGCTCAACCGTCCTAATATTCGTGGGAGTGCAGGAGCTTGTGAACCCCCAGGGCTCGGTTTGTGCCTCCTCCCCGTCTCATATCAGAGAGAAACTTCACACACTGTAAAGCCACTTAATAGCCCACAAATACACTGATGAATTTTCTAAAACAGGCTTGGCAACTAATCAGAACTAAGAATCAAAGCACGTTTCACCAACTGAATGCATGATGCATGGTTTGCTTCATTTGACAGTGTTAGTAAGGTGAAGGACCACAATTAGGGCAAATGTGATACTTATTTAAAGCAAAACTCTGAATATAACCTGTTATGAACCAGGTTGTGTGTTCAGCGTAAGTTACCAAAGTGATCGAGCCACATCTGAGACACTTCACTTTATAGCACACCCCTTGGCTATTCTGTGTGGACCGAGGTTGGCCTGTATTACATTCGCAGAGGCTCAGAAGTGGAGGTGAACTCAAACCATCCCTGTTTACATGTTGGATGTCACACTGCACATCTGAAATTTTGTAGGACCTGCCTCACAATTTACTAATAAACAGGCAACATTAACTACTACTATTAACTTCTACCAAAACTTAGCATTTCCGTTCAGTGTTTGCCAAGTATGATGTGATAAGTTATGCATGCTTGGAAATGATCTCGTCATGTCTGCCAGTTACAAACCGATATTGGTCTTTAGGAGCTATGCTGATGTGTCCCCGACTCACCTGTGGCTCACAATTAAAAATATAAACATGTGTCACAGACAGCAGCACGCTTCTTACCAGAAGAGGTGTCCACATAAACTAATCACGGCGTCCTTGGCGGTGTCCAGGCATATGTTACATTCAAAGGTGCTGTCCTGGTTGCCACTGTCAGCGGCAGCCGAGCTACTAGATCCGGGACTTGCGTTTTCAACGCCCGGAGTCGGAGGAGCAGCGTTGGCCATTTGTCACACAGCTTAAATCCTCTAAACAAGTAGCTGGGGTGACTACAATGGCACCCGGGGTCTCAATACATACACATAAAGAGGTCCAGTGGCCAGGAAGTGGGGCTAACGAGAGGAGAAAGGAGTGAAAACAAACAAAAATACCCTGCTGGAAGAAACGTCCATGTCGAACATTTACGCTAACGTTAGCAAAAAAGGCAAACTAAGCACAAAACGACAGTTTCACAGAGATTAACCAACAGCTGAGCGACAGATGTTAAACGGTGTCACTCAGAAAATGATTGGATGGTGAGTGACACTCATAATTTGTTGTGAGGAGTCTAGAAAATAGCCTTACAGACCTTTGCATCACTCTTTCAGCAACGCCACTTAACCGGTAGTAGATCCCTGGAGGGGGCGTGGCTAAGACTGAATCCGTGGGATTTTGTGGCCCTCAGTTAGGCCTTTCAGGTGAACCTGACAAAAGGTTCCACCACTTTTAAGCAGAGCTTTAAATGGTAAATGGCCTGTATTTATATAGCGCTTTACTAGTCCCTAAGGACCCCAAAGCGCTTTACATATCCAGTCATCCACCCATTCACACACTGGTGATGGCAAGCTACATTGTAGCCACAGCCACCCTGGGGCGCACTGACAGAGGCGAGGCTGCCTGACACTGGCGCCACCGGGCCCTCTGACCACCACCAGTAGGCAACGGGTGAAGTGTCTTGCCCAAGGACACAACGACCGAGACTGTCCAAGCCGGGGCTCGAACCGGCAACCTTCCGATTACAAGGCGACCTCCCAACTCTTGAGCCACGATCGCCCCAAGATGTGGACATTTTGTGAAAGTTTGGTCTCATTTAACTGTGAAGAAGAGGTCAGAGGTCTAAAGTAACGTGATATTTAAAATCCCCATATATCATTTGCTGCATGCCTATGTTGTCAATCAACATACAATGGCAGTAAAAAAAAAAACAGCAAATAGCTCCATATGGCATTATTATCACTTTGACCTTCAAATCAGTCTATAGACCTTGAAGGAGAAGTCAGAGTTCAAATGTGACCTGATATTTAAAATCTTCATGCAGTACTCTCTATATACACCACACATGTAAGAATCATAGTTTGTAAGTTAAAAGGCATTTTATCAATTTTTGACCAATAAATCATTTGCTTGACCTTGAAGACCCTAGTGGATGAAAGTCAAATTTTAATGGATAGTTAACATGACCTCACTCTGGACCCCTACAAAGTTTGATCAGAATAATTAAAAAAAATTCGAGCTCTTGAATGAACTGAATGACACGCACGCACACAACCGCTACCAAAGACATAACCTTCTTGGCAGAGGTAAAAACTATCTACAAAGAAAAATAATCTGCAGGAACTTCAAAGTCAGGTGATAGTTTGATTTTTACTGGAAAAATGAATACAGGTACACTTAATATTTATTAATTAAAAGTACAAATATAAGTAATACAGTAATTTAGAGCAGACTTCCTTGACTGTACTTTGAAATGTAAGTCTAAGTAGCTTGGAAAGAAAAGCGTCTGGACTAATCACACGAGCTAAGGTGTGAAAATGGGTGCAGGTCGGGTGTAAGTTTGAAATGTAAGAACTTTGACAGAAGAAAGTGACAATAAAATACTACTATTTGTCAAGTTCCCTTTAAGGGAGACTGAGTGTGTATCTTTTTTTCAGTATTTTATTACATTCATTAGTGAGTCCACAGTTTTTGGCACTCATATTAATATTCATATTAATATTTACATGCATCACTTTGCTCCTCACAGTTCATCCATCTTCCCATTTTCTTGTGCTTATCCATTTCAGGCCTGAAGCCTTTCCAAGCTGCCAGGGAGCGAGAGGCGCAGGTACACCCAGGCCAGGTCACCCATCTATCGCAGAGCTAACAATGCAGTACAATAAGTAAACTTAAAATATAAAATTCAAAGGAAACATGACAATAATCAATAAGACAAGACAGTCATTCACACACACAAAAATACCTGAGCAAAGATATGCTTTGTTTAACCTGAATGGATTAAGAATTAATAGCAATTTCCCAGATTTCTGCTTGTCTGAATAACCGATTGTGATCACTTTGTCTTGAAATGTGATATTGTGCAAAAATCTATTAAAGTTACCATAATAACCTGTTAGTTCAACATTCAATATTATCAGTGTCATTGAGAACGGTAATCATATTTATGCACTGTGATGTACTCCTTAGTAAAAACTCTAATTTAGGCCAGTTTCCATTGTTTTGGACCTTGAGTGATTGAGACCACCTGTACGAATATCCTCTGCCAGAGCATCCTCAATCCTTGATGATAAAGACCGCCTTAGGGTTTTCTTAAAGTCATTGCCGATGAACACATAGAGAACTGGAGATAGGAAGCTGTTTGCTGCAGCCAAGGTGGCCCCAACTTTTAGTCCAGTTTTAATGACCTCCAGGTTGTGTTTCTTAAAGTCTATCTCCAGCAGGACAAAGGTGTGGTAGGGGACCCAGCAGGCGAAGAAAGACAAAATGAGCGCAGCCATGATTTTGTACGGCTTTGTTGACTTGTGGGTCAGACTTCTGAGCTTTATGGCAAGCACAGAGCAACAGAAGACAATCATTAGGATAGGAATCAGGAACCCACAAATGAAACGGGTCAGTACCACCGCTTTATGTCTGACCCCATAGTCCGTGTGGCACTGAATGACCGAGCCGTGGACCGTGGTTTTCCTGTACATAAGTGAGGGCACTGTTAAGAATGCAGAAAGAACCCACATGAGGATGACGGCTCCAAAGGCTTTTCCTACTTTGCGGTGGTTGTGCGACCACACAGGAAATAAGACCATGATACAGCGGTCAGTGCTGATGAGAACCAACAGGAACACACTGCTGTGCATGTTGAGAAACAGGGCAGATGAGGCGAGCTTGCACAAGCCTTCTCCAAAGGGCCAGTGTGAAGTTATCATGTACACAACTTCGAAAGGCAACAAGGCACAGAACAAAAAGTTTGAAATGGCCAGGCTGATGTACCAGATGGTGATGACTGTGGTTTTCATTTTCCATCCACAAATCCAAATCACCAGGGAATTTCCTGCAAGCCCCAAAACGCATATGATGATGTTGACTGCCACCAGAGCATAAGTTGAAGAGGACGAGGCGCTATATAAATTTAGGGTTCCTTCAGTGGTGAGGTTGCTATCGATGTCTGCGGTGTAGTTATCATAATCAAAATACTCCACGTCCATGATTGTTCCTGAAATATATGGAACCACGACTTTTAAAAATACAAACATTTACACATATAAGCTTTAAAATTATAGGTTATAAATAACACAAAGTTTTTTTTATAGAGAAAAAGATACTTACATAGGGATTTTATGTCTCGTGTGAAAATAGAGAGTTTAAAGTTGCTTGTGCCGTTGGGTGGACTTTCTCACTTCTGTTTCTTGGGCAGTAGTACTCAGTAAGTACTGACGTAGGTATTTTGCAACAGGAAACTAGAAGAGAAAGGGAAAAAACTGCTGTAATATCCAAAAAGAGATATCCTCCAAAACTTAGGCAAAAAATATCACATTTCTTGACCAGGATTGTGCCTACAGATCATTTTAGTGGAATGGAAGTTATTGTGTAAAACTGTAATCTGTGGTTGAGCTCGCATTAGACCTCATAAGAAATAATTAAACTGGTTTACTGCAGATGGGAGACATACAATACCACAAATATTACACATGGCATCTAAAAAAATTGAATTCCCACATTGTAAAAACCAGTTTACACAACATTATTAGGTAGAATCAGTTATGGCTCAATTAGCTCACGTGTACAGGACATTCTGAGTTCTGTGCTAATGTTCCTTTTGCAGTTCCCCAAAATCAAATACCAAGCTGTTATGCAACAAACCAAGTGGGGAAAAAAGATTAATAAACAACTTTCATTTCAGGAATCACAAGACAAGGAAGCAGTAAATAAATCTCACTCACGACACATTTTAGATCAATATTGGTACATTTATACAGCTCCTCTCTGTTTCTTATTAGTAAAGCTCAAGGGTGTGGCTTTAACCTAGCAGCAAAAATACACAAGCCTGTGACAAAGTGGCTAGGACAGAATTCATTTGCCATTTGTCACTTGCATATATTGTTATTTTGTGTTCTGTTATCCTGTATAGTCTATCATAATGCTTTAATGTAAACACAACACATGTAACCTTGGCTCTACATACTATCCTGGGTCTGTTTGTGGTAGCATTGGTTATATTCATTTCATCTGTGCAAATGTACTTAAAGCTAAATGTCACTTCATCATTAATTGATTTGGATCTTTCATTTGTTTATGTAGTTTGGTTATACTTACCATTGTGTGTTCCTTTGAGCAGGTCCTATGTGTAAAACAGGTATGTGGGAAGGGCCGCCCCAGTACTTCCTGATCATGTCAATTGGGTGTAACCAAATGAAGGGGTGTTTCTTTTGTGTAAAATTGTTTATTTCATTTAAAATAACCTCATGAGTCAGATTACGTGAAGAGATTGACTTTTCAAACTGTTTCGTTGGGTGAATGAGTTTGTTAAGTGGAAAAATGATTTTATTCCTGTTTCTTTGTCTAGACTGTGTTATTTAGTCTACCCTGTTTTCCCAATTGTAGAGGTTAATGAGATCCAGGTGTGAGTGGAATTCTATATAAAGCAGGAGAGCTTTTGACTGACAGGTACACAGGAGGGTGATGTGGGGTGAACTGAGTGGTGGAAGGGAACTTACATTTGGACAAGTGGTTGATAAGTTAAGTCATGGTGAAGGGAAAGTGGTGGTTTTTCGTTTTTGAGAAGTACTGGTCTCATCAAGAGGATCTGAGGATTCAGGAGTGACGGACGGTTAACAGCCAGGAGATGGCAGTAATGCAACAGTTTTGGATGCAAGCTGCCGTTAAACTTGACTGAAGAAGAAGAAGACTGACAGGTTCAATGATTAATGATGTGTTTAATGACATAGAGGGTGGGGTGTTCACTTTTTGCTGATGATGGAGGAGAGGGAGGAATGTTGGTTTTGTTGTAAAGAAGTTACAGGAAGCGGTTGGTAAAGTGGAAGAATGGTCGTGGGGATTCAAGTTTTCAGTTGATAAGACTAAGACAATGTTTTTTACAAGTAAGAGGGTTAATGAGGAAATTAAGCTGAAGCTATATGGCATAGGATTAGAAAGAGTGAGGAAATTTAAGTTTCTGGGGTTGTGGTTTGATGAGAGGTTAACTTGGGGTGCACACGTTCAGGAATTGGTGGATAAGTGTAAAAAAGTTTTGAACATTTTGAGGTGTTTGGGAAGGATTGGGGAGCAGATAGGGAGTCCCTGAGGGCTATATACACTGGATTGGTGAGGTCAACGTTAGATTATGGTTGTGTGGCATATAATTCGGCAGCAGACACTTCTCTTAGAAAGCTAGATTTGATTCAGTATCAGGTGTTGAGACTTTGTACAGGGGCGACTCCCACTGTAGCCTTGCAGGTGGAGATGGGGGAAATGCCACTAGGGTTGAGGAGGGAACAGCTTACATTGACATAATGGGCAAACCTACAGGGTCAGGGGACAGATCACCCTGCATTAGATGTACTTAGACCTTGCTGGGAGAAGGGCAGGAGGGAGTTAAAAAGCTTTGGATGGGTGGTGGGGGGAAGACCTAGGGAACTTAAATTGGACCACTTAGACATATGTCGGCGAGTGCCTAGGCCTGCAATCCCTCCATGGATACTTCCTGAAGCAGCTGTAGATTTTTCTTTGTTGCGCCAGAAGAGTAAGGACGGGGCAGGCGGTCTAGACTCTAATATAGTTCAGGGTTTCAGAGATCAGTATTATGGGTATGTGCAGGTATATACGGACGCTTCGAAGAATCCAGCTAGTCAAGTGGGGGTGGCAGTGGTAATTCTGGACTTTATGGTAAAAATTGGGATGAGGATTAATAATGGTTTGTCTGTGTTTACAGGAGAAATGATAGCGATTCTATTAGCAGTGCAGTGGGTGGAAGATTTGAGGTCATTGAACACAATTATTTGTTCAGATTCCAGTGCAGCCTTGGTTAGTCTACAGAATGGTCATTCGAAAGGTAGGTCAGATATTTTATTAGAGGTTCAACAAACCCTTTACAGGATACATATGATGGGTCTATCGGTAGTGTTTGTATGGGTCCCTGCTCACTATGGGGTAAGGGGGAATGAAGCAGCGGACAGGTTAGCAAAAGCAGCCACTAATCATGAGATAGTTGATCTGGCGGTGAATTTTGGTCAGGAGGAAGTAAAGAGTATTATTAAGCTAGAAATCAGGGGAAGATGGCAGAAACAGTGGGACGAAGACAGGAGGGGAAGGTGGTTATATAAAATTCAAAGGGGGGTGGGAGTGAGGCGATCCACAAGAAGGAGTAGGCGAGAGGAGGCGGTGGTGTCAAGACTGAGATTTGGGCATACGGGTTTGAATTCCACACTGTTCTTGATAGGGAAGCATGCCTCAGGGAAATGTGATTATTGTTGAGCGGATGAAACTTTGGAGCATGTTACTTTGCAGTGTCGGAAATATATGGTAGAGAGGAGACGGTTGGTCCGAAATCTCAGTAGCATTGATATGAACCTTGATCTTGTAGGGTTACTACAGAAGGAGTCGGGGGATAAATGTTATCAGGCATTGTTTCAGTTTTTGAGAGAAGGAAAGTTGTTTGGGAGGATATGAAGTGTTTTGTTTTTGTTTTTTTGTTTTTTGTTTGTTTTTTTTTAGCGTGATTTCTGTCCATACTCCATACCAGTGGTGGCGGTAATGCACCATGCAGTTGTTTGCCAACCGCCAATAATACGTAAAAGGAAAAAGAAGAAGACTGAAAGGTTCTTATGTTTTTGTGAAACAATTGTTGAAAGGCTACGCCAGAAAATAAAGAACACTTAAAAGAAACTTGAACAGTCTGCAGATGCTGTCTTCCTATCACTTTCCATGCTGCTTATGTTACGCTACTTCACAAATGGTGGCAGCAGTGGCTCCAGGCCAATAGGTGATAGCAATGCAGAAATCAACCAAGTCAAGGAAACCTCAAGGGCCAACAGATTGTCCCCCAGAGGAGGCCCCAGATGATGGCAACCTGCCAGAAACTACGGGTGAGCACAGCACCAAAGCACAAAGTCTCTCTGAGCTCTCAACTTTATTGAAAGGCCTGATGCAACAGCATGCTGACCGTGAGGCAAAATGGGAGCAGGACAGACAACGCCAGGATTAACGGTGGCGTAGAATGCAACACCAGTTCAGCCAACTGCAGCAGGAGGTCCAGTCGGAGCGCCGGGAGCATCAGGTGCTGTGGGAAGGTGCAGTAGCTGATTCCGGAGTGCCACTGAGACCCTCAGTTCGGCAAAAGGTGCAACAGCCTGTTCAACAGCGAGGAAACCCCCCTGAATCTTTCGCAGCACCACATTCATCCAATCTGGGCAGAGTAAGCGGTTGGAAAGGCCCGAAGATGCAGCCCTATGGTGAGGATGAAGATATTGAACATTACTTAACCACTTTTGAGAGGATTGCAACAGGATGTCCATAAGAAGAATGGGCACTGCATCTGGCTCCACTTCTTAGTGTTAAAGCACGTGCGGCATATGTTGCTATGGACACTGATGGACTATGATAAAGTAAAAACCGCCGTTCTTGAAAAATTTGAAATAAGTGCTGAGACTTACCGAATCAGATTCCACGACATGACGGTGAAGGACGATGAGACACCCAAAGAGCTGAGAACGCGCTTTAAAGACCTATATGAAAAGTGGATGCTTCCAAAGGAGAAGACAAAGGACCAAATAGGAGATGTCATAGTGATGGAGCAGTTTCTCAGAGTTCTTAACCCAGAGCTGAGGACCTGGGTGAAAGAGTGCAACTCCACCACTTCAAAAGAAGCTGCAGAGATGGCAGAGGCTTTTCTTGCAGCCGGATGCCCACAAAAAGGGTACATGGTAGGAAAACCCAGTTCAGCCCTTGTATTTGTGGGTAAGTCAGGGGGTGGGAATGGGTCCAGAGCTAAAGGCCCTAAACAAAGTTCTCCAATCACTAGCAGTAGCCACGCTAGAGAAGTAAAGCAGAGAGGCCCATTGGTATGTCATGCTTGTGGTCAAGTAGGTCACTTTAAGGCAGATTGCCCAGGTCAGCAAGTCAGTAAGACTTACATGTGTCTTTCACCACAGTGTTTTGACTTGCTAGAGGAGGAAACTGAGTCTCTCGTACCCTCCAGTGATCAGGAGCACACCATCTGTGTTTTCATTGAGGGAAAGCCGTGTGTTGCCCTCTTGGATTCAGGCAGTAGCCGCACACTTGTCAGGCAAGATTGTCTCCCTAGCGACACCGCATTTTGTTAAAGTCTGGTGTGTTCATGGTGATAATGTTGATTATCCTATTGCCAATGTTTGCCTTCAAGTTAATGAAAAGGAGTACGTACTTACAGTACCAGATTGTCTTGGACCCGGACATGCCAATTCTTGGAGAGTTATTAGCAAAGACAGAGAAGAGAAGAATCTGCATGTTGCATGTGAAGGTCTGCTAGTCGTCACTAGGTCTGGTAATAGAGTGTCTCAGTCAGAGCTAGGTTTGAGTGAGTTGCCCTTTTCAGTCAGTGAAATTCCGGATGTTGATGGACCAAATAGGCCACATTTAAAGAAAAGTAGAATGCAGAGAAGACAGGAAAAAGTGAGGGGGACAGAAATTGCTGAGTCACTCCCTGAACCAGAGATTGAGGAGCTCCTGGTTGTCCCGAGCAATATTGTCCAACTCCAAAGGGAGGACCCCTCTTTAGCACCCTTGTTTACTAAGAGCATCCAAGAATCAACACAGATTACAGACAGAGTACGGGAAGTATTCATTGTAAAGAACGAACGACTGTATTGTCGTAGCAAAGTTGGTGAGCAGTTGGTTGTTCCCAAAAGCTGAAGGCCTGTAGTTTTGCAGTTGGCTCATTCACTCCCTAAAGTTAAAGACATTACAATAATACAACGAAAGCATGTATGGAGGAGTTCAGGAGAGAGGTACAACAGTAAGTGTCTATCTGTCAAACACGGTGGAGGCTCTGTCGCGGTGGAGACAGTCCAGTTGGGCATCTTGTCAAATGAAATGATAAAACTGTGAACACTGAAAAGTACCCTCAGATTTTAATCCACCAAGCAGTAACATCTCAAAAACTACTGATTAGAAATAGCTTCATATTTCATCATAACAGTGATACACAAACAAACTGGCAATGCAGTAAAAGCATGGATATCACTCAGCCTCTCCAGAGCCCAGACCTCAACATCACTGAAGCAGTGTGAGATCTATCTGACAGAGAACAGAAGAAAAGGCAGCAAACATCCAAAGAAGAGCTCTGAATATCTCAAAAAAAATAAATAAAAAAGTTTCGTCTCACTCCCATTTCTTCTTGTTGCACGTTGAAGCTTGACTTGGAACCTTGTTAAGGTCCAACCATGCACAATATGATTTTTTTTGCCATTTTTCAAGTGGACTTAAATTTTTGATCGGGACTCTATGAATATGGAGCTGCCAGGCAGGAGCAAAAGAGGAAGACCACAGAGGAAATTCAGGGCTGTAGTGAAGGAAGACATGCAGAGGGCTGTACGACAGAGGTGGATGCTAGAGATAGGGTGAAATGCAGGAAGATCTGTTGCGCCAACCCCTCAAGGGAACAGCAGCAAGAAGAAAAACCCACATATAAGTTGAATGTAATCTTTTGACTCTGGAGAACATAAAGGTTTTCTTTAAATACTAGTGCGATGCAAATATCAGTATCGATCTGATACCAAGTAAATACAGGGCCAGTATTGCTGATGCAGCTTATGTAGTGGAGAGCAGTGTGTCTTGATTTATGACATGAATCATCATCAATTAGCAAATTCTGAACACATTTTACTCCCTACTAAATCATTGTCATTTTCTTTCAACTTCACAGATTAATTAGTTAACAGAACAAAACCCACCTTTCAGCTTTTTCGTGTATTTTGAAACTTGTTTTTTGTTTTTTAACGTGACTGTCTCCTATTTTGGGTCAACGCCTGCCATTTAAATGCTTCTTAGGCTATAAATAAAATGGACCTAACAGTCAACACAAAAGGGCTCAGGAATTTTTCAGAATTCATGTCTGAGGTGTAGTTTTTCATTTCCAATAAAATAAAGTATTTAACACAATTCAGTGGGCTGAATATATTATTTGAATGTCTGAATATAGTCTATTGTTAATCAGTTAGCAAACCTAACAGCCAAGACGACCAATAACACTTTATTTTTATAATTAGTTAATGTCAAAGTGACTGCATGAGTGGAGCAGCGATTGCACAGGCATGTTTCTTTTTTGATGAACCTTAGAGGACAGAAATAAACTAAAGTATGAATCCTGTGGCACTCCATATTTGGCTTAATCTACCCACCTCTACTAAATGCTTGATAAAGACTCGTAAAGAGAGATAATTTGATCAATTAAAATACAAAGAGAAAAAAAATAAACAAATGAAAGTCTAATTGTATTGTATTATCAAAAGAGCGTTTTTTGTAAATTGCATAAACCAGACATGCGCAGATGTGATTATTGTAGCTCCTCCTCCTGTCAGTGACGTGTAGTTCCATTCTCTTGAGCTGCGAGCTTTCTTAACTGCGACATTGGATCAACATGGCGAGCACCGTGGCGAACAAGTGTCTCAGTCCTCTGGCTTTCCTCACTAGGAGGCTCTCCGCTCCCGAGTTCATCACTCAGTGTTGCTATCACAAGAAGGTAAGTGGTCCAGTCTGTAGCTTCTCTTTAACGGGGAGCTCGGCTTACAGCGTCGCAGCTGCTTGTTGGTTCATGTTTACTCCTACTGAAAGCATCCTGGAGTATATCAGCTAACTGATCTACTAAACACGGGCAACCACGACTCTGTAAGATCTTTCTGCTCGGGCATTTTGTTGACAACCATAGGACGGTGGCTTATATTTAGCTGGCTGCACAAATGTTTCAAGTTACATCAGACTGCCTTTACGCTGGTTATCTCAAACCCTTCACCTCCATGATGCTAGCCCGTTAAAATGAACAAATGTATTGTTTCATTGTAGCTATTTAGCTTACTGAAGGCTGGAATAACGTCACTAATCTGCAACCAGCTGTCCACTGCCACAGTTTTAACCATATCCGATTGATGCGCTTTAAAGGGTGGCAGTATGTTGTGCTAGAGTCAGGTAAATGTTATGTGATACCTGTGAAGGTGTACTGATGCAACAGCAGGTTAACCGGGTCATGGCAGCCATAACTGTGATGTATTTATGTTTAGCTGGATGTTTTTGGGTGATTGTGGAGGTTTAGACATTATATGCCTTTTATTAAAATTATTTCTTGGATAAGAGGTCATGTTTTAGCCATCAGCTGAGGAATCTGGCTTTAAACCTTTAATTTCTGATGAAAAATGCAAAAGGTTTTGCGATGCTCGGCCACTTCACACTGTCTTGGTCAGAGTGACTCAGCAAGAAATAGAGTAGGAGGGCTGAAGGACAGAGTTTGCACTGTGTAGACCATGAAATCCAGTCCTAATCTGCTCATGCCAGTGTCAGTTATGCAAGTGAGTCAAGTTGTAGTTGTGTAACAAGGATGCCAAGACTTGTACACATTCTTTTTACCATTGTATCTGAATATAGATGGCATTTCCTTCCTGCAAATATGTGATTGTTGAATTCTGACAGCAACAGGAAGAGTGCATTTGGCCTGATGCTCCTTTTCCCCTCTCTGTTGTCTGAAGGTGGTGGATCATTATGAGAACCCCAGAAATGTGGGCTCGCTGGACAAAAACTCCAAGAATGTTGGAACTGGTTTGGTGGGTGCCCCGGCCTGTGGGGATGTAATGAAGCTTCAGGTATGTTTGTTACGAAGTGTGTGTGACTTAAAGGCGTTTATTTTTGTTAGTTTAGTAGGGATACATTTTAAAGAATGGGAGAGATTAGGATTGTTTGGGGGTTTTTTTTTTTTTTTTTGGTTTGTTTTTTTTTCTTGCTCATTTTTTTTTGGTCACATGAGTAACAGTCAAAACTTTTCTCAGATTGAGGTGGATGACCTGGGGAAGATTGTGAATGCCAGGTTCAAAACTTTTGGCTGTGGTTCTGCCATCGCCTCAAGCTCTCTGGCCACCGAGTGGGTGAAAGGCAAATCTGTGAGTGAACACATTACAGACCTGCATCTCAGCTCCTTTGAATGTTTAATCTATTAAATATTTAGCGTGTTCTGCTCCGCTCATGGCTGTGTGTGGGCTTTTATTTTCAGGTGGACGAAGCTTTGAAGATAAAGAACACAGACATCGCCAAGGAGCTCAGTCTTCCTCCTGTTAAGCTTCACTGCTCCAGTAAGTTTTCTTTTAATACGTCAAGGCTCTTCTTTTTCTTTTTTCCAAACTTCTCTGCACATGTGCACATTTAACCTCCAATTATTTCCTGTTCAGTGCTTGCCGAAGATGCCATCAAGGCAGCCCTTGCTGACTATCGTCTCAAGCAACAAGATGACCAGCAGGAGGCAGTCAGAGCCAGCAATTAAATGGAGCGCTCACGCTTTGTGCTGGGCCCGGTTTGGCTCCCTGCTGCCAAGAAGAGAAATAGTCCAGCGTCAACACCTCACTTTCCTGCGGCAATGATGACGAGCCCACCACCTTTCAACCCTCTGTAGCAGTGTTACACCAGGCTGTTTTTATTAGTCTGCGATCCTCTAACCGTGTATACTGTATCTTTTAGCCTGTCACGTAAACGCACAATATAAGCACTGTTTTGGGTTGTTGGTACAGAGATGAGCCTTATTTTGGAAATTGCTTTGTACAGGTGGAGTTTTTTTTTTATTTTGAAAGGTGTGATGGAGGTATGGATGAAAGCTAAAAGCTGTTTATACCCTCTGCACTCTAAACGCACTGACCTGTTGATTAAGCAAAGTGGCTTGAACCAAAGAAAGGGGGTCCAGTAGTTTCAAATGCAACTTATATTTACAAATGCTTCTTTAAAAGTCTGTAATAAAATTATCCCTAATTGTACTTTTTGAATCCTGTTTATTATTTAAACATTTGACCCTCCAGCTACAGAAAAATACAGGCATAACTAATGAGGTTATTCTTAATTCTCTTTAAATAAGTCATCCTTGTGATCCATTTGAGTAAGCTGCACATAGACACAGAGCCTGCAAATACGCCCATGTACTTCCTGCTACAATAACGCACCAACTTAAATTGGACCACTTAGACATATGTCGGCGAGTGCCTAGGCCTGCAATCCCTCCATGGATACTTCCTGAAGCAGCTGTAGATTTTTCTTTGTTGCGCCAGAAGAGTAAGGACGGGGCAGGCGGTCTAGACTCTAATATAGTTCAGGGTTTCAGAGATCAGTATTATGGGTATGTGCAGGTATATACGGACGCTTCGAAGAATCCAGCTAGTCAAGTGGGGGTGGCAGTGGTAATTCTGGACTTTATGGTAAAAATTGGGATGAGGATTAATAATGGTTTGTCTGTGTTTACAGGAGAAATGATAGCGATTCTATTAGCAGTGCAGTGGGTGGAAGATTTGAGGTCATTGAACACAATTATTTGTTCAGATTCCAGTGCAGCCTTGGTTAGTCTACAGAATGGTCATTCGAAAGGTAGGTCAGATATTTTATTAGAGGTTCAACAAACCCTTTACAGGATACATATGATGGGTCTATCGGTAGTGTTTGTATGGGTCCCTGCTCACTATGGGGTAAGGGGGAATGAAGCAGCGGACAGGTTAGCAAAAGCAGCCACTAATCATGAGATAGTTGATCTGGCGGTGAATTTTGGTCAGGAGGAAGTAAAGAGTATTATTAAGCTAGAAATCAGGGGAAGATGGCAGAAACAGTGGGACGAAGACAGGAGGGGAAGGTGGTTATATAAAATTCAAAGGGGGGTGGGAGTGAGGCGATCCACAAGGAGTAGGCGAGAGGAGGCGGTGGTGTCAAGACTGAGATTTGGGCATACGGGTTTGAATTCCACACTGTTCTTGATAGGGAAGCATGCCTCAGGGAAATGTGATTATTGTTGAGCGGATGAAACTTTGGAGCATGTTATTTTGCAGTGTCGGAAATATATGGTAGAGAGGAGACGGTTGGTCCGAAATCTCAGTAGCATTGATATGAACCTTGATCTTGTAGGGTTACTACAGAAGGAGTCGGGGGATAAATGTTATCAGGCATTGTTTCAGTTTTTGAGAGAAGGAAAGTTGTTTGGGAGGATATGAAGTGTTTTGTTTTTGTTTTTTTGTTTTTTGTTTGTTTTTTTTTAGCGTGATTTCTGTCCATACTCCATACCAGTGGTGGCGGTAATGCACCATGCAGTTGTTTGCCAACCGCCAATAAATACGTAAAAGGAAAAAGAAGAAGACTGAAAGGTTCTTATGTTTTTGTGAAACAATTGTTGAAAGGCTACGCCAGAAAATAAAGAACACTTAAAAGAAACTTGAACAGTCTGCAGATGCTGTCTTCCTATCACTTTCCATGCTGCTTATGTTACGCTACTTCACAAATGGTGGCAGCAGTGGCTCCAGGCCAATAGGTGATAGCAATGCAGAAATCAACCAAGTCAAGGAAACCTCAAGGGCCAACAGATTGTCCCCCAGAGGAGGCCCCAGATGATGGCAACCTGCCAGAAACTACGGGTGAGCACAGCACCAAAGCACAAAGTCTCTCTGAGCTCTCAACTTTATTGAAAGGCCTGATGCAACAGCATGCTGACCGTGAGGCAAAATGGGAGCAGGACAGACAACGCCAGGATTAACGGTGGCGTAGAATGCAACACCAGTTCAGCCAACTGCAGCAGGAGGTCCAGTCGGAGCGCCGGGAGCATCAGGTGCTGTGGGAAGGTGCAGTAGCTGATTCCGGAGTGCCACTGAGACCCTCAGTTCGGCAAAAGGTGCAACAGCCTGTTCAACAGCGAGGAAACCCCCCTGAATCTTTCGCAGCACCACATTCATCCAATCTGGGCAGAGTAAGCGGTTGGAAAGGCCCGAAGATGCAGCCCTATGGTGAGGATGAAGATATTGAACATTACTTAACCACTTTTGAGAGGATTGCAACAGGATGTCCATAAGAAGAATGGGCACTGCATCTGGCTCCACTTCTTAGTGTTAAAGCACGTGCGGCATATGTTGCTATGGACACTGATGGACTATGATAAAGTAAAAACCGCCGTTCTTGAAAAATTTGAAATAAGTGCTGAGACTTACCGAATCAGATTCCACGACATGACGGTGAAGGACGATGAGACACCCAAAGAGCTGAGAACGCGCTTTAAAGACCTATATGAAAAGTGGATGCTTCCAAAGGAGAAGACAAAGGACCAAATAGGAGATGTCATAGTGATGGAGCAGTTTCTCAGAGTTCTTAACCCAGAGCTGAGGACCTGGGTGAAAGAGTGCAACTCCACCACTTCAAAAGAAGCTGCAGAGATGGCAGAGGCTTTTCTTGCAGCCGGATGCCCACAAAAAGGGTACATGGTAGGAAAACCCAGTTCAGCCCTTGTATTTGTGGGTAAGTCAGGGGGTGGGAATGGGTCCAGAGCTAAAGGCCCTAAACAAAGTTCTCCAATCACTAGCAGTAGCCACGCTAGAGAAGTAAAGCAGAGAGGCCCATTGGTATGTCATGCTTGTGGTCAAGTAGGTCACTTTAAGGCAGATTGCCCAGGTCAGCAAGTCAGTAAGACTTACATGTGTCTTTCACCACAGTGTTTTGACTTGCTAGAGGAGGAAACTGAGTCTCTCGTACCCTCCAGTGATCAGGAGCACACCATCTGTGTTTTCATTGAGGGAAAGCCGTGTGTTGCCCTCTTGGATTCAGGCAGTAGCCGCACACTTGTCAGGCAAGATTGTCTCCCTAGCGACACCGCATTTTGTTAAAGTCTGGTGTGTTCATGGTGATAATGTTGATTATCCTATTGCCAATGTTTGCCTTCAAGTTAATGAAAAGGAGTACGTACTTACAGTACCAGATTGTCTTGGACCCGGACATGCCAATTCTTGGAGAGTTATTAGCAAAGACAGAGAAGAGAAGAATCTGCATGTTGCATGTGAAGGTCTGCTAGTCGTCACTAGGTCTGGTAATAGAGTGTCTCAGTCAGAGCTAGGTTTGAGTGAGTTGCCCTTTTCAGTCAGTGAAATTCCGGATGTTGATGGACCAAATAGGCCACATTTAAAGAAAAGTAGAATGCAGAGAAGACAGGAAAAAGTGAGGGGGACAGAAATTGCTGAGTCACTCCCTGAACCAGAGATTGAGGAGCTCCTGGTTGTCCCGAGCAATATTGTCCAACTCCAAAGGGAGGACCCCTCTTTAGCACCCTTGTTTACTAAGAGCATCCAAGAATCAACACAGATTACAGACAGAGTACGGGAAGTATTCATTGTAAAGAACGAACGACTGTATCGTCGTAGCAAAGTTGGTGAGCAGTTGGTTGTTCCCAAAAGCTGAAGGCCTGTAGTTTTGCAGTTGGCTCATTCACTCCCTAAAGTTAAAGACATTACAATAATACAACGAAAGCATGTATGGAGGAGTTCAGGAGAGAGGTACAACAGTAAGTGTCTATCTGTCAAACACGGTGGAGGCTCTGTCGCGGTGGAGACAGTCCAGTTGGGCATCTTGTCAAATGAAATGATAAAACTGTGAACACTGAAAAGTACCCTCAGATTTTAATCCACCAAGCAGTAACATCTCAAAAACTACTGATTAGAAATAGCTTCATATTTCATCATAACAGTGATACACAAACAAACTGGCAATGCAGTAAAAGCATGGATATCACTCAGCCTCTCCAGAGCCCAGACCTCAACATCACTGAAGCAGTGTGAGATCTATCTGACAGAGAACAGAAGAAAAGGCAGCAAACATCCAAAGAAGAGCTCTGAATATCTCAAAAAAAAATAAATAAAAAAGTTTCGTCTCACTCCCATTTCTTCTTGTTGCACGTTGAAGCTTGACTTGGAACCTTGTTAAGGTCCAACCATGCACAATATGATTTTTTTTGCCATTTTTCAAGTGGACTTAAATTTTTGATCGGGACTCTATGAATATGGAGCTGCCAGGCAGGAGCAAAAGAGGAAGACCACAGAGGAAATTCAGGGCTGTAGTGAAGGAAGACATGCAGAGGGCTGTACGACAGAGGTGGATGCTAGAGATAGGGTGAAATGCAGGAAGATCTGTTGCGCCAACCCCTCAAGGGAACAGCAGCAAGAAGAAAAACCCACATATAAGTTGAATGTAATCTTTTGACTCTGGAGAACATAAAGGTTTTCTTTAAATACTAGTGCGATGCAAATATCAGTATCGATCTGATACCAAGTAAATACAGGGCCAGTATTGCTGATGCAGCTTATGTAGTGGAGAGCAGTGTGTCTTGATTTATGACATGAATCATCATCAATTAGCAAATTCTGAACACATTTTACTCCCTACTAAATCATTGTCATTTTCTTTCAACTTCACAGATTAATTAGTTAACAGAACAAAACCCACCTTTCAGCTTTTTCGTGTATTTTGAAACTTGTTTTTTGTTTTTTAACGTGACTGTCTCCTATTTTGGGTCAACGCCTGCCATTTAAATGCTTCTTAGGCTATAAATAAAATGGACCTAACAGTCAACACAAAAGGGCTCAGGAATTTTTCAGAATTCATGTCTGAGGTGTAGTTTTTCATTTCCAATAAAATAAAGTATTTAACACAATTCAGTGGGCTGAATATATTATTTGAATGTCTGAATATAGTCTATTGTTAATCAGTTAGCAAACCTAACAGCCAAGACGACCAATAACACTTTATTTTTATAATTAGTTAATGTCAAAGTGACTGCATGAGTGGAGCAGCGATTGCACAGGCATGTTTCTTTTTTGATGAACCTTAGAGGACAGAAATAAACTAAAGTATGAATCCTGTGGCACTCCATATTTGGCTTAATCTACCCACCTCTACTAAATGCTTGATAAAGACTCGTAAAGAGAGATAATTTGATCAATTAAAATACAAAGAGAAAAAAAATAAACAAATGAAAGTCTAATTGTATTGTATTATCAAAAGAGCGTTTTTTGTAAATTGCATAAACCAGACATGCGCAGATGTGATTATTGTAGCTCCTCCTCCTGTCAGTGACGTGTAGTTCCATTCTCTTGAGCTGCGAGCTTTCTTAACTGCGACATTGGATCAACATGGCGAGCACCGTGGCGAACAAGTGTCTCAGTCCTCTGGCTTTCCTCACTAGGAGGCTCTCCGCTCCCGAGTTCATCACTCAGTGTTGCTATCACAAGAAGGTAAGTGGTCCAGTCTGTAGCTTCTCTTTAACGGGGAGCTCGGCTTACAGCGTCGCAGCTGCTTGTTGGTTCATGTTTACTCCTACTGAAAGCATCCTGGAGTATATCAGCTAACTGATCTACTAAACACGGGCAACCACGACTCTGTAAGATCTTTCTGCTCGGGCATTTTGTTGACAACCATAGGACGGTGGCTTATATTTAGCTGGCTGCACAAATGTTTCAAGTTACATCAGACTGCCTTTACGCTGGTTATCTCAAACCCTTCACCTCCATGATGCTAGCCCGTTAAAATGAACAAATGTATTGTTTCATTGTAGCTATTTAGCTTACTGAAGGCTGGAATAACGTCACTAATCTGCAACCAGCTGTCCACTGCCACAGTTTTAACCATATCCGATTGATGCGCTTTAAAGGGTGGCAGTATGTTGTGCTAGAGTCAGGTAAATGTTATGTGATACCTGTGAAGGTGTACTGATGCAACAGCAGGTTAACCGGGTCATGGCAGCCATAACTGTGATGTATTTATGTTTAGCTGGATGTTTTTGGGTGATTGTGGAGGTTTAGACATTATATGCCTTTTATTAAAATTATTTCTTGGATAAGAGGTCATGTTTTAGCCATCAGCTGAGGAATCTGGCTTTAAACCTTTAATTTCTGATGAAAAATGCAAAAGGTTTTGCGATGCTCGGCCACTTCACACTGTCTTGGTCAGAGTGACTCAGCAAGAAATAGAGTAGGAGGGCTGAAGGACAGAGTTTGCACTGTGTAGACCATGAAATCCAGTCCTAATCTGCTCATGCCAGTGTCAGTTATGCAAGTGAGTCAAGTTGTAGTTGTGTAACAAGGATGCCAAGACTTGTACACATTCTTTTTACCATTGTATCTGAATATAGATGGCATTTCCTTCCTGCAAATATGTGATTGTTGAATTCTGACAGCAACAGGAAGAGTGCATTTGGCCTGATGCTCCTTTTCCCCTCTCTGTTGTCTGAAGGTGGTGGATCATTATGAGAACCCCAGAAATGTGGGCTCGCTGGACAAAAACTCCAAGAATGTTGGAACTGGTTTGGTGGGTGCCCCGGCCTGTGGGGATGTAATGAAGCTTCAGGTATGTTTGTTACGAAGTGTGTGTGACTTAAAGGCGTTTATTTTTGTTAGTTTAGTAGGGATACATTTTAAAGAATGGGAGAGATTAGGATTGTTTGGGGTTTTGTTTTTTTTTTTTTTGGTTTGTTTTTTTTTTCTTGCTCATTTTTTTTTGGTCACATGAGTAACAGTCAAAACTTTTCTCAGATTGAGGTGGATGACCTGGGGAAGATTGTGAATGCCAGGTTCAAAACTTTTGGCTGTGGTTCTGCCATCGCCTCAAGCTCTCTGGCCACCGAGTGGGTGAAAGGCAAATCTGTGAGTGAACACATTACAGACCTGCATCTCAGCTCCTTTGAATGTTTAATCTATTAAATATTTAGCGTGTTCTGCTCCGCTCATGGCTGTGTGTGGGCTTTTATTTTCAGGTGGACGAAGCTTTGAAGATAAAGAACACAGACATCGCCAAGGAGCTCAGTCTTCCTCCTGTTAAGCTTCACTGCTCCAGTAAGTTTTCTTTTAATACGCCAAGGCTCTTCGTTTTCTTTTTTCCAAACTTCTCTGCACATGTGCACATTTAACCTCCAATTATTTCCTGTTCAGTGCTTGCCGAAGATGCCATCAAGGCAGCCCTTGCTGACTATCGTCTCAAGCAACAAGATGACCAGCAGGAGGCAGTCAGAGCCAGCAATTAAATGGAGCGCTCACGCTTTGTGCTGGGCCCGGTTTGGCTCCCTGCTGCCAAGAAGAGAAATAGTCCAGCGTCAACACCTCACTTTCCTGCGGCAATGATGACGAGCCCACCACCTTTCAACCCTCTGTAGCAGTGTTACACCAGGCTGTTTTTATTAGTCTGCGATCCTCTAACCGTGTATACTGTATCTTTTAGCCTGTCACGTAAATGCACAATATAAGCACTGTTTTGGGTTGTTGGTACAGAGATGAGCCTTATTTTGGAAATTGCTTTGTACAGGTGGAGTTTTTTTTATTTTGAAAGGTGTGATGGAGGTATGGATGAAAGCTAAAAGCTGTTTATACCCTCTGCACTCTAAACGCACTGACCTGTTGATTAAGCAAAGTGGCTTGAACCAAAGAAAGGGGGTCCAGTAGTTTCAAATGCAACTTATATTTACAAATGCTTCTTTAAAAGTCTGTAATAAAATTATCCCTAATTGTACTTTTTGAATCCTGTTTATTATTTAAACATTTGACCCTCCAGCTACAGAAAAATACAGGCATAACTAATGAGGTTATTCTTAATTCTCTTTAAATAAGTCATCCTTGTGATCCATTTGAGTAAGCTGCACATAGACACAGAGCCTGCAAATACGCCCATGCACTTCCTGCTACAATAACGCACCTAAAAAAGCTCTGCAGCTGAGATCCGCTGCAGCCAAAACACACCAGATTGTGGTTTTATACACTTGACAAATCCTGACTGCTTCGCTTTATCTCAGTGTCTCAGCTTCTCTCTCCCTCACACCCGCTTTCTATTTCTCTGACTTACGTGCACACAATTTTGAAAAGCGCCTTTGCAGAACACAGCGACGTTCAACATCATCTGCACTCACTAGCTTTATTGGGCTGTTACATGAAGACCCGACATGCCGTCCGATTGCCGTTTTGATTAATTTGGAGGCTTTTCACAGAGGCGGCTGCGTTGGAGTCCCACTGAGATGTGTACGAGCCCACATGTTCAAGCGGTCCAGCGTGTGATGTGCAGTGATAAAACCAGTCAGACGGGCTCCGTAAAAGTATGGAATCCTAAGCTTGCACCCTAAAAAGAGAAAAATTTAAAACTCCACAGTTTTACTCTTGGAGTCTGCTGGAGTAGCTTTACATGACTTGCAGGTCAAAAATCATCATGCTGTTTTTTTTTTTTTGTTTGTTTTTTTTTTAAAGAGCATTGCCTCAATGCATCTACTTCCTGAAACAAGCCATTATCAGGAATGTGTACCCTGGTGATGTCACAGAGAACTTTTTATTTGAAACTCCGGACATGTTTAATATAAAAGTCCACCCTACTGTAGCAGTGTATATATGACAGAAAATGGGGAAAAGCATAACAGGTTCATATTAAAAATTCAAAAACGGAACTGAGTCCTAGTTGTTCAATTTTGTTTTTGTTTTTTTTGCATAGAAGCAGAGGTGGGACCAAGTCATTGTTTTGCAAGTCTCAAGTAAGTCTCAAGTCTTTATCCTCAAGTCTCAAGTAATGTCAGGCAAGTCAGAGTCGAGTCTCAAGTCACTGGTGTAAAAGTCCAAGTAAAGTCACAAGCCTGAAACTTTGAATTTCAAGTCCTTTCGAATCTTTAAAAAAAATATGAAAAAAGCATGTTGCAGTTATATGCTAAATGTAAATATTAGACCATGTAATTTTAAAATCTGTGTTTTTCTCAACACATGACAAAATAGTGAACTTAGAAAATATACACAAATTGTGAAATTGCACCTCTTTAAAATGCAGCTCAATTAAACCTAGCTCCTAGAATAATTTTCACCGACAGTTCTGAGATAAGCTGCATGTTATTCTTGGATGCGGTTGTAGGACCGGCTTTAAAATCGCATGACAAAAATATCATACACATTAAAAAAAACTGTATCACCAACATAGCCTGGACAACATTTGCTAGTTAGATGAAGTCAGCTATCTCATCTTAGCATATTTATATGCATATTTATAATCATACGGTTCTTGGAGTGAGTGCATACACTCATGAAGTTTAGTAACTTCCGGTCACTGCAACAAGCCCAGGTACAGTTTACCGACGGATGGGTGCAGGACCTTGAAATGCACCGTGTAGAACGAAAGACCATCGTACGTATCATAAGTTTACCAGTCTCACAAATCGTCTTCATAAATACACATTCGTTAACCGTTTATTAATAGGACCTTTGAGCTCAACGGTAATTAATTAGTAGTGGAAATAATTTCTGGTAGCATCACAGAAATGTAGCAGTGACAATAATACTGTATGCTGTAATCGTACTGGGCAATTAGTGATACAAAAAACCTGTTTTATCCTGTGAATAAAAGTATATGTTTTTGTCAATGTACCATAATAACAGAGGAGAAACGCAATATTGTGTCAGGACAATTCACTATTTATGCACAATAAATAAAGGAGCATAGCGCGACAATTTCTGTTCAGTGCCAGACTTGCTTGTAACCTATATCACCAATTATGTTAAGAAAATGACGTATTAACTACTAAAAAACACTGACCTTCGTGTAAATGCTTGGAGCAGACTAACCTGTGAGCTGGAGTGTTCTGGGACGTTATATTTGATCTTTGAATGGCTGCAATCCAGGCCATCCGTCGCGTCTTTGTTACTTCGGAAACATGGCTCGAACAATTTCTCTTCAACGACTAATCCGATAACAACCGATCTCTTTACCCGTCGGCTTCCCGTGGCTGTCATGCGTCATTGCAGTTAATAATACAACGGCTTCTTGACATTTTTGTGTTTCTTTTTATCGCTGTATAACTGATTTTAATTGAAAGCCTGCGTGCGCTAGTACCGCTTGCCACGAGTTCCCAGAATCCTTTGCGGTTCTACCCGTGAATGACGTCACATTTTCAATCTCTATATAATATGCATGTTAAATTTTATATTTGGGGTAAAATATCAAGTCTTTTCAAGTAAACCGGTTCAAGTCCAATTCAAGTCCCAAGTCATTGGTGTAAAAGTCCAAGTCAAGTCACAAGTCTTAGAACATTTTTTCAAGTCAAGTCTAAAGTCATAAAATTAATGACTCGAGTCTGACTCGAGTCCAAGTCATGTGACTCGAGTCCACACCTCTGCATAGAAGCGCAGAGTAATTGGGACCACACCACCTACTGTTACCAGCAGAGATGTTTAAATTCAAACACAGGAACACAAAAAATACTAACACTATTTGTGTACTGTGAAACTTGTACAAAGGTGCATAAAGAGAGTATCATGTATCATCTTCAACTCTGCCTGCTGTATCTTTAGTAACTTCTCTGCATTTCCTCAAATAAAATCCTGCAGAAATCTTTGGTTTTCTGCAAAAATGTGATTTCTTAGAAGGCAGTTTTCTCTCCTGCGATGAGCTGAAGTGTAGCAGAGTCATTGTGAATGTGCAGAGAGGAGGGCCGCGGACTCCTGCCCGTCAAAGGCTCTTGTGAATCAACTTCCTCTGACCGAGGCAGCTCAGGAGGATTCGGCTCTGAGCTGCCCTCTGTGGTGGTGGCCTCACTGTCGGAAAGCTCGCTCGGCTCATTTTCCTCTGGGAGACTTGGGAGCTGATGGTCTAGGATGCTGTCATCTGCTTTTGAGCTGTCCTCGGGACTGTGGTCTGCTACTTTCTGACTGGGATCGCTTCTCTCTGCAGCATCAACAGATTTATTTGGAGCGCGCAGGCTCTTGGCAGCCCTCATAATGTCAGCCTGGAGCTGCTTGTGAGAGTCCACTGGCTTGCTTTCCTGCCCCGGGGAAGCTTTTTCTTGAACTTCGTTAAAGGGTTTAGCACCTCCACTTTTGTCCCTGTCATCCACATACATCTTTGAGGGGAAGGAGGAAGGATAGTAAGCGTTGACTTTGCGTCTGTGGCTCATGAAAACTGCCCCGCAGATGATAAGGAAGACGAGAAGGATGAGACTGGCTGCAACGAGGATGAGGAGCATGTTCTCATTAAGAAAGTTCACAAGCTGATTCAGAAAGTCAGTTTCCTCCTGGGCTGTGTTGGCAGGTGCGGTCTGGTACTCTGTGGAGACATTGGTAATAGGCAGATAGAAAGTGAAGTAGTTGTTGTCTTCCTCATCTATGCTTCCCTCCAGAGTATCTGAGTAAGGCAGAGGTGTGGAGAGGCTGCTACTGATGCAAAGCACCACGCACAGACCAATGTGATGAAGGGCCATCAGGAGCGGCATTTCCCCTCGGAATCTGTAAATAACACTTAACATCAGTGACACACGTCAAGAGAATATGTGCTTTGTGTGTATTTGCTTAACATCTTTTTTTCAGAAAAGTAAAATTAGTAGTGCTGCTCTTGAGACATTCAGTCTGCTTTACAACAAAAACAAAGATGGATGACTGAAATTCCACAGTTTACAAAGTACGAGAAGATCATGTTTTATTAGTTATATTTGTCTATCTTAATGTTCACTTGGTTGCACTGTTTTAAATGTCATGAGTAAAAGTTAGAGTAGAAAAGGCTCCCAGCTCTGGGTTAGTTGAAATTGCACTTTGAAAGAAATACATGTAAACTTATACTTATGCCTTATACGCTTATTGCCACTGTATTAGGCATACACTTTCAACTGCTTATCAATGCAAATTTCTAATCAGTCACATGGCAGCAACTTAGTGCATTGATCTGTTACAGTTCAAACCGAGCATCAGAATAAAAAAGAAAAGTGATTTAAGAGACTTTGTTGCTTGTGTCAGACAGGCTGGTCTTGATCTTCTCTAGGGTTTACAGAGAGTGGTCCAATAAAGCAAAGCTATCCAGTGAGCAGTTCTCTGGGTGAAAATGCCTCGTTAATCCCAGAAGTCAAAGGAGAATGGCCAGACTGCTTCAAACAGATAAGACGGCAACAATAAACTAAAATCACCACAACCGAGGTATGCAGAAGAGCATCTCTCTTGAAGCAGACTGACTACAGCAGCAGAGGACGACACCAGACAAGAAGACAAGCGTGGAAAACATTGTTTAGTCTGATGAAATCCAGGTGTTAAGGTCAGAATTTAGCATAAACTACATGAAAGCATGGATCCATCCTGCCTTGCATCAATGGCTTAGGCTGACGGCTTCTTGGCACACATTGGACCTAATAGTTCCAACTGAGAATCGTTTAAATGCAACAGCCTACCTGACTTTTGTTGCTGATTATCTCCATCCCTTTTATGCCCACATGCTCCCAGGAGGATAACGCACAGCTCAGATCATCTCAAATTGGTTTCTTAAACATGAGATTGAGTTCCCTGCACTCAAATACCCTCCACAGTCACCAGATCTTGATCTCGATGGGATGTGGTGGAATGGAAGATTCACATCACGGATGAGACACAGCTGCAGCAACTGTGTGCTGTCATGGTAATATGGACTAAAATCTCTGAGGAATGTTCCCAGCACCTTTTTGAATCTCTGCCATGAAAACCCTGAAGTGCATCCAACCCAGTACTAGCAATGTGTATCTAAAGAAGTGACCATAGAATTATATCTCAAGCAAATTAACCAAATCTCTACAAATTACAATTTTTACTACACCTTTTTACATATTAGAATAAATTATATTGAGCGTATCATTAACCCGAGAGGTGTTGATTTAGCAGGAAAACTTCCTGCTCAGATATAACCAAAAGTATCTTACATGGCTTTCTACAACAAGAAGTATAAATAGTATGTGTGTTTGCAACTTGATTAATTTAACCGAACAACCAGAATTCAACCAGAACTTTGATCACACTAAGCTACGTGCTCAGTCTGTCTCCCAAATCTTTCTGCGCCATCTGTGTGCAAGCTGCGAGACATGAAAGTCTGGGAAACGGGTTCTGATGTTGTTGTTTCTTTCTTTTTTCCCAAATCAATCACCCTGCTCACCCTGGACCTAATAAACACTGACACAGTAACACGCACAGAAGGAGGTCACAAGCACACACAAATCTTCACTCAGCAGATTTAACAAGTGCGACTATTTTATTTGCAAACGTAATGTCGAAAACTTTTAATGTCTAAATCTGAACCTTGTCTCTACTTTTTTATTATCATGTTCCTAATTCCTGAGTTTGAATCCTTCTATCATGATGCTGTCAAACAAGGTGTCAAGATGCTGTTATTGAATTTTAAGGACAAAACCTTATGAAATGACACATTTGACTCACCATCCACTGCAGAAGAAGAGCTGTCTGCTGAAAAGCCCTCAGAATGAGGAGGATGAGACTGGAAAAAAGTGAACTTAGCACAGCAAAGAGCGGCGAATGCTCAGTGAAGCACGCCCCCTCCGCGAGTTTCAGGTTTCAGTGTGGAGGTTTGTCTGGGTATTTAAAAAAAAAAAAGCAGTTTACCATGAGGAGAAATCCCTCCTTCTGCCTATCCACTGTTCTCCTCCCCCTCCAGTTTCCCCCGAGAGTGTCTGAGCTCTCCGGCCTGCACACAGATTGTTCTTGTTATGTGGGAGTTTATAATGTGCTGTGGGGGCAGGGACCTCTTCTCCACTCTGATGTTTGGCTCAGTGGATGTGGAAAGCCAATTCCACAAAACAAAATTAATTCTTAAGAGCTATAAAAGCATCACAAATAAATAAACCCTCTAAAAATAAAACAGAGCCTCTGACTGACAGCCTTTCCTTCGTTTTACCCCCTTAGTCCCTCACACTGATGAATAGCAGCAAACCTCTGGGGCTAAAAAAAGAGTCAGAGAGCAGCTTGTATGAGTGATCTGCCAATGCAGGAAAAGGTTAATGGTTCCTGTGTGGACAGCAAAGAGAAGGGGGAAGGTAAAGGCCACACGCTGGAGACTGTTAGAAACAATGTGGAGCATTTTATCCAGAGACGAGCAATTAAAGCGTGTGTGTGTGTATGTATGTGTGTGAGACCACTTAAGGGAGAGAGTGTGACTTTGTTTGAGTGATTGCATTTTTCTTGCATGTCTGTTTTGCTTTTGATCGCTCACGACAAACGTAGCTTTATATGGTCATGAGGAGCGTGCGATGGGTTCCTGCATCCTCCAGGTTTACATTTGCCTCAGCTCTGTTGATAGTCACCGACGTCTGTAAATGTCGGGGGAAAATTTAAAAAGAGAGAGAAAAAAATGTGGTCTCATGGCCCTAATATGTATTCAGGGAATTGTTTTCTTTTCTCAGGAAAGGAAGTGAAATTGAGATCCAGTCAGGAGCAGGAAAAAAGCTTTTTTTGTGAGGGCTTTCATAAACGAGGGCACTGACGGAGATCACAGAAAGTTTATTTCTATTTTGACTGTTTAGAAATTTACAGACAGTTTTTTTTTTTATTAAAAAGGCTACTTTTAATGTTGAAAATATTCATAACACTAAGCACAATATGGATTGCAAGGCATAATCGTTTTGAGGAAATCTTTCAGATAAGTTCCTCAAACTTTTGTTGTCATGAGAGAACCACAGAATATGTTTAACTTCTACACTGAGAAGTGATCAGTTCTAAGTTTGCAGAAATGTTTTATTCTTTTTTTCATTATGACTCTTAACCTGAAGAGTTACTAAAATGTTAAAGTTAACAAAGACATTTATTTAATAAATTATCAGAAAGTAGATCTCTTCACACACACACTTAAACAACATGAAATTAGTTTTGTGCATTGTGACGACCCCCATGTTGGTTTGTTTTTATAGGTCATGTGATACTCAGGTGGACCGAAGGTGGCCTAGTCGGGTGATCCTATTTTCTTACAGGCTTGCAGGAAGTCCATACAGAAGAGGAGAGGACAGGACACAAAGAGTCACCAGGACTGCTCCTTATATGCCACAATCAGCCCCTGATGAATGAAAACCCTACAACTAAGCCATGTTAGCTCCATGCCAGGGTCACATGACCTACCAAGACAAACTGACAAGAGGGTCATTACATCATCAAGCGTTCAACCATCTATGTATCTGCTCATCTTTTGGTGTGAATTGCACAAAATTGGTGATATCCATCCATCCATCTCTTGTTTTTTCTCTTATCTCACTTTTTTATTTAATATAATGGTGTTAGATATTAAAATTATGGTGCTCACAGCTTCAAAAACTGTCTTTGAAACCTCCCTGGCTCTTATCAATCATAACAACCCACTTATGGAAAATAAATCCACCATAACGAGCAGTTTTGTGTGGTTACATTTTCTTTTTTCTAAAGTGCACCAGCCAATTGGATCACTTTGCAGAAGGAAGTGTGCCACTGCACAACGACGTTGTGACAGGATGTAAACACCGATTGTTTCCCCCCTTAGCTGAGGTGTGATATTAGCTTTTGACTGGCTGATGCAGTTAGGTCGAAAAGACATAGTTCCTGCATAAAACTGCTCACAACACCATTTGAGGATGATTTCTTGAAAAAGGAAATTTGCAATGAGTAGCAGAAGTCAGTTGTAACCTGGTTCTGGTATATTCAAGACAAGGAAGGCAACTCTACAGTAAATATCTGCAAACACCGGCACATCAGGTGGACAAATAGCACTACAGGCCAGCAGAACAACATGTAAATTTGACTTGAGGCTGAACTGTCCCTTTAAGCGTTCAGCCACCTGGATAGTTCTTGTAAACTGAACAGTGTCTGAACAGAGCAATAATATCCCTTTGCACAGCAAGTCTTCCTGTCCCCTGTCGTAAAGTGAAATACCAGCAGGGCTCAACTCCGGATGAAAAAAAACAAAAAACAAACTTTGATCACTCTTCATCCTGTGGAGGCTAAAGTCATGCAAAAAGCACAGACCTTGTCAAATACCACATGCAGTTACAGGCACTTGCACATGAAACCGTGAATGGTTGTCTGTTTGTGGTTTCTCTCTTCCTCCACTGAAATACGGCAGGTACTGAAGCAAAACCAGTAATATCAAAGGGGAAGCAGGAGTTTATTAAAAAAGCAGCTATTTCCATGCTGACTGATAGCAAACAGATGAAAGCATAGTAAAATCCATCTACACGTAGCGATCATTCTCTGGAAGGAAGCTGCTGAGAGTCAGATTATCTCCCACCTCGTCATCGCTGTCTTCAGCCCTTGGCATCACCAGGACACCATTGGGCACCGGATTGTGCTGTCTCGTATAGTTGTAGCTCCTCTCGGGCAGCAGAGCAGAAATGCACATCATTTCCGTTTCCTTTTGAGGTTTGCGCTTGCGCTTCCTCGATGACAGTTTGGCGCAGAGGACAATGGTAGTAAAGATAAAGATTGTGCACACCAAAGCCAGGCAGGCGATGACAATGAGGCACTGCTTCACCACGTTCTGGGTCAAGCAGGGTTGAACCTCGGTGCTGGGGGTTGATTTTGAGATTTCACCGTGTGGCGATTTAGTAGCTGGGGCTGGCTTAGTTATTGGATGTGGTAACACCGTGGGCCTACGGGGGAACGGGATTATTGCAATGGTGGAGTTGGGAGATTCAGTTGACGTAGAGGTAGCATTTGACTGTGTGGAGATAGAAGAACTCGAGGCAGAAACGGACTGAGTTGCAGATGAAATCTCAGGGCTGGTTTTCAGTGTCTTGGCTGTTGTGGGGGGCAAAGAGGTGGACACCTGTGGCACACGTGTTGTCTCTGAGATCGACTCTGCCGTCAATGGGCGTGCAGTAGAAACTGAAAGGCTGCTGAGGTTCTGAGTGCCTGGAGCTGCAGTAGATTTCTCAGAAGAGAAAGTGGATGATAACACTGATGTCATTGCAGACTCAGTGATGGATGTGGGCTGTGGAGAAGACACAGCTGCTGTTGATGAGAATGTTGCAGGAGCAGTGGTGTCTGGCGCTGTGGTTGACTGTGGATGGGACCCGTCCTCTGCATGTGTTGTTGTTTCTTTCATGGTCACTTGGTGGGTGGGTTGAGTTTCAATCAAAGCTGTGGAGGTATGAAGTAACTGCGGAGCGGAGCTGCTTGGGACTGCTGCTGCAGGGCTTGTAGGAATCAAAGTGACTACACTGTCAATGGAGCTTTTAGTTTTGTTACTGATAGCTGCCGCGCTAGTTTCCACTGTGGTTACCACTGTGCTCTGTGCCGCTGCAGAAACAGTAGTAGCTGCAGGTCTGTGAGTTGTTCCCCACACTGCAGGGTGTGAATCTGTTTTATTGTGAAACGCAAGTGCAGTTGTCAGCTGGGCGCTTGTCTTGTTGGGCTCAACAGTGTAGGTAGAACCACTGGTTTCTGGGGTGGAAGCAGCCACGATGAATATTCCCCATAAAAAGGCTGGAAATGTCTTCATGGCGAGGAGTGTCATAGCTGCGTTAAACCAAATCTGAAATTGCAGAATAAGTTAAAAGTTAAAAAAAAAAGATACATGGAAAAAAGATACATGGGAGGAAAAATCATTGTGTCAAGTGTACCAGTTACATCGTGTGATGAGGCAATCATGTGTCTGTCACCACACCCTTTGCTTTACGTTCACACCAAAACTCAAAAGTATAGCACTGAATATTAAATGTGAAAACTTTTAAGCAGACTGACAGAGGATTCACATTTTGTATTTTCAGTCAGAGAAAATTCTAATCTTTAAAAAACAAAAACAAAAAAACAAACCAAAATGTAAAATATGTAGAGAGAAATAAAATCTGATAAATCGGACTCCTGTGCCAGAACTTATCTGGCACCATTAAACATAACGAGATAAGCGGTAGATCCTTAAGTCAGAAAAGTTTAACCACAGCAGTGGACGTGTCTTACCTGTCTGCAGGTGGAACAGAGCATGGGTGAGGACGAAAAGTGATAAAAGTTCAGCTCATTTCAGCCACTCTCAGAGGACAGTCTCGCAGTACTGACTGTAGGTGCTTGACAGAAAGAAGAGAATAAAAGAAAACAGGAAATGTTCACACTTTTTTTTTTTTTTTGAAAAACCCAACACGGCACTATGTAATGTTTTCAGATACAGACAGTTCCTTTTGAAGCACACAGCTTAAGCTTGCATCAGCCAGGAGGCAAACCGTTTCACAACCTTGTTTCGTTTTTATCATTTTTATAAAAAATAACATTTGAAGACATAACCAAGTCCTGTCAGCTATAATCGGGTATGTAGCAGAAGATCTGTCTTACCTTTCTGATGGAAAGCTCAGAATGGATCAGTTGTTGCTCTTTGGCCAGTCTGATTACTACTTCATCTAACGTAACAGGAAGTACTCAGTTCTGCAAACTGCTCAGATGCTTCCCGCATGTCACCCTATGGTCACATTTCTGTCTAAGATTTAAAGCTACATGTCATGCGCATATCATGGTTAACCACAGCGACAGGACACAAAGTTACATATAAACGTATATACGATGGATGGATCGTGTGTAATAGACGGATACCTGATTTGGTGTCTTATGATTTGAAAGCCTGTCACCTTGTAACAGTCACCTCACAAGAAGCTTGGACACCCACATTTGCACGCTGGGGAAACTGAAATGCTCATCTTCTGTGGAAATGATAACTGTCACTTCCTGTACTGGTGAGTCACACTGAGATGTGGCTACAAAAAAAGCAAAACGCAAGCTTTAAAAGACAGTGACACAAAAATGAGATTTTTTTTTGTTCCGTTGCCAAGAAGTGAACAAAACAAACACACACACACACACACACACACACACACACACACACACACACACACACACACACACACACACACACACACACACACACACAACTACCAAATTGAAAAACTGACAACATAGATCTATACAGATCATGCAACGAAGCTCTTTATCTAAAACATTGAGCAGTTAGATGATTACATGTGGCTTAAAATAATCCATCAATATTGGCTAAATCTCACTGTCAATATCTACAGTTTGTCTTCTATTATTGTATAGTGGATATTTATAGCTAGGTGCCAGTGCTGTCAGATATTGTTAACCTGCTTTAGATGAGAAAATTCACTGAGTAAAACTGTAACTGCATACAGACTTTTTTCTTGTTGGATTTTTTGGAAGAAATATTAAGACTAAAGCTGTGCAGCTGTATCTTCTAGATCAGACTCAAAATTGTCCAATCATGGCCATACACTGTACTTGTGTAGTGCCTTTTCGACTTAATACAAACACGTCTAATTGCTGAGGAAACTTCGACATGCACACTGTGGGAGCCTTCTGATCAGCTGCTCCAACGCCTGAGCAGCAGCTGTCTGAAGTGTAGCACCATGCTTTTAACCAGTGCTTTATTTTATTTATAAATTTTTTTCTGGAGCTAACAGTGATCATACCAGGTGTGTTTAAAGAAAAAAAAAGAAAATCCTGGAAATCAGTCCAAAAAAACTAAAAAAAAACCCCTAGTTTTTTATCTGGCTGATACCTCCTTAATAGTCACCTCTGGACCATTTTAAGTGTTCGTACTGTTTTTGCCACTATGCATACGTTATGGGCCTCTTGTACCCGTGCCTCTTCATAATGGTAAGCCTCCAGCTTTACTAACAAGAAGTGGCCAAAGCCGCAGAGAGGCAGATTTGGAAAGTAGGTTTAAGGTGGTTTTGTTGTGGATGAAAAAAGCTCACTTCCTGGGCACAATGGTGGGCTGGTCTGCACAACAACTAAGGTTGTTTCCTTCTGAATGCCCTGCCCTCCACTCAGGGCGCACTGACAGCCAGTGTTGAAATTCACAGTGCATGACCCTGTTAATTGTATTAAAAGATGATGCGTACGCTCTTGACCTTACTCCTTGTTCCTGGAAATGCTGGACTCTTCAAAGTTACAGTTGGAGAAACTGGGGTCAGTTTGAAATAAACAAGTTTGTTGCCGTCTAGAGAAATGACCTTCAAATTGAAATCAGTTAAGGTTTCTGATTTGTATGAGAATTATTCTCATTTCCAGAACTTTTTAATCACACCGCATATTTAGACATAGGGTGGATGCTAAATAAAGCAAGCACCATCCAAAAGCTCAATTAATTAACAATTAATTAACTCAAAGTAATAGACTGATTAACCACAAGAATTTCACTCACTCACTCACAGTCTAAACCACACAGCAGGCCATAATATTACAACTATAACTCCAGTAATGGCACCACCAGCACAGTCAGAGGTTCAGTGACTCACAGACAGCGGTTTTACGTGCAAATATGTGAGGAATGACTCGCTTTTGAAGTGAGCCACAAATGGCCATTAAAGAAACTGCGGATCACCTCCAAAGTCGCAATTCAAGCTTGTCTATGTGCATAGATATTTGGCCATGCAGAGTGAAGGACTCCAGGTATACAACATCCGCAGATGTGCAAAAACCCAACATTAAGTAGCTCACAATGGCTCTTTGTGGATGATGTTGTGCACAGAGCTAATGCTGATTGGTTGAAAATTGGGCCTGAACAGTTAAGGGAGAACCACTGGAGTTAACCACTGAGGAGAGGCACAAAAACCATTTAAAAAAAGACGAAGAAAAGACCATACAGGGCCTGCAGTGGACACATTCAGTTATCTTTAACACTCAGTTTCACTTGAGCTCTTTGCAAGTTTGAACTTCAGTCGTCTGAGTGATGGACCAACAACAGCACAAACACAAATAGCTCACAGTCCAGTTGGTCCACCTCACTTTTTTTGCCCCCTGCTGACAGTAAACATGTTGACAACGGTCCACAGAGCTGCGTGTTGGCTCTGCACAGAACTAACCCATAACTGTCCCTGCCCCTTTATACTAAAACAGTTGATCGCAAACATTTTTTCTGACATTCCCCATCTTTACAAGGGTCAAGGTATTTAAAGTCAACACTACAGCAAAACCAAATTCTTGTTAATTTTCCCTTTAAAAAAATCATTTTAGCTCAGCTTAGCATAGGTTAGTCCTCCACTTCTCCCCTGTGTAGGCTCTGTGCTCTGCCCTCATAGTTTGAGAACCTCTGTTCTGAAAGCAGAGCCCAAAGTTGGAGCAGGAATCTAGTCCCTCCTCAGACCACTTCACAGGTTACTTTAGATTTAGAAAAAACATAGCCTGACCTTTTCTTTAAAGCATCACAGTGCCAAGGGGCCTCCTGGATTATCATTATTGGTCTATTTACACATTAGAGAATTGTAATAAAGGTGCTGGTCAGCTCAGAGTACAGGTTAAATGATCTTGATGATCACGGGGGCCCACAGGCCATTGTAGTGCTAGCACTGGTACCAAGCCTGGATAAATAGGAAGGGCATCCTCCATTAGACTTCCATTGACTATCAGCTGAGGCCTACAATAACAATGACCACCAATGATACTGCTGTGCTAGTGGAAGCTGTGCTACTGTTGACTAAAAACAAAGGAGGAGAGGAAGAAGGTATGCATGGAGGCAGCGAGAGAGGAGGGAAGACAGGAGTGTGGAGGCGAGAGTGATTTGAAATGTAGGGACTACAAACGACACAGAATATAGATCCGCCAGGCAGGAGGAGAGGAAGACCACAGAAAAGATTCATGTACATGGTGAAGGACGACATGTAGAGGACTGGAGCGAGGGGGAACAGATGGAAGCAGCCAAAGGAAGATGATTTCAGCCAAGTAACAACACATTTGAATGCTAAATGTTGTGAAATAACTACAGCTGTCATAAGCAAAATGGAATCTGGCAACCTTGTGAGATTACCTTGATCTTGTAAACCTGAGATGTAAGAAAGTGGTAGAAATGCTAAATAGTATCACACTTACAGCAGTCATCAAATGTCCTTCTTGCCAACAGTGACTGATGCGCAGTGCGTCTCCAGATGAGGCCTGTAAAACTAGCCTGAAATGCTACGCTTAATTTTTCAGTGTGAGAACTTGAATGAGACAGCATGATGGGTTTGGATTGACGCACCAAAAGGATCAGAATAAACGGAGGCAGGTGGAGGGTTCCCATGTGTAAAATCTTTATTATGTGCATGTTCGTCAGGGGGAGGGGTTTGAGTGAAACACGAGCTGGGTGAGTGGTCCCTTCCCAACACCAATATACACTGGAGAGGGCAACCTTTGACCCTTGACAGTGACGAGAGGCACCACTACATTTGCACAACATTTACACCAGAGAGATGCACCCCTCCCACCCCTCTCCCTCGATTAAAACCCCAGTTAAATTTAAAGCCCAGAAGATCAGGAATAAAATGTTTTTTTAAGAAGGGATTCTTTCACATTCATAAATCTGATGGATTATCATTGAGCAAACTGATGGGAGGAAGAAGCATATACTGTTTAAAAAAAACAAAAAACAATCCAGGTTGGCTATATCATTCTACCAGGCTGTGACTGGAATGTACAACAGGAGAAAGAAAACAAAATGTAAAAGCAGTGCATGAAATGGCACACAATCCATATTTGGCAACACAAAAATGAACAATGGAAATACTGATGCTACATACAGTTGTAGAGTACAAACGTTACATAAGAACCACAATTTGAAAAAAACAAAACAAACAAAAAAACAAAGAAAATAAAAGAAATTAAGACTGTTCCTTCAACAAAAATGTCTTTGCTTCAGATGTGAACACGGGCTGCGAGAGTTTTTCCTTTTCCCGCCGTGCTGTCGGGGCGAAATGTGAGACAGAAGGCTTTGATGAGGAAAGATAAAAAGTTCATCTTGGAATGTGGGCTTGGAATCGTCACGGGGACGATGCCAAGCTCGATGAAGCCGAATCTGTTGAATTTGGCCGTGGCTGACCCCATCTGGTCGGTTCTCTCCCTAAAAACGACGAGTGGTCCTGGGAAGGGGCCGCGTCTTACATGGCGACCTTTGCGACCTGCTCTTCCAGTCTGGCGATGCGACGGTCCTGAAGGATGACGCGGTCCCTGAGCGACTTGAACTCTCGGAGCACCTCTTCCAGCTTGTCTTCCATTTTCTGGTCAAAAAACACAGAGTGAGTTAGCTCCATGAAGCCATTTAAAAACGTCGTTTATCATTTTAAACATTTAAACAACTTTTTGGAAACAGTGATTTTTTTATTTATTTCTTGACTTAGAGACCCTGCAGCAGTTAACATTTTCCTTTGCTGTCACACTCAATTGTGACTCCAACACCCGAGTATGTGCTGATCCATAATTTTAGTGAATTGTTCCAACCATAATAATAATTACTGGGATCGGAGAATTGAAAAGTCAGCTAAAAGAGGGAGCAGTAATGAGACGACGTTACACAACACAGATTCGGCTTTTCAGTCCCGACACTCACTACTGAGGATTGTGGAGAAGCGTGCTTCTGGACAGTCGGGACATTTTCCACTTTTGTGGCCGGCTTGCTCTCCAGAACATTCGTCTTGACCACTTTCAGGTCCCGGTTCTTTGTGGAGACGTAGCCATCTTTCAGTGAGATCAGGATGGGCCCACCGTTCTTGCCCGCAAACCACTCCTCCGCCTCCAGGGAGGGATCAGGGCCGGCCGTGTCTGGGTACAGGTCGTCCTGGAACAGATCCGACTGGGCAGGTGCAGATGATACAGGGAGAGAAAAAAAACAAAAACAAATGTTGAGGTGTAAAAGTTAGAGGACCTGGTCTTTAGAGCAGCAAAGGAAGCACAGCAGGCAGGTAAAGCTATATAAACAGACTTACCTTACGTGGGACTGTCATGATGATTGGTTCGCATTTTCTCTCGTGTAATTTGTAAAACCTACAGAGAAAGTTAATATTAGACAAGAATACGAGCTGTCAGAGGAGCAAAAATATCAAAAGAAGTCCTACTTCTAGTTTCTAAAGCAGGGCCAGGGACTAAAATTGGCCTGACAAAGACTCCAATCCGGACAATTGGACAGCTTTAGAAAATATAAAGGGGGACATAAGCTTGGGACTTTTAACTGCATTTTCATAAGTTTTACAGCTTTTCCAACTGATAAAAGCCTTCGCGCATTGATGTAATATGAATGAATGCCAAAGCAATAGACATTTAAACATTTGAATAAAAAGATGTCACTATTATAGAAGTTTTTTTCCCCCCTTATGGCTTTACAGTAAAAACAAAACAAAAACTTTCCATTATGTTAAATGAGTTTTACATGAAGTCTAAAGTGTGAATATTTTGATACTGAACATCTGTGGATTGTTGGTCACATAAAATATTATCTGAAACACAGATTTTGCTGCTTTGGGCTTAGAGTGAAGTTTGGATTAAGCTAAAAATAGAGTTATGAACTTAACACACTTGTTTTGCTGGCATAAATAACCACCACATCTACATACACACACACACATTTTCTATGGTATACCACAACTACATTATTTATAAAAAAAATATTCTGTGATTCCCTCAACTGTGAGTCACATCTCCTTGGGGACTTTCCACTTTGAGAATTACTGGTAAATCTAATTTGGGGAGGCTGCGGCTCTGGAGGTAGAGCAGGTCGCCTACCAATCAGAAGGTCGGCGATTCGATCACATGTCTACATGTCGAGGAACCCCAAGCTGCCCCTGATACACGCATTGGAGCGCAAGTGCGTAAATGTTGGGTGAAACGGGATTAGCCTTAGAAGAAAAAAAAGCCCTTCTATGCATATGGGTGAATATGTAGAAAGAAGGTCCTTTGAGTGCTCAGTCGACTCACAGACTTGCTCGTCTCAATAAACACGTCCATCAAAGACTCATCAGGCAAGCTGTAGTAAATTTTTGACAGAAAATAAAACTAATGATATTTCCTTTATATTTTTATTTTAGTTCATTTTTCCAATTTCAAAAAAAGAATTTAATTTAGCTTACTTTTTTAACATGTCTCATATTCCTTTTAATGAACTAAAATGGGTTTTCACATTGAATCGTAGTTTTTAGTTTATTTCTAGTTAACCTTGGACATCGAGTAGAAATATTATTACTGTACCTTGCTATTTCACATTTGTTGACATCCAGACCTCTTTTCGGCATGTACCCCATGCCCCTCTGGGGCTCCTTGGTGGAAAAGGTGTTGAGGTAGTGAACGAATGGTGCCTCATCAGTTATCTCAAAGTACCGAATGCTGCTGTCACCCTGAGGACACATTCACAGCTTAAAGTTAAGTTTGTGAAAAGAGTGATAAAGGGTAATTCAAATAAAAAGAAAAGCATTTGTAAATAAGAGGTTGATGTACCTTTCCACACAGGTAAACTATGTTGGTGTCGGGGTCATAGAAGGGCAGCAGGACTCCATTACTGGTGTCCATCTCTTGAACACATATTGGTTCATCCATGCTATCCTGGAAACATAAAATTCCTCCCATGTAGTGACAGCATAGTGTCGGATAACATTTACAGATCTAATAGATCTGCCCCTGTTAGACTTTGATTTGACTGCCCCCAGCTGGAGATGAGGTGTCATAGCCTCAGAGTACAGATAAATGCTCCTCCTGTACCAATCAGGACAGGAGAAACTGACGATGCCCCTGATATTTTGACTTGTATTATTGGACAGAAAGCAAAATTCCCTAACCTTAACATTACTTTAAAAGACAGGAGTGTCGTGAGGATAACAGTGTAATGTGATGTATCAGTGTGTTCAGTATTAAATGACTTCAGTGACATACAGTTTTCCAGAGGGCTAGCTGGCGCTCGCTCATGCGGCTGAATCCAGTGGTGAAAATGTTTCCATCTGCTAAAAAGATTGCTCTCATTGGCCGAGCTCCCTCGTGAGCTTTGTCCTTCTCCTTAAAACAGAAACACACTGGTCAGGTTTGGCGATCAATGCTTTGAAGTGAAGCGCTACGGCCCCCGAATCCCTCAGGGCTTTCACTTACCGCCACAATCTTTTTTTTACGAGGGTCAATGACGCGGACCTTCTTGTCCTTGCAGGCGGTGCAGAGCAGGCTGCCGTTGCGGCTCCAGCTGACACTAAAGATAACATCAGGGTGCATGTCCTCCAGGTTTATCATAGCCTCTCCTGTGCCCACATTCCAGATGATGATCTGATTGTCACACCCTAAAATGGACACGCACAGTGTGAGTGCACACGCCTCTTTGTCCGAGTTTATTTTCAGCACTTTACACCACACGGAGCAATGCAACGACGGTAGGGGGTCGAGATAATCGGTCAGATCTGGAGTTCAGCTGTGTGCAGAGGATGAGTTACCCATGCAGGCAGCATTACTGCACTTGGAGGGAATGGATTGTTCCAAAGCTTCAGGTAAAGGTTACCTGCGCTGAGAAGAACATTGCGTGCGGTGGGGTGCCAAGACACAATGCCAACCCTTTTAGAATGGCCCTCTAACACAACCACAGGCTCTGAAAGGGGAGATTCCAGTCCGTTCTCAGGTATCTGCCAGACCTACACCGGACAAAGAAAGTTAGAGAAAATCTGCTGAATAAAGATCTTTTTAAATAAATATTACACAGAAAGTAGTGCAAGTTTTACAGCGGTACATTAACTCCATTCTAGTTTATAACAACATCCTATTTTCTCTTATATTATACAGCACATAGTTCACAATACATAAACTGTAAAGGGCAACTGCACTTAAAGTACTGCTCTGTTAAATACTAAAGCATAAACCATAAAAACCCCAAGAAAAATCAAATGTCATGTTCTTACCATGACTGTGCAGTCCTCCGAGCTGCTAGCAATGACATGGTCATTATGAGGACACCACTCGATGTCCAACACTGGGCCTGTGTGACCACATACTGTCGGGTAGGCCTTGTCTATACGGCCAGTCTACAACACACAGCACAAGCTTATTATAAAGAGGTCAAAAAGTGTAAGCTAAGGCAGCGCAGTCAAGTCTAGCTAGCTGATAGGAGTTAAAAATAGGCAAAAATTGCCAACAGAAGCGATTCAGTCCTGTTGAATTTTAGTAGAAAACACATGTTCATTCACAAAAGTCTGTTTAATCACATTTAGTCCATTACAACCCGTAAAAAGAGCACCTAACATTTCACGATGTTTTCCAAAGACTGAATTCATTTGTGGCCGAAGTGGAGGTGGTGAACTTTGATATTCAGCTGCAAAACAACTTGCTGCAGACGGGAGATCAGTTTAATGCTTTTTGGGTATTTACTTAAAATCTGATATCCAAGTATCATTTCTGTCTTTTCCACATGACTCAAAGTAAAAGCACTTTACTCCAGATGTAGGACACTGAGCAGCAACTATAACCTAATCATCCAAGCAGCCTAAAATAATGTCAGAGCAGCTGTCCTCTGTGTGGATTATGTGTTGACTGATACAGCTGTAACATGACACAAACTGAATGCCTTTAGAATCGTGCGAATTTAAACATTGATTATCTATGGGCTAACAGCAGGGGCGCACTGAAGAGCCGGTATTCATGGTTAATTCACCATGTTCTGAATGACAGAGTGTGCTGCAACACCCCCTGTGCCTCTGGGTAAGCTTTACACTATCAGTGTCCAATTTTTGAACCAGGAACAGTTTTCTAAAAGATTTTTTTTCCAACCTGACATTTAAAGCCACAATTTTTGCCTTTGATATTAAGATCAAAAACATTTGCAATGTCATTATGAAACACCCCAATCACATCATATCCATAAGTTCAAATGGGCCTTCAGCCGAGTTCCCAGCTGCGCTGGTCTGAGTATTTAAGAAACTGCTGGTCTACTAGGATTTTCCCTGTACAACTATCTCTTGGGTTTGCAGACAATGGGAAACTATCCAGTGAGCAGAATTTCTTTGGGTGGAAATATTTTGGTGATGTCAGCAGTTAAAAAATCAATTTAAAAATAATCTGTTAATATATAACAGATCAAACCTTGAAGCAGATGTGCTACACCAGCAGAAGACCAAACCAGGTGTCACTCCTGTCAGCTCAAAACTAAACTAAAACAAAATGAACCCAATTTACACAGCTTCCACAAAGTTGGACAACAGAGTGGAAAAACACTTCTTGCTCTGATGAGTCTCAGTTCAGGTGATAGAGTTAAAATTCAATCTAAACAACATGGTGGCCATCACGCCTACTGGTGTTGGCCAGAGGGGCCGATGGCGCGATATGGCAGCCTCGCTTCTGTCAGTCTGTCCCAGGGCAGCTGTGGCTACAACTGTAGCTGCCTCCACCAGTGTGTGAATGTGAGAGTGAATGAATAGTGGAATTGTAAAATGCTTTGGGGGTCTCGAAAAGCGCTATATAAATGCAATGCATTATTATTATTACTAGTACCTAATAAAGAGGCCGGTGAGCATATCTAGTTATAGAACTTAGAATTTCTTTGATGTTGCGCCCAGACAGGTGCTGCTTATATGCAAACATTCTCTCAGTAGATCAACTAATTGGTGGTCACTGAGATCCCCCCCAATCTTGTTTTTCTTGCAATTATTATTGGTGAACTCCGAAATGTAACAATTACATATATTCTTATTCATGAGGTGCGTAAAGTATAACAGCTTTCACACTGTTGTTCAGTAGCTGTTTCTATCTATTCAGTGTTGTCGTGGTGTTAGCTTGTTTGGCCAGGTCTGAATATGAATTACCACTTGGATACTGTGAGCTGCATTTAAAGTGAAAAAACGCTGCACTATCATATCACATGAACATCATTTGAGGGACATTTTGTAACAAAATGATTTCCCACCACAGCGGAAGAAAGAACATCACAGATCACATCACACGACTGCACACTTCTATTCTCTCTTATATCATTTAAATGGATCTGCCATCACAACTCTTTGACACCGATGGAAGCAAGGCATCTCACCTTTTGGAGAGGAAGTACAAGAAAAGCACCTCCCCCGCTGGCCTCTATGATGATGGCGACAAACTTGGGGTTGACGGCACAGAAGGAGCTATCCCACGTGACCCTGGACACGCGGATGTCATCGTAGCACTGGTCGTTCCTCACGGCCTGGCCGAACACGTGACGGAACTTGCTCTGTCGCACAACTCGCCGCATCATATCTGCAGAGAGGATGTCAGGGTTTTGTGCATTTTGCAGGCAAATGTTCTAATTAAATGACGACAGTTTGCTACACAAGTGAAAACCAAGTGGCCTCTTGGTCTGCACAAATCTGACAATTACCTCAGATTTGTGCAGACTGGTAAACGCACTAAACCAAAGTTACCTCGGGGTAACTTTGGTTTAGTGCCAGCACAGACTCTCATCTCACATTATGCTCATTAACAGTGACTAAATTTGGTCCTGTGCATGCAGAGGAAACAAGTCGGCTCTACCTACTGGCAAATGCTATGAAGTTAAACCATAGAAGAAGACGCATCTTGCATGCCGAGTGTGACACGTACACATTAGATGGGTATATTAAAAACAACCCAAGGCGGTTCATTTCAAGTCTTAAACATGTACATACAAAATGTATTTTGGGTCTATTGATTCAGATGCAGCAACGAAAGTTCAGCCCCGTCATCGCGGATGTTATATTTTTAAAGTGCTGCATCAGTTCCTGTGAGCACACCACAGATGGCCTGTTGTTGCTCCAAGATTCTGGCTATGATCTGAATTGTTGATGCACGCTGGAGCTCTGTGTGTCTTTAAGCACATTACCCCCGTGTCTTATTGAATTCAGCCCAAGTCATCAGGTAGTAAGTGCAGACATCTCATGAAGTTAACCCTGGCTTGTCTTAGGCACAGTCTATTGTAATTCCTAAACTCTCGGTATTCAGGACTTTTATTCCGTTTTAGTGACAGGCTTTCCCTCTTGACATCCACAGGTCTGTCAACACACCAAACCCACCTGCTTTCACACGTCGAGCCACAGATTCTGAAAATGGAAAGCTGAATCACGCATTATTTTTGACTACCATCATTTTTTGGCAGTTTAGTTAAAAAAAACAAAAAACAAAACAGCTTTGCAAATAAGTTTTCCAGAATTTTACTGATTTTAAAGACATTTAAAGCAGAATGAGCTGCTCCAGTCTCACCAATCTCAATGTGTCAAGATAAGATTGACGCTGTAAAGCCCATTATACACCCACACTGAATAGATGTCTTTGATTATTCAGGCTGGTTAGACTTCAGGACTGTGCGCATGTGTACAGATCAGGACTGACTGACACTCTTCTGTAGTTTTGCTGCGTCACGTATAATAATGTGGCTGCTTTTTAATTCATATTTAGTGTGTAAATAACTACCTCACCAGCCACAGTTTATACTGCCCATATGGAGAGCACTGATAATGCCTTAAAAGCACTTCTATCTGCAAATATTATCACACCTTTGTGCAATATAAGGAAGTGGTGAATTGCTCTTCCTAGAAATACAATGCTTGCTCTGGAAATTCCCATGGCAATTCCCAAAGCTGCAAACACTGACCACATTGCTGCAGGGCTGCATAATGCTTGAACAGCAAAGCGCTGCTGTTTACAGCCCATCGGAACAGCATGTTCCCTCAGTCAATATTAGATCTCCATTCAGCAGCAGTCACCTTCACTCCACATATTCACCTGACGAGATGAGATGCCTCACAACCCCGCAGGCTTTAGTTGATGCTACTTATTTAAAATGATGCTCTCTGCCCTCCACCACCCAACCCCAGCACACACATCACTGAGCGTCATGATGGTGGCCTTACAGACAGCAGAGCACACAGTATTTAGCCTTGACGCTGCAGGTAAAGACTAGTGCTAACATTTTGTGGTCCGAGAGTCAGAAGGGGGACAGTTTGGTGTGTGATGCTAAAAAGACTCAGTCAGCAGCCCCCCAAGGTGTGTGGCCTCCCTGGCTGCTATACTCACAGTCTGGGCAACTGTGATTAAACGGGTGTGTGCGATACTGCCACTTTAAATCCAATTCAGCTTTTGTTTATAATAATGGCCACATACATGGGATATATATTTTAAAATTAAAGGCTGAGTATTTCATGTACGTCGTATTCATTGGAGGCTCTGTGCTAGCGTTAAACAAAGGTTGCTGGCTAACGTTAGCCGACACAACCACAAAGCTCCGCATGTCCCCTCCGCCCCCCGCTCTCCTCTTTAAATCAGTTATATTAATAATTTTATTTAGCAGTCAATGTTCACTTGTGATTTTAGATGACCTCTTCAGACTCTTAAAAGTAGATAGTTACCGTTATTTAAAAGCTTTACGTGCCATTAGCAAACCGGCTTTAAAGAAGAAGAAAAAGAGGATGGGGGGTGGACATGTGTGTTTTGGTCAGTATAGGGTTTTGGGGGAGCATTCCCCAGAGATATCCAAGAAACACAGCACTAAGCGAAGTTTAATCTAAGCTTTAACCAAATACGGTGTAACAGACTAAAATTTATACGGTTCAGGGGAAGGTGATAACCGCAGACACTGTTCCGCCGCACTGCCGGGGAGGGGGGGGGGAGCTCGGCAGCTGTGCCGGTGGGCCGGGGCTGGGTCACCAGCAGCGGCGGGCACGCAAGCGTTTCACCGCCAGCGAGTAGGAGGCGACGGGCGGGGAGTGTTTTTCCTCACACATGCGGGGTTTGTGTGTGGTTCACTCAGCGTTTACCGGGGACGAACTACCGCTGCTCTAGCTGGGCAGCGCGTTTTGCATCCTAACGGCTAGCTGCTAACAGTTAGCTGCGGTGGAGCTCTGCCAGCTGACGCAAGTGCAGATATTTCCACCCAAAGGTTTTTTTCCCCCCTTCTTTTTTGGCTGCTCCCATTCTCAAACCCATCCAACGAGCTACACAGATGCTGCACAACAAACCACTGATATATAACACGCAAAATGCACAATGTCACTCTTTCTTACCTCCTAAATCTATGCAAGATTTTTCGTACGCACGGGGAAGGGGAGGGGGGGCAAATCAATCACAACTCATGAATGTGGTAGTTTAGGCGGGCCCTTATCCTGCAGGACGTTGCTAGTATCCCTTGACTTCACCACCAAAAAAAAAGAAAAAAAAAGAAGCCCAGCCGCAATGCTCTTATTCCCCTTTCTTCACTGCAGATGGGTAGCCAGAGGCAATTTAAAAAAATCTAGTGGTATTTCAGGATGCCAGATGGCAAACAGAGCATCTCCAGCTCGGTCCTCACCTGCGGAAGTCTAGTATTCGTCTATTCTCATCTCGTTATTGAATTCAATAGAATACGCTGACGACTGGCTACGGCACATGCGCAAATGAAAAGTCGGATTTTTTTCTTTGCTTCTGATTAAATGGGATGGGGTTTGCTGGAAAACTGGGTGTCTTCACTGTATCCGCGTGTTTCTGTTTAAGGAGACATTCTGAAAATATTCGTTTAGCGCAAAAAAATGTGGAAAAACAGGAGCATCTTTTGTGTGAGGGTCCCTCCCCTCCCCCTCCGTCCCATTCCTCCCACCTACCAGCTTGTCCTGTCCAAAAACATGAAAAAGAAAGGACGAGCGCTCATTTGTACTGTTCTGTACTTTTGGTATTGATCCACTATCAAGTAAATACAGGGCCAGTATTACCGATACCAATACTTTAAACCTATGCGGACACCTTATGTTTAATAATCATTAAATCACTGTGATTTTTTACTTTCCACAATGCCTTTCAATTTTTTATGTAGTTTGAAAGGGGATTTTTGATTTTTTTTTTTTGATTTTTGATTTTTTTTTGGAGACCAGGAATGTAAATATGCCTTTCTTTAAAGCACTTTCGGACAACCTTCGTTGTTTCTGTTATGCTATAGGTACTATAGGCCATAAATAAAATAGACGTGACAGTCGGCACAAAAGGTTCGGACATTTTTCACAGTGGATGTTTAAGGTGTATTGGTTTCATCCTATCGCGTTAGTATCCATCCCATACCAGTGTTGGTATGGATACTATCGATATTTGGATTGATCCGCCGACCTCTCGCACCCAGTCTAACAAGGGGAATCAGCCATTAAATGCTGCCTTTGTTGAATTAAGTGACTATATTTTCACTGAACATATTTAACCTCCTAAGACCTGAACTCTTCCACGACATGCATTTTTAATTTCTCTTTGATATTTGGGCATATTGGGGCCTGATGAATGTAGAAACAAAGAATTTTTGTTTTTAAGAAAAATGAGAGCCACATATGAGGATATTCATTTAAAATTTTGATAGAACAGTAGCAGTATAATGTCCTTGTAAGTGGATATCAGGCCCATGTAGAGCAAAATTTAGTATTTTGGTCTAAATAACCCAAAATGTGATGTCCACATATGTGGACGGCAGGTCCTAGGAGGTTAAAGCAAAGTACAGATGAGCTAAGTACAGATGAGGACACAAGTATCATCTCCTCCCCCATGAGATTGAAAGTTTTTGTCAAAATTTTCTAAACAAAAACTGACCTTTTTATTGAGCCACAGCACAAACCACTGGTATGCAATGATGTGCTTTAATGTTATAGGTTGTAAAATCAAGTTAAAACTGAGGGTTATCTTCCAGTTTACACACAGTATAAAAACACCGGCAAGGGTTTGACCTGTCACTTGAGAAAACATTGTGCCAAAAACAAAAGAAATCAGTTTGGGCTTGAGAAAAAAAAAAGATTCTCTCAAAGCAGGAGATGGATATACAAAGTTATCACAGTGTTGCCAAGCTGGAATGGGAGCTAAGGTGGGAAGCACAATATGTCAAAGACTCTGGAAAGAAAATTAGAAAAAGACACGAATAAAGACCCCAGAACAACTGCCAGGACATCAGTGAATGACTTAGCAAGGTTGAAAATTGTAGTCTCAAAGAAGACAACCACTTGAACCCTGCACAGGTAGGGACTGTGAGGTTGCAGAGCAAGAAAAATTCCACTTCTGCAGAAGAGACTCCTTCAAACCAGAGTTAAGTATGCCAAGGACAACCTGGAGAAAGATTATGAATAATGTAAATGTGTTCTTTGGTGAGATGAGACCAAACCAAACTTTGGCCACAGAGAAGGGAGAATCATACAACCCAAAGAACACCGTCCCTATAGTGGATCATGGTGGTAGAAGTGGGCATTCTTCAGTGTGTCTGGAACTGGACAGCTCATTAAGGTGGGAGCACTCATGAAGAAAAAGTATGTGTGAAGATTTTGAAAGAAAAACTCAAGCAGTCAGCAGCAAAACTGGATCTAAGTTGTCGCTTTGTCTTCCAACACGACAACGACCCAAAACATACGCCGCTTCACGTGAAGAACTACCTCCACATTACTGATGTATTGCACAAATGAGAAAAATCTGTGGCATGAACTAAAGAGCGAGGTTCATGCCACAAGACGATCAAATCTGGACGAGCTTGAGTGATTTGCCAAAGAAGAATGGGCTGGATTTGCTGAGGAGATGTGTGTTTGACTTGTCCTCATCTGTAGATGTTTGTGATAGAACCAGTTTCCCTTATTGCTAGTTGATGCCTAAAATAAAGGGTTCAGTTGTTTTTATGCAGTCTAGTAATTACATGTCTGATTCAAATTTTTTTTAAAGTTGTTATTGACCTTTGGGACAGATAAGAAAGTAACAGGCCTATTTCAGGCCTTTCATTCCCATCATCATGTCTTCATAAAGGTCAACACTGACTTCTCATTAATTTCTAATGTTGCATTTCCAATTTCTTTTCCCGCTTGTTACATAAGGACAAGGGCTTTGGAGCCTATCCCAGTATGTGTCAACAGAAGTTGGGGGAAAATCATGGACAGTTTCCAAGACTGCCACTGGGATTATAAGGTGGTCTATTATATTAATATTCACATTAACACCTCAGGGTTAACTAGAGTATGCGGTTTGTGACTGCTGTTCATTACCTAGACCTTATTGTAGACTTCTGTTTCACTCAGCATGAGTAAAAGGCTTGCTGTAAATAGAGCTGTAAATAGAAATGGAGCTGTTTTTGGTTATTGCTTTTACCTCTTCAAAGAAATATCTAGCTCCACTACTCATCAGCCTCCTGCTAACTCTATCTGTCAACTGTTTACTCCTGTCCACAAGAGTTATGACGTTAAAGGTCAGACTTAAAACCAAAACAAACTACTTAAAGAGGCCAAAAGGACACTTCTTAGAGCTGCAGGAAACTGCAGCGAATTCTTCTCTGGGTTATCAAATGAAAATATATTATGGAAACACTTTCCCTCCAAATAACTGGCACTCAAGCACATCAGTCTTAATCAGCCCATGTATGTAGACAACCATGACCTTACTTTGAACATAAATGTTTGAATTGATCAAACGACACTTCTAGTAGATTTCATATACCACGAGATAACTATTTTAAGTGAAAGTCAACATTATTGCTTGCATAAATGGTTTGATAGAATATATGTAAGAACTTACCTTTCTTTGGAGACTGTTGCACTTCTGCTGGCCTTTCTTTGGATTTCTTTGGGACATCAAAGGCGTTCTTCATTTGGGATACTTTGATGCTCGGACTCTGCTCTGACACACGAACTGGAGCTTTGGACCCTTCAGGTCCCTGTCCGGCTTGATGTCTCTGCATTTGGTTTGCTTCTCTGATAATTTTTGCCACAGGCTTGTAGGAACCAATCTCACTGCCATTCCCTGCATCTCTCTCAGTGCTGCGATCACTTATATCTCTATGGTAAGCATAGTTAACGTGGTTATGGTCGCTGACCTGTGTGTGGACTGTTTCAGGTTGGACCTCTGGGTCTATTTCTTTTTTCCCTGAAGACGCAGGGTTTGGTCTTTCACCTTCATTCTCAGCTGTGACCTCCGGTTTGGGAAGTGTCTCAAATGGATTTGAGGGCTTTTGTGCGTAGGGTGGAGGTGACCATTTACTTCTGGTCCGTCTCTCTGGGAATACTCTTTTCTGCCACATGTCCAAGTTTTGTGTCTCTTCCTCTGGAGACAGATTTGCCATTCGCACACAGTACTCGAAGTCAATCATATCTCCATACCGGTCATCCATGTGCCTCAGTGAAAGATGGTCCCAAGGGCTAAGGTCAGCAGAGAGTCGACGAATGTTAGCTGGCACAGTGTAAGTGCCCTTTTCATCCCACAGTAAGCACATGTCCTGATTAGCTAGAGTGCTGCACGGAAGGTCTCTGTTAAAATGAAAAGTGTGCCTCCTCTTGACCCTCTCCTCTGAACGCAGGTGTTCCTTTCCTCGTCTTTGCACATCTGTAGACATTAACTGTGCAGTTTTCAGCTTTATAAATGGATTTTTAGGCTTTTTGGGAACCGGTGGCGGTGGACCTTTGATTTTGGGCTTTTCTTTTGTCACCGATTCACCTTTGTTAGACGTGGCGTCTGGTGCCATTGTTGAACTGACCGCATTTGTGTCAAGCTGCTTCATCATTGTTGTGTCTCTATTGGGCATCACATGAGTTAAAGGTGGAGGGGTGATGACAGCAGAGAAGCAAACAAGCTCGCTCTCCTTCTTTAGGCTTGCGACCTGTATCTTTCCATCACAGCCTCCATTCTCTGGCAGAGGAGGACTAGGGATCAAATCACATTCTTCCACTGTAAATGGGGGATTGTCTTGCAGTAGCAGTGTTATAGAGTTGGCTGCTTTGCCAACATCTTGGCTGTCATCTTTCTTGGTGCATGCTGAAACAATGCCCGTGACCCCTGCTTTAGCCCTCTTATACACAGCCCCAGCAAATCTGTTCTGGTACGACTGATCCACTTGTTGTCTTTGTGCAAGAAACCCCGAACTGTGGCTTTCCTTATCCTGACTTTTGGATTTGTTTAGCGTTGACAGGTGCTCCTGCTGGATGTCAGTAGAAACTTTCTCCTTGGTGTGGTCTCTCAAGTTTTGCTCCCCCTCTGCTATTCCGCTACCAGTTGTCTCACTCTGGGCTCCAGCTCCAACACAACCAGCTCCTTTTAGCTGACACCTGCTGCCTGTCACTTCAGCCAAACGTTGACCCATTTCCCTCTTAAAACAGACCGTGGGTGAAGTCCTAGCATGTGTGTCAGCTCCCATTAAAAGCGTGTCAGAGTTTCCTCTGCTTTTCTTTTCATTACCCTTTTCCCGAGGGGTATTCTTGGAAGGATGTACAAAGTTATCGTCATTGCAGATATCTGGTGTGTCTTCCTTACTTCCTCTTTTATTTAGTGATTCAGGCTTTTCTGTGTTTATCCTGTGCCTCAAAACAATATCGTTTTCCCTTTCCGGTGACGTCCACGTCTCATCCTTCTCAAGAACCACAAAGTCTTCCTCAGTAGTTGGATTGCATGTGGCTGATTTCTCCATGGCTGTAGTCCCAGCACAGGCCACAGCCTTATTCTCAGAGCCTTGCTTTTTGCCAAACGTTTGTCTAGTCTCCTTAGCCCTCGGGACAGTTTTTGACTTCTCTGTATTTCTACTTACTCCACCCACCCACTCTGTCCTAGTGTTCAGAGGGTGCTCCTTCTGACCTAGAGGCCTGATTGGCTGCCCACTTTGAGGGTCTGTCCATGGAGATGTGACTGTGTGCTCCCATGCTTTCCCAGTGGCTAGGCTGCTGCCACTGATCCCACTAATCTCACCAATACCCCACGGGGTGACAAAGCTGCCATCATCCTGCTGTTTGCCCTCGTCTTGTTCTGCTACCTCTGTCTGCTGTGTATCTCCGGTTTGCTCTGAACAGTCAGAGTTATCAAGTGAGTCTTCGTCTTTTTCCGACAGCCTCTCCAGCTTCTGGCCCATGGCTGTTGCTCTGTCTTAGCATTAGGAAAAGAGCGTTAGGGACACTTCAAGATTCAGCATGGCATAATGAAGTCACGCGGATGGCTTGCCTGCCCATCCCAGTGAGATGAAATCACACAACAGACGCTACCATTATCAACTATCTTGAGTCTTTCTCTATTTTTGCATAATCTTCTGCACTGTTCACACCTGCCCTCCTGAGGCCTCTCTCTCTCTATCTCTTCCTATTCTGTCAAAGAGGAATGCTGTGGCGGCTATAATTAAAGTGGGTCTGGCTGCTGCCAATGAGTCAGGAGGCCAAAAAGGAAACACGACGAGTTATATAGGAGGTCAGCTGCCAGGTGCCAAGGTCAGACAAGGCAGTCTGAACAAATCTAATATCACTGAATAAACACATAACACCTAAATCACTACATTAATAAGCATTCAGTAGCATCTAATCCATGTTTTGTATAATTTGTGAGTGCAAGAAAATACATTTTAGTCAAGCTTGTGCCTTTGTGAGGCGTCATGCGCTGTCAATTACTGCTTCTGAGACAAGGCGTGTTTGTGCTGTGCGTGCCTGCCTTCAGACTGTCTGTAAATGTTTGTGATTGTTTTGGTGACAGGGTTTAGAGAAAGGTCAGCTGGAATCGTTTGTCCAGGGTCTGATGAGAACAGAGTTTAACCACAGACATGATGATGGATGGTGTAAGGTCCATTATTACAAAGGGGAAAACAGCTTAACGGGCTTCAGTGTTATGTGGAATTGGTATTCTTAGCTTTCAGGCAAACCAAGTGCAAAGCAAGGAGAGTGTATTGTTGCATGAGGTAGTTTTGTGCACACACAGACTTCATTTCAAACACCAAATCATGAGCTGCTGCATGAGAAGTTTTCTCACTGAGTAATCGCCATAGTAAAACGGATTTTGCTGGCTGAAAAAGGAGTGAGGAAACTGACCAAACCTCTTCAGGATTTGGAATGAATGTACTTCTGCTTCAGCCATTTCACGCCTGAGGAGCACCAAGTGGCTCATCACTTCTTTTAAGCTTGTCTACCTACCTAATAAGATAAAAACAGAACTGTTATCTTTGAACCTTGACCCCTGTTTTAGCTCCCTTCACATAAGATAAAGATTGTGTCGAATCTTTACCAATTAAAAAAAAAATTCTGTTTGTTTGAATGTAAAAATATATTATTCTATTAAATAAAGTGATGCTAAAGTGATAGCCAATGGGAAGGTGGTTCATCCAAAAATATGTTTAAATACGTATCTAAAATTAAATAAATAATGCTCTTAATAATACTGTGAGTGTCTGATGGGAAGGTAGGATGTAATTCATCATTCATTGTTATTTCTCCAGCTCTGGTTATCTGTTATGCGGCTAAAAACAGCTCGACTTGCAGCTTTACTGTATCTAAAGTGTTAAAGTGTTATTTTGGGATGGCTGTGTTACAAGGGCAGCCGGCGGAGGCATCTGTGACACTGACTTTTAAACCCCCACCCCCTCTTCATTTCCCATTCATGTGTCTGTCATGCTTTCAATAGTAGGCACACGGTTTATAAGAGACTTGTGACTTGGAGTACCCAAACTATTAGCCTGGTCTCTGCATAGGCTTTGTTTTTCCAGTTAAAACTACATTACTGTTCCTTTAGAGTGTTAACTCACAAAGTAACAAGCTCAAATTCAAATTCAGACTGTCAGTACAACGGGATGATATTCAGATGCATTATCTAGTCTGACAGTAAAATTTCCATAGCTTTCTGTACGGCTGGTCATAAAAAGGTAAATGGCCTTCAATTTTAAAGGTGGCATGATGGATTTAAATAAACTAAACGCTCCAATAAGGTGTTTCTTAAACTTGAAAAACATTTTCATTAAACATCTACCATACATATGTAATTATATAATTACATATCCATATTAAACATCTAATGATAGTAGATGGTGATACAGCAATGGAGCTTTTCAAAGCTTGAATGAAAATTCTTATGTTGTTAAATGTCACGAGGCAGTTACATACATTTTTCTACTAGCTTTCTATTGTAGTCTTTACTGTTAATGAATACTTTCTGAAACTATTCTGAATTCCCCTCGAGCAATTAACTGTCCATAGTTTTGAATGTTATCTAAGCACCACTGACATGAAAACACGAAAAATGTTTACAGAAAGCAGATGGAAAGAGGAAGCTACTTACTGAGGGTGATGTTTCAAACAGATGCTTCGCATGCCCGTAGGACTTTGGACTTTTTGCTCCTCCAGCAGTCACCTGCCCTGTGATGTCACACCGTCTTCATTTGACTAATTCAATAAGGGTGCTTTCTGCTCTGTCCATTTGACTAAAAGAGAAAGACAAGACCAGAAGATTTGCTGGTCAGATTTGCTTCATTTCCCTTACATTCTCTTTAGTAGTAACGTACCAACATAACTAGACTGCATCTAAAGAAATTTTTTTTTATTTTTAACTATAGGTACACCTTACTAGTACCAGGTTGAACTCCCATCAAAACAGACTTATTTTTTCATTGCAAAGAATCAACAAGATGTTGGAAACATTCCTCAGAGATTTTGGTCCATGTTGACATGATAGCACAGATGCTGCAGATCATAGATGAGACCTCCTGTTCCACCACACCCAAAGGTGTGGAAGCCATTTGTACAAGAAACCAGTATGAGATGATTTAAGCTCTGCGACAGGGTGTGCTATCCTGTTAGAAGCAGCCATCAGAAGATGTCATAAAAGGATGGAAATGGTCAGGAACAATACTCAGGTAGTCTATGGTGCTTAAATGATACTCAATTGATAGTAAGGAGTACAAATAGTGCCAAGAAATGATCCCCTACACCATTACACCACCAACAGCCACCTGAATCATTAATACAAGGCAGGATGGATCCATGCTTTCATCTTGTTTACGCCTAATTCTCACCCTGTCACTCAAATGTTACAGCAGAAATCAAGACTCCATTTTCCCAGAGAACTGCTGCTCACTGGATATTTTCTTTTTTTCCCCCAGACCATTCTCTGTAAGCACTGGAGATGATTATGTGGGAAAATCCCAGTAGATCAGCAGTTTCTGAAACATTCAGACGAGCCTGTCTGGCACTAACTAGCATGCCACATCCAAAGTCACTTAAATCACCTTTTTTCCACTATTCTCATACTTGGTTTGAGCTGCAACAGGTAATCGTAAGCATGTCTTCACACCTAAATATGCAGAGTTGCTGCCATGTGACTGGCTGATTATATTTGTGTTAACAAGCAGCTGAAAGGATGTAACTAACAAAGTGGCTGTTGAGTCTATATGTTTACACAAATGATGACACGCATTGCTAAAATTTTAAACTGAGTTGTTCTTTAGTCTAGTGTGTGTTGTCTACACTGGATGCATGCAAAATCCAACTGATTACACAGATAATGCAGAGGAAATAGTTTATTTCCATGATAAACATTAGACTGGACAACATATTAACAAAATGTAAAAAAAGTGCATACACATGAACATTGGCAATGTACAGTACACAAAAGTTAACAAAAAGCATCAAACGTAACAAAATCTTACTCTCAGGGAGGTTTTTACTTATTTACATCTTCCACTCAAGCTCACGTGCTTTGGGGCTGACTTGTGCTCTATAAATACACTCAAATACCTCAAATAAACCCCCCCTCCCTACATTACAATGTGTTTTTAACGTCCTCAGTGCTTGGCTCTTCAGTAGGATTGTCATTTTGAGGCCTGATGCCTGGGACTAATGCAATAAAACAAACACAGCCATTTTCCATAGAGCCTGAAAACTGCCTAAATTAGAGATTATATAAAATATTTTGCGTGGTACAAACACGAGAACTTAATTATGAGTACTTATCAATACACAGTAGCATTTTTAATACTTTCTTCTTAAATATTGACCATGTCTGCAAGCTAATATACTCAAATAGCAAATTGTAGAGAAAAATATGTACAGACTGGTAAATTTCAAAGATAAATTCATCCTATCTAACAGTTTAATGTAAATGATAGTTCTCATTCCAGCAAATAAGGTTCTTCAGCTATTGAACCAATACAATGTACCACAAGTCTCAACAATATCAAACAATTACATCATTATTAGAGGCTATTAATAAATGGAAGTCCACCAAGTGCGTTGAGGGAGAAGATGCTGCTGTAAATGAGCTCGAGTGTGTTTGCATACATTATAATATGTGCTAAGTTATACATTGCAAAGGGTAATGGTTATTATTGGGAGTGAGGTTAAGTAATGTACAAAAAGCCAGACCATCAACACACTCACAGAAAATTTGCAAAGCCTGTGATGCTTTATGTTAGCGCTAAGGCTGAGGTTAAGGCACTTAAATAGAAAAAAAGGGACAAAACCAGCCAAACATAGTGCTGTGGTGCAGGGATGCAGGAATTTTGTCAACCTTAATCAGGTCCATGTGCCAAGAGCTTTAAAATGCTAAAAACTGGCTTAACGTGGAATCCCACCTTTAATACATTAAAGAAATAGTTTGAAATTTGATAAAGTATGCTTACTTCGACAAAATCAACACCACCTTGGCATTTGATTGGTATAGTCAGAAGCTAGTTAGCGTAGCATGAAAACTAAAAACAACAAAAACAAACAAAAAAAGAAGATTTTTCACATTTTTTAAGTAAGATAATATGTCAAGTAGTGAAATAAATTGGTGGATTACACAGAGACCCATAAACTTAGTTTCTGCTTCCAGTCATCACACTAACCTAAGCTAACTGGATAATGGCTATAGCTTCATACTTACATTAAAGCATACCAGTTTTTTAGCTCCATATAATATTTCCTTAATCTGTCTTTCACAAACCTTTGCAAGTTCATCACTTGTTACAATTTCTGAATTCAAACTCTTTTCAGTTTGAAGTTGTTCAGTTGCAAGCTCTTTCAATCATCTTGTGTTACGTAACACTCAAATGGCCATGTGAAGGAAAAGACCAGCTTAAATTGAGCACCAAAATATTTTAATCTAATTAGTGGAGCAAACCTGCAGCTCCCTCTGATTCAGTTAGTCCGGGGAGAAAAAGGAACAGAGGTTGCACTGTTGTTCATACTTATCGAATTAAAAACAAACCAAATTTCCACAAAAATAAAGAATAAATGCACAGTTGAAGATAACCAAATGATTTGCATTCGTTCTTTGCACAGTTTTCATTTTTCTTAAGTGCTAAACACAGTAATACATCGTGCACACGCTTTCTCTGCAGACAAACAGGCATCCTTTAGCAGCACACCCAGCGCGCCAGTAAGGGAATCGACACAAGAGCAACCAAACAGAGAATTTTACAGAGAATAAACCTTGTGGCACAGCAACTTTGGATTTGTGGCACACCACTTAGGAAACAGCTTTAAAAACAAACAAACCAGAAGAAGCCTTAGGCTATGCGACACTGTAAAAAAAAAAAAAAAAAAAAAAAAAAGAACAAAAAAAAGAAAGAAAGTATAAATAAAAAATTAGAAAAAGCTCTGAAATAACTGCCTGGGACACATGTGTGTAAACCTGCATGTGCTAAGCTTTGCAATCATCTTGATGTCATAGATTACCTTCTCTGCATTTAAAATAAAGGAAATCCAGTACAATAAGTTATAAATATCATCTGATTTTCATATAGGAGTGACTGGAGTTACTTTTTTCAATTTCACAGTATATTATGAACAAATTTTTACAGCATAACCAGTTGACACGTGGATCAAATGTTATCATTAGAGCAAATAAGTTATACATTACACAGGGATGGGCTCCACTTGACACGGCGAACAAACGCAACTAATCCCTTAAACTTTCAAGAGATTAAAAAATATATTTTTTTGATTTCCTGGTCTGTTTTCGTATGACTGTGCATGGTGTGAATGGATACTAGAGTTGTGCTCAACTGCATAATCTACTGTATATGTGATTTGTGTGAATTTAAAAATATCTGTGGATGCAATCCGAGTGTCCGTGCATGTTACAGCTTTGGTTACATCAGAAATGATCTGGTTGTTGCTCGGGGTCTAAATGCCTTTCAATCTTCTGTCATTCTCTTATGCATAAGATGATTGATCAGGTTAGGCTGAATCAATTCAACATCCACTTGAAAAACGAATGCACCTTTTTTTGTTGTTACTTACAATGTAACCAATTATTAGAAAATCAAATGCTAAAAAACTCAAGTAGAAGTTTGTTGTTGTTCGATACATTTGTGTGTAAATGTGTTGGAGATATGTTATGTAATACTGCAAAGTCATGCGTGGACTAAACTAAGCGCTTTCAGTACATGATTAGATTAACTTTATTGGAGGAGGTCAGGGTGAAGTAGCCGCTGAGCAGAAAGAACAAAACAGTCTTTGACCAAAAACAGTCTGAGACGCTCCTGGCCCGAGGTACGGTGCTTCACAAAGAGGCATTAAAAAGGCTACGGTCACATCCACTTTTTTCTTTCATATAAACTAGTATGCTTTCACATGAAATGTTCTCTCACGATGCAAAAGCAGCTGCAGCAGGTAAAATATAAGTTAAGCTCAGTGATGGTTCAGTTATCTGTAGTAATATGAGGAAACAGTGGCTCAGCTATAATTACTTATTGAGCTCCTCCATGAATACTGGAAACAGAGTACACTGACAGAAGCGTGCTACTTCTGTATTTTTCTTTTCATCGACATTTAAATAAAGCACTCTGAGGAGTCATAAAGGAACCACAACTAGATGTTACGAACTGCCACTGCTGCACTGAAACTTGTCTTCTGATGGCAACATGGCGGCGTAATGCTCGTCTCGGCTGGGGAGTGGGAAAAGGGGATGATCCTGCACGTGTGGTGAGAAAGGCAGTTCGAATAGCCCACGGCGGCCTCAAACACACGGGAAAGTCTTCCACCCTGGCTCGATCTGAAGCATCCAGGCCTTAAGCACATAGTGAAAGCAATCGGCCTCATCTGGATCTCAATGCCGGAAGTCTACGACGGAGCTCTCTCTGTCAATGCACTGAGCTTCTGCAGCTTGTTTAAATGGAGCCGAGACATTAGAGTGGAGATCAGCACAGTGCTTTGTTCGTGGTACCACAGCAGCAGGTTTTAACTTCTCAAAGCCATTAAAGAGACTGAGACAGTGGCAAGCCACTTCTCATCCCCCCATCTCATCTTTGCTTGAGCCACCGTGTTAAGGCAGGTGTCCTACTGAGAGCTGGCCTCCATGGCCATGCTTGGCAGCTTCTCAAGCTGCTCTGCCCTCTGTCGCATCAGTTCCAGACCAAATTCTATCCCCAGTCCTGGCATTTGCAGCTGCGGGAGCTCTACTGCTCCACCAGGTTGTAATTTTAAATCTTCAGCGTCACTGATGGCGTCAGTACACTCCCTTAACACTTGTTCACCCTGCGGTTCATCCATGTCCTCCGTTTCCACTGAGCTGCGGTCAGGAGGCGCCTCCTCACAGTTCATGGGTGAGGCCAGTTTCTGGTGGTTGGTTAGGGGAACAGCTGTGACGTCAGGGGCACAGGTGGAACAGCGGTACAGTTGAGTAGAGGGCTGGATCAAGTTAGGTGGTACAACTGCAGGGCTGGAAAGAGACTGCAGACTCGATGTGGAAGCAAAATTCGTTCCAGGCGGATCTATGCATATGGAAGGGACAGTGCAGTGGCGGGAAGGGTTAAGGCGGTGGGGACGGCCTCCTGTTGGACGGTCACAGCGCCGCCCTTGCGGTAGACGCATGCAGTCCTTACAGGACTGATAGGAGGGCTTCACTTTTAAAGGGTTTCCTGTGCTACCACTGTCCTAAATGGAGAAAAATTGAACAAAATGCAGCATATGGTCAGTCACATGAAAACTAAATATGTTCACTTTACAACATTTACCTCTACGACAAATAGATGTTTAAAATTGCAACTTAAAGACTTTATCTTTCAACTAAAAATGTTTTTTTTTTTTTTTAAACTCACATCAAAAGCTGCAGGACAGCTGCGCTTGGCTGCTAGGCGGTTACTGTTGTTGGTGTTCAGGTTGGCTAACCCTAACCGGCTTTCCTCGCTCCTCTCATCCTCCTCCCCCATTTTCTTCCCCTCTGAATTTCCAGGCATTTGAGCCAAAGCTGCCATCTCAGCTTCCTCTTTCTTAGCTTCTTCTTCATCCTCTTCTTCCAAAGTACTGAACTCGAGCCTCAGCCTCATGTCCTCGAGGGGATCAAGGCGTCCACAGGTCTGGGCTGCGGTGCCCTCACCAGGCAGGGCTAAATGGGCCATGGGGAAACCCTCGTCCTCCAGCAGGGCATCTCTCTCTACATCTTCAATCTCAATAAAAACTCTTTCCATACCGAGCAGAGGGGGTCCCCGAACTGGAGTGGAAGGCTCACTGTCAAGTGCGGAGTCTGACAAACGTCTAAAGTAATAATTATAGTTAAGAGAGTCTAGAGGTTCCATCTCCAGACCCATACCCCTACAGGGAGATGCCCCGCAGCCTCCCCAGGCTTCCTCTTCTCTGAGTGTTTCCCCTCCACCGGCACAATGGCCTGAGGCTTGCAAATCATCCGATCCCTCCTCATCTGCTCCAGGCCTCCATAGCTTGTTGTGACGCTGTTTGCTGCAAAGGTGAATTAGGCTTTAAATGTGACTAGAATAACTAAAACCACACAGAGTTATAATCTCTTAATTAGCTTCATGAAACACAGTGGTTCCATCTGTTGGCTCTGCAAAGTGCAAACCTTAGTGAAAGCATAGACCTGCTTACCTGGCATCTAGAATTCCCTCATACTCTGCCAGCTGTCTCATGAAGCCGGCGTTTGGCTGAGCTATACTCCGTTTCTGCTTGACAAAGTTGTAGGCTTTCTCCAGAGACCAGCCATACTCCTTCATTGCATAGGCAATAACAGTAGAGGCAGACCGGCTCACCCCCATCTTACAGTGCACCAGGCACTTGGAATTATTCTTCCTATTGGATCAAGAGAAAAGAAAAATCACTCTCACCCCATTTTATGAATCTAGACAACAGTAGCAAGCCCCCTCCCACCCCCAAGATGACTGGTTTGTTTTGCTCTCACTTGGCTTTGACGATAAAGTTGTAAGTGTCATTCCAGTGGGCCAGCAGGTCAGTGGCATCCTCGTCGTACACTCGGACATTGTGGTAAGAAAACAAGCCTGGGAAAAAGTTGTCGATCTCTCTGGTAACGTTCAGAATAAAACCCACTCTGCAAAAAAACCCATCATGTTAATATTTACTCCTCTGCCCACAGACCTTTATCATAGTAGGAAAAAACAAAACAAAAAAGATCAGTGAGTCCTGAAAGAGCTCACCCACAACCAGGTCTTGATTTGCTGTGACAAATAGCAAAGATTAGATTTGACAAAAAGGCTCCATTCTACTTAGAAAAAGTCTTTCGTGTGTCCAAAGTCTCTTCTCTCTTTCTTCTTCTTGCACTTTCTTCTTTGAGCAGTTATTTTTCTATGTGGTGTTTGAGCATGAACCATATTGTTCATATAGACTGGATATAAAAACTGGATGTAGCCTTCAGGTCAGATACAAATGCTATAAACCTGCATTACTTGCTAATGGCCAGCAGGAGGTGCCTCCTCTGGTTGCAAAAAGTAGTCGTGCTGTATTTTCTATGGGCTACAAGGGAGGTCTTTTACTCTGTTAATGTATGATATCAGTAAACACTTTCCTGATGGGTCTAAATTCTTACTGAATACAACATGTTAATTGTGTAAATTGTGGTGCAATGTAGAGAAATAACAGTAAGGTGTAGGGTATAGCACCCTTGTGACTGACAGATCTCTACCACAAGAGAACTCTCCTTCAGTTTCTCAGCCAGATCCTGGCCTCACTTGTGATGTTTGGTCTTTAAACACCAAGACAGCCATGGCCACAAAGCTCAAATCCAAACTACATTAAGTAATGCATGACGCCAATATTCATAATCTATATGCAATCTATGGTTATTACTAAAGCTCTGCATATTTTCATACTTAACTTCAAGCACAAAGTTAAGTCAAGCACTTAAATTTGGTCTGATTTTAACAGACTTTGCAATTATATGTCTATAGGAATAACAAGAGACACATAAATGAGAATTAGACAAGTGGGATTAAACCAAGAAAAATAGGTTAGATTCTTTGGTTAGTGTTAAGCTCTCAGCTCACCCACACTCACGTAGCTCTTCCAGGTTGGAAGCGTTCCACTCAGAGCCCTAGAGAGGAAGAAAGGCCGAAACTTACACAGAATAACTGTATTTAAACCAACTATATACCACAGTGAAAGAGTATTTGGCTATCAGTATGGAGGGCGGGTATACAGAATTCTAAATTATACTACAAGATGCAAACAACTCACCAAATAGACATGGTCAAAGATAAGTGTAGCCTTGTCCATCTGACCCAGGATCAAAAGCATCTCGTTGTCTATAAACTCCTTGTATTCTTTGAGGTTACAGTTCATATGCTGCTCCAGCTCGTTACGGATCTGAGGATGAGGAATTAACATGAACCCCCACTTTCTTAAAAACATTGTTTCCAAATGCATTACCAACCACAGGTTAAGCATTGGTACCTTTATTTAATATTGTAAAGGTTCTACAAACAAAAGGTCCCTGGTTCATCCCAGGAGGCAAATCCCTTAGTGTAAAAAGTGTAAAAGTGTAAAAATCTGACAAATAAAACATGTAGTGCTGCCTGCTCTGGGAAAATAGTTTTTTAATTTTTATTTAGCAAAAATGCAAAAAAACAAACAAAAAACTTGTTTTGTGCTGAAGAGATTAAAATAAGGCCTTTTGCCTGAATGCATAAAAACAAAGATCGGCAGTGACTAGTTATTGAGGAAAACACACTTAAACTTTTATAGACAGCTAATTTGAATCTTTAATTAGTGTATTCTTTCCTAAAACGTGAAAATAAAAGAAAATTTAGACCATTCCTTGCCCGTTGAATGACAAATACTGATTCGGCACGTACCTCCTTTGAGGTGATGTTTTCCAAGTCTTGAAACATCATGATGTTGCGTAGTTTGGCTTTAATGGCACATTCAGTTCTCTCTCGCTCAGTTGGCCTGCACATAATGAGTCAATGCATCAGTGCTGTGGTCTGAATGAAAATTTGCATAACAGTGTTTCCCACTGATGAAGACAAAGGCCAGAAACAGAAGAACAGCAGCTCGTGTCCAAAGCATATAAATTTACGACTAAAGACACACGGCGCAGGCACGTTTGATCTATGATCTGTTTGGCTGCATGAGATCTGTTTAAATCTTCTTTGAAAAATACAGGATAATTAATTAGTACTGCATGACTTAAAAGATGTGCCCGTTTTTCCTTCATTACATGAGGTGAGTTGCTATGCTGGGTACTCACTGGTCGACGAACATGGTGGGAGAATCAGACCGGGTGCTCTCCAGGTCGGTCATAGCATTCCACTCATTGATGCAGCTTTGCTCGGAGGTGATGCAGCTCTCGTAGAAGGCCATCCATGTGAGAGCAATGCCCCCTGGGAAGTAGTTGAACCGGCGGGACACCTCGCATGCCTTATGGAGGACCTGCAGGGCGGACCTGCAGGAACATGACGCAAACTTTTAACTGCTAAAGATCCCCATTGAACAGAAGGGAAACCTGCACATTATTGGTAATTTTGTCAGCTGACCAGAAGGTGGCATGTGAACGCTCACATACACAGAGTGTGGTAGGAGTGTCATCAGTGGAAAACAGACTCAAATATATAAAAGGTAAAGTATCTAAACAAGATGTATCCAGAAGATTTTGGTAGCCATCAAAAAGCTTCTGACATAATTCTGAGTGAATATTTGACCATCAAGACGTACAAGAATTGGTTCATTTAAATTGGTCGGTTTTAAGCGTAATCCGCTGCTTTCTTCATTCCAAAACCAGTTTTGAGCTGTGTTTTGAATCATTATCCTGTTATAACACCTAGTTAACTGTGTCTAAGTTTCAAATGTCTAGCTGCTGATTCAAGATTGAAGTTGATTAAACCTTGAATGAAGTTGAGGAATTGGGAGGTAGTCCTCCTCCTTCATTATTTCATCCACACTGTGCAACATAACAGTAGCACTGGCAGACCAGAACACGATGCTGCCACCACCATGGTTGACAGCTGCAGTGTTCATGGCAAGATTGAGGTTTGATGGTTCCTGGGTTGTTCCTGAACATCCTAATCAATTTCCTCTCATCTGAGGGTGACAGTTTGGGTCTTCTTCTACACTGCGGCAAAGCAATGCCACATCTGAATAACTTGTACTTATGTACAGTTGTTTGAACTAATGATCCTAAAATCTGCAGATGTTTAACAATGGCTTCAACAGACTTGTGTAAATTCACAATTTTCCTTCTTAGATCTTCACAGAGTTCTTTGAAGTTCTTCATTGCTTATATTTGATATTTGTTGATATGTGTGCACCTAATTTCCAAGAAATCCTTAAAAGTCCCAAAATTCCCATGACATCCATGCCTGTGATGAGTGTATGTAAATGTCTGAGCACAACTGTAACAGACCTTCACAACTTGCACAAAGACACGAACCGTATCCTCCAAGTTAACACAAACAAATGTACACATTTTTAACTGATTTTAAATTCAATTCCCAATCACTTTGGCAAAAATGTTGGGTAACGGCGTATTAACACAACCACACTTCTAGACAGACATGAAGAACTCACCACATGGCCTGCACAGACACAGGCTTGAAGACATGTGACCGCCCTGCTGTGCTCACACTGAAGCCTCTAGTGAAGAAGAAGAAAAGCCGGAGAAGGAGATTAGTTTGGACTGAGGTGAAGAGTAATGAGGGGGATGTAAACACAGACTGGACAGGGCTCGTCCATGGGGTCTATTCAGGACACCAAACAGTGGAACATTCCTCCAGCTTACAGAGGCAGGGACAATGTTAACAGGTCAGCAAGAACTGTTATCACACAGAGGAAAAAAAAAAAATCTGTGTAACTCCCTCCACTGCCACTGGTGGGCACTAAAGCCTAAAGAATAGGCTCGAAATGAGCCTCGCTAGAAAACCCTTGTCTCACATTTTGAAGTGATCAGAATGAAAACATCCATTAGTGTTTTTGTTCTCTGCATGTGGCAAAGTGAAACTTACCCATCTCCATCTAAATGTATGTTGGTATCGCTCCACAGCGGCAGCACCATCCCAATAGAGCAATTCTTACTGTAGATCACAACAACATGAGGTTAACAAATCTCATTAAAACAGGTAAAATGTGCACGTGCAGAGAGACTAATTACCTGTCCTTATCTGTAAAGTCCATTCCCAGGACGACGTTTTCCTCTGTATCTTGGTGGCCAGTGGTGTAGATAACCACCATATAGCGCACTCGATCTGTCCAGCTGCTTTCTAACCGCACAGCCTGCACGACAAAAGGAGAGACTGCAAAACACTGCGTCTGGACTCTACAGCAGTACTGCTGGATAACAATAAAATGTGGCCACATTCTGGATTTATTCTGCAGATTTGATTGGGTAAAAACCCCAGCTCTTTTCAAAAACGAAACTTTTTTGCAAGCTCAGGAACAACATCTGTGTTTTTACATATGTTTGCAATCCCAGGTGTTTGGCCTATTCCTGCTCTTCTATTATTTTTTGTTTCATGGATGGATGGATCTGCCATCACAACAATGATCTACACGCCAGTTCTTTACCGTTTCTCTTCCTTAAGAATAGCTTCTTGACAGCCACCACTGAGACCATTTGTAATGAGGCGGTAGTGAACAGTACATGACACTACAAGTTTTTGGCTAATAGCTCTGTGGGAATCACCTTGTTAACACAAACATACAAATTTAAGCCTGTCAAACTGTGTTATCCATGACATTTTTCATAGATGCATAGATTCTAAACAAATTGGAACATATTATGTACTTTCTATAAAAGATTTCTCTGAAAATGATCAGGTGTAATGACTGGACTAAAAGTGAATGGAAAAGCAGCCAGTGTCCAAAGATAACCCTTGAAAGACCTTCAGAAAGCCTGGAGAACTTTTGAAGCTAAATATAAAGACAGGTTATTGGGCTCAAGACTTTTGCACATTACTATAAAAACACTCAGTTAACTAGTGGAGCAGGTCTTTACTTTTAAGTCTCTGATTTCATCTTTGCTGAATCAAATAAATGAAATGAACGCTTCCAGCAACAAAAACAAAGCAACACATGGCAACATGTTTGTACTGACCAGCTTAATGCGATCTTCAGACCGGAGAATCTTAAACATGACCTGCAGATGTTGAGGCAAATCACCTGAAAGTGAAACGCAGACTGTGAAATGATTCAACAACAATGCCTTTAACATAATTCACATTTTTCCTCACGTGGGAACTGATTAAACTGCGTTTTGCATGCCAGACTGGCTGAAGGTCAGCGTCACAGTGTTGTCGTCTGATATGGACAGGATTTTGCTTGGTTACCATGGCAAAGAAGTGGATTTCATGCTTCTGTATGTTTATTTGCATAAAATATAACAACTGAAACTAACAATAATCAGCTGACAGACATACTGAAGATCGCACTAACAATATAGATAATATACACTTTAATCAGACATGAGCTTTAGAGACGTGATTTCTGGACTTTCCGAAGGTCAACTACAAACTGACCATTCAGCTTTTTCTATTGTTTTCTTCAGTGGGAGGAAAATTTTGCACATTTCTCACAATGAAGATAAATCCAAATCGTTTAACCTCCCAGCTGTGCTGAAGTAAATATTTAGCAGAGGTTTTTACAAACTGACTTGACCTTTCCTGCCCTTGCCCACAATTTTATAGACACACACAAAAAAACCCCAAAGAGTGTTAGTGAAAGAGACTGGCAGAGAGACAAGCACGAATGGCAGTCACTGATAGAGCTGAATGGCAACCTCACAGTTTCAGTCTGTTAGGTTCATATTTCAACAGTTTTTAAACACATTTCCAAAGATTTTAAACATAAATTACATAAAGGATTGTTTTGAACTATGGAGCATGCAGACATTATTAGGTGAGTCTAATAATTAAACGGTGAAGCTGGAAATGAGCACAAGCACACAGTTTGAGACTTGATCGTTCTTCCCCCAAAGGGACGGAGTTTGTAATCGACTGTTTGCTTGTCTGTCTGTCGGTCTGTTTGTTAGCAGTCTAGCATCCACAGTTTTCAAGATATCATTTTCTAATTCTGTGTGATGGCAGATGCCAACAACAGCTGATTTAACTTTGGTTAAAGCAGGTAAAGGTCACCCCAAATGTGAAAATCAGTAAAAACTTTATGCCACTCACGATTGTTTTTATGGATCGTCTTCAAATTTCACAACAATATTCTACAGCTTGGGGGACATGAGTACCTAGGCAGCTAAGCATTTCCCCTCAACCTTATTGTTAGTGCCCAGTCAAATTTTATCATCCTTAAAGGCTATTTTTTTTTGCCTCTTTTAGATAGTATAGCAATGTGAAGACAGAAAACTGGGGAGAAAGAGAGGGAGAAAACACTCTGGTCATGCCGCATGTGGACACGCTCACCCACTGAGCTAAAGTGGCGCCCACCCAAAAACTATCAAAGGAACTGTATTGAGTAATATATCTCATGAAAGAGCATGCAGAGAGCTGTACAATGCCGCTTTTATATTTTCAATACCACACCCTACAACATTACAACAACGCCATAAAGTTTAGCAACTGGTTCAGTCACAACCGCATTATTATAGCTTAAAGTCTGAAGTTTTTACAGTTTATAAAGGCCAAACGTTTCAGCCTATTCTGCTCCAATCAAAGATAATAAAAATAATACATTTTTAGGGCCTTTGACAAAGAAAAATGTCAAAGGCCCTGACCTTTGACCTTGCAGCAGGTCATAGGTCAAAGGTCAGGGCCACACGAATTGGGAAAAAGCTTCATTTTCCATTGAACCAAACTTTCATTTTTTATTGGGGGACATCAGCACTTATATTGTTTTAAAGAAAAAACAAAGTAAGGTTGTTTTTCCATACAACATTATATGACACAAAAAGATTAATATACTGCACTAGATTTCCATAGTAACAATGCTGGCGTCATCATAAAAACATCAAAGTTTTAGCATAACGCTTGGCCTTATGGGGGAGTTGTGCCCTCTGAGTGCTCTTGTATGAAACAGTCTATGTAAGCCTGGCGTTGAACTGCAGGGCTCTTCGGGTCAGACCGAATTATGTGATGCTTCAGACTAAACACAAACAAAACCCACAAACACGGAGAAAAGACTCGGCAAATACACATTTGCTTTTGTCTGGGGTCTTGTTTGTGCAGTGAACATAGGTAAAAGAGAAAAAACACAAAGCTTTGTGTGTTTTTGCGTGACTCTGTTCCCACCTGCATGTTTGTGGTGGGTCGGGGTCTTTGGTCCTTGCGTGCTGCCACCTTGCTGGAGGAAGAGGGCGGCTCCTTTGACCATGAAGAAGCTCTCGCTGAGGCTGAAAAGTAGATGTGCAAAAGGAATTCAGTGATGCTGATGCCTGGACACAACTACACTTTGGCCATAAGCAGCCAAATTTGTCATTCTATACCCTAAAATCCAACCACAAGAAATACTGAACTTTCATCAAATGGCAGCAAGTTGGGCTGCATGGTAGCGCTCACAGCTAACCAGCTCACGTATGCCAAGCTAAAAGTCACAAAGAACGGACTGCCTCGTGGAAAATCTGTTGAGCTGCAATAAGTTTAAATAATCTCACTTCCTTGAAAAACATCACATCTGTTGTACTTTAACTCCATTCTCAGTCTTTATTATTATTATTATTATTATTATTATTATTATTATTATGGACTGAAATAGAAAAAGAAAATGGCATCTCCTCCAGTATTTTATCATGAAGGATTTAATCACGAAGTGAAGAAAGTGAATTCAAACAGCAAAATAAGAGCAGAAGAAGAGAATTCCCTCCACAGCGTGCATAAATTCCCACCCTGGATCCAGAAGGACGTCACGATTTGGATAACTCAGTTATTTCTGGAGAACTACAAAATGATATCTGACAGTTTCTCATATTTTACTCTGATATGCATTTGTGAAGATGTATTATATAAACAAATCTTCAGGCGAACCATGCAGTCTGCCTTTACAAACATTTGTAAAAGAAAAGGTTGTTCTAAAGAGGTCACTGAATTCCAGCGTGTTACTGTAACACGATGCCGCTGTTGCAACAAGTCAGTTTGTGGATTTTTTTTAATCCACTACTGACTGTAAGTTGAGCAACTCAGCCAATGAAGTGGCAGACCACAAACCCTTGAAGAGCAGGGTCACTGAGTCCTGATGCATGAAAGTCTGCTGACTCAACATCTGCAGAGAAACCTCCTCGGGCATTAACATCAGCACAGAAACGTGCTGCGCCAGGAGCTTCATCGCATGGGCTACGGTGTTCGAGCAGCTGGACCAGTACCTTTGTCCAAAATGGCGTAAATTAAGTTTTTTTTTTGGCTTTGTCTACAATGGTAAAAGAATCCTTTCAAAATTTCCTGAATTCACAGCAGCAAACACACCAACCCCAAAAGTTAATTCCCCCTCACACCGGGCCAAACTCCACCTCTGTTTCAATCTTGCTAACAACAGACTGACAACCTCAAACAATCACATAGCCTCACTGGCAGATGTAACTAAACTAAACCAACAGCCTTTAGAATCAAATGAAAACAAACAAACAAGAAAACATTTTCTAAAATTCAGCTCTGACATTACTTCGGCGCCATCAGCTGATTTAAACCGATGCAGTTCAGCTTGAAAACACACTTTAAACTTTGTCTTAGTAAGAATAACAAATAGCAGTTATAAATCAGAAAAGACAATGTCAAAAATTGTCAGCGTACTTTCAAAATATAAACATAAATGTAAACATTTGGTGATAAGGTTGTTAAACTAAAATTGTTAAAGCTGAAAAATAAAACTTCATAAAATTCAACCCTAACTGTGCACACAATGAGCCATTATTCTGAAAAGACTTCTTTTTTTGCTCTATACAATATCCTGTACTCTGAAATGACGTCCTTACGGTCCTCATTTCATTACAAAATCCTGAAGTCCAAAGTGATTCTGTTTACTAAAAAAAAACAATGATTTGGCTTTAACTGTACCTCCTGTAAACAGGTGAGTGCAGATACTCCATTGTGTTGCACATTTGGCCAAATTTAAGCTGAAGTCACACACCAGTAACGTATGAAAGGCCTGTCGGGACACAGCACACAGCGTGAGCAGGTACTTCTCTTATTTAGTCCTGTTTGGATCACTGAGCAGGACGGATGGCTCATCTGGGACTGAAAGTCAGCAGAGTCCTGATCCAGCACATTTAACAGCCCTTAGTTTTAACAGTAATGGTGACCAGACTCCACTTGATTGGGTTTGTTGACCTTTATGCACCTCACACATACACACACACACTCAGCTATCTACATGCACTCAAACGTTCAGACTTCCTCTGCTCGGCCCACCTGTGCTGAATGAAGCACTCCTGGGTCATGACTTTGTTATGAAGGCTGCACTAAGCAGGAGGAGAGCTTCAGCGTATTTTCTCACACAGAACAGTGTGTAGCTTTGTTCGACCACGGTCTCATTCCTCTCTTGACCAAAAACACACAAAGCCTGGTATGACTGAGTGGGGCCATCACAAGGCCTTTTGTTTCAGCTCCACTGCAACGTGCTATCATTAATCCTCTTCAACTGTATGTAGAAGACGAATGAGACGACGTCACGGAGGATTTAGCTTTAAAAAAAAAAACAGAATCCCTGAACAAATTCACACCGTGACCGGGTAAAGGACTGAGCACGAAGAAAAACCCAATTCTCAACCATCAGAATAAGACTTAGGATGTAGATTTTAAAGCCGCTTGCTTCTCCTACAAATGTTTTCATGACTTTAAAGTAAAAGAGCTCACATATTCTATACTGCCACTGTTTGCAGATTGTTGCTAATACGGATCTAGTATACAGAATGATCTTGTTTGTGCTGCTGTGAAGACTTACATGCGGCAGATCTCCGTCCGAGTCCAAGTAGCTTTCTCCACAAAGTGAGGCAGCACGGTGAGCATGTCTTTATTTGAGGATTTTATGACCAGAAGCATCTTCTCTCAGTCAAAACGCCCCACTCCCCCTCCCTCTTATTAACATCTACCTCTGCACAGCGTGTTTGGGTTGAACCTGCCTGTCCTTCCTCTCTTCCCCTTTCAGCTTTCTTTCCATCCCAAACCCTGAAACCTCCGGATCTGTGCCGCCGGGTTCCGTTCAGATTTGGCTCCCCCGTCTCCTCTTTCACAGTTCGTGATTCAGCAATCGGCTCTCCGTATGCAACGCCCGGCCACAATACCATCATTCATTCCAGGGAGGGGAGGGCGCACGGGGGTGGGGGGGGGGTTGTTACTTGGCGTCAGTCTCAAGTTTGACATGCAGAATTCTAAATTAAGACTACACGCTGATGAATCTGCGAACCGCGGAGAAGCTCAAAGCATGATACGACCGTTTCAACTCTGACAAACCCACACGCACAAACACGAGCACAAAGGCAGTCTGTGCCAAAGCTTTGCTGACACAAGTCATGATTTTTGTGACGTCAAGTTGATTAAAGAAAAGCCTCGTGACTGAGCGGGGACAGCGGTTTATGCGCTCTGTTATGCAACGGAGTGCGAGAAACATTTTTTAAAGCCTTGTCAAGTTAAATCAACTGTTCGTCCAGCAGATTTTTCTCCTTGACAGCTCTGAGAAACCGGGGCCAAAAATCAAACATAAGTATGTGACTCATTATGACTCACAGGCCACCAGGGAAAAAAAAATCAAATAAAGACATTAATGTATAAAATTTAATAGCATTAATTTTCCTGGTTCAGCTTATTTACTTTTATTTAAATCGTTTCCATTAAAGACACACACAAAAAAACTATTAGATGCATTCATTTTGCCACTAATGTATTCATGCATTACTGCATCATCTTGCCGCTGCAGTGATACTTTTTTGTGTTTAAATAGTTCGCCATGATGGATGGAAAATCTGTGATATACAATTGAAATACGTAGAAAAAAGGATTTTCAGCTTGTTAACAAATTATTCAGTAAGGTCATAAGTCACACGCTGAGTATGCATGGCATGTGGGAATTCTTTCCTCCCTCTTTTTATTAATTCATCTTCAGGAACGCTTTTGCATTGCGCTTACTGCAGATATTCCCACTGCAGGCCTGATGAAAATACTATTAAATACAATAATTATCATTCATCTTTTAAAACCTTCCTTTTTCACTCTCTTTTTTGAAAGTATACATGTTTTTTTTAAATGTTTACTATCCATACCGACAAACCCTTCCTGACATCTAGTATATTATCTATTGCACAGAAGCATTTGGCAGAAATAGTCAAATTCAGCAGGCACCTATTAAAAAAAACTAAAGATACACTAAACATACCCAAATTCCGATCAGACCTGTTTACTTCCTGCGTTTCTGTGCAGTCCAATTTTGATCTCTAAAATATTTTTCAAAACAGGCATACAAAGTATTTCACATGTGACTAAAGTGCACCTATAATGCTTCTCCTTACATCTTTTACAGTAATATAATCGCCATGGTGGAGGCTGCTCATGTCACCAAAGGTCAGCGTATATGCAAGTAAACACTCCTGGCTCTTTATGATGTCAAACGGGACTTCCTTATATGGCCATATCAGACAAATAGCCTGGCTTGTACACAGAAACCCCATCCACCCACTTCATACCTTCTGTTTGTGAGAGGGAGCCAATAGGAAAAAAGCTGGCTTAAGTCAGTGTCAGGTTTGCTGCCTTGTATGTACTCTATTTCACGTAGTGCAAATGCATCTGAAGTGAACTATCCTGAGCCCGATTCTCCTTTAATTGGTCCAAAAACAAAGAAAATTATGTGCTGTATTACAATTTCAGATCTCATTATAACAACAGTATGATATGGGGATGATCGTGGCTCAAGAGTTGGGAGTTCGCCTTGTAATCGGAAGGTTGCCGGTTCGAGCCCCGGCTTGGACAGTCTCGGTCGTTGTGTCCTTGGGCAAGACACTTCACCCGTTGCCTACTGGTGGTGGTCAGAGGGCCCGGTGGCGCCAGTGTCCGGCAGCCTCGCCTCTGTCAGTGCGCCCCAGGGCAGCTGTGGCTACAATGTAGCTTGCCATCACCAGTGTGTGAATGTGTGTGTGAATGGGTGGATGACTGGATATGTAAAGCGCTTTGGGGTCCTTAGGGACTAGAAAAGCGCTATATAAATACAGGCCATTTACCATTTACCATATGCATTGTTGTTCAGAAAACAAGACCACTATAAGAAACGCAATACTTTTGTATTCTGCTATAAATGTCGTCTCTAGAGAGCTTCAAATATGTTAAAAAAACCTAAAAAAAGTGTCTTACCTCTGATTATTTTTCCTCTCATCATCGCTTCCGAAATCCTGAAAGACAAGTAAAAAGAGCGAATCTGAAACAGCATACAATATATTTATACTAAAAAAAATAAAAACTGTGATGATCATGAACAGTGGAACAGTGGGAAAGGAACAGAACTATTTCATAACAAGGATAAAGTTAAGAGTGCTTCGCATTAATAGAAATGCAGGCACCAAACACACATGGACCACACGCTTGAGTATCCTGCTAAACATATCACACAACTACAACTGAGAGGATTTTACATTTTTTGTTCGAAATTTCTGAATTTTTGGCTGCAGTTGCTCTTAAATAAGTTGAACGTCTCAAGGACCATGCAGAGATGGACGAAAGAATGCCTGCGCCACCTGCTGGCCAACTCTCTGCAGCCTGGTGAACTAATCTGTTATGAAGTTGCAAAGAGCTGACAGCTCAATCCTTAGGACACCTTCAAATTTCAGGAATAAAAAAAGAAAAACTAATTCAGACATCGCTCGCACACACACACACACACACACACACACACACACACACACACACACACACACACACACACACACACACACACACACACACACACACACACACACACACACACACACCTCCTTCCTGCCGGCTGACTCTAGCAGAATAGTGATGGTGAGATGAAGCACCCACCTATCTTCAAAGCAAGGCTTGTCACTGCTTATTTTTGTGCCTCAGCCTACTTCTGAGCGCATAATCCACTTTCCTGAAAACCCAGAAAGTGGCGCACGAGCACAGATGTTAGGATTTCACGTGGATAAAAACGTCCAACAGTGCTCCATCTCTAACCGACGCCCCTGCTTTCACAGGTGGAGGTTTAATGCCTCCAACTCCACTAAGTCAGCATCACTTCTCCACGCAACCCGACTAGAACCAACAACCCTTCTTCCTGCTATGTAACTTGGAAACAAGGAGCACGGAGCTTATCGGTTTGTCTGCGTGGTGCTGCGCGGGATTTGACGTCTCGGTGAGGGCCAAGCGCATTTTCACGGTGCAGTTATGGATCTGAGCTATTCTGAAATTTCTAGAAGTTCGCAAAAACACTTGGCTCGCTCTCCCCACATTTAAGGACCTCCTTCCCAAATTGGTGACCGCACTACTCGCAAATAAAAACCTCGGCAACACCGAGACCTGCGAATGTTTGTGCAGCAGCAAAACGAGCACTTTGTGTCTTGACAGCTAAATCCGACAGCCCCCCTCCGTTTCCCCCTCCGTCCCCTCCCCCTCTGCAGGATTTTTGTTTACAAATCCCCTGCCACAGTAGCCACAAACAACTCCCTGTTGTAACAATATATCAAGTTTGCAGCACACAAGCGCACACATTTGGACACACGCACTATGACGGAAACCAGGTTAACCCTTTCCTGCAGGATATCAAACGCAAACGCCACCCAACCTGTTTTACACACTCCCGTGGGCGCATTCTTGGCGTCTTCCCCCTCACACACACAAAGACCCAGCCCCCCGGCATTTCCACTCACCTCCCCCGCACTGCTGTTGGTCGTGCTAGCCGACGATGCAGCACTGGGGGTGGGAGAGCGCTGCAGTGTCACCAGAGCCATGGTCAGTGAGCTGCAGGAGAGGAGAGGAGAAGGGAGGGGAGGGGAGGGGAGGAGGAGCGCCTATCCGGGAAGATGCGCCGCTGAGATTGTCGCTGTCACCGGGGAGAAAATGCCTAGTCAGACTCTCATCCAGCAGCAGCACCTGACTCCACTGCCCCGGCCGTGCTCCCTTTCGGTCCTGCTCCGTGCGTCCTCTGCGGTTACCGGAGTCCTCATGGGCGGAAAGTGAGAGAAGAGAGAGTTCCTGGGTTTTCGTTCCGCGCCAGCAGCAGCAGACTCTGTGATTTCTTCGCTGGTGTGCAGACAGACAAACAAAAACACAGCGCAGGTTGCAAGCGGGGCAGAAATGACATGCAGCTTTGCCGGATGCCTGTGATTGGCTGGCCTAGTTCGCGTGTGCGCTGTCATTGGGCCAATGTTGTCAAGGTGACAGGCCAGACTAGGAACTCCCAAAAACAAATATTCACGATATTTAATGATAATTATAAAAATGTGCTCACGTTATGAAACATAGTGTTTGTGAGAGGACGTTTTTAAGACAACAAAAACCGATTAATTTTATATTTATTATATAATATTTATAGATGAAAATATTACAGAAAACCTTTCTGCATTCATTGGTAAGAAAATGTACCAAAATAATACATAAAAATGAATATTAATTTTATAAAATGTCAAGTAAATTAATGCTTAATTTTTCATAATTTTTGTCAAAAAAATGCACATGTTTACCATTTATTTTTTAAAAACTACAAATATGTATACATTTTTATTCCCCCCCATTTCTCACTGCAAATAATGAAGTGTATTTCCCTCATTTGCATACTGATGCAACAAAAGTATAAAAAAAATCTATAAGAAAAAAAATGTAGATGCTAGGTTTTAGAAAGCGGGAAGTAAAGGATAAAGTATGTCTAAATAAATACATTTAAATATGAATCAATTAAATATAAACTTGAAACAGATACTAGGTACAAATGAAATGTATGGCTTTTTATACATATAATGTCATATTACCCATTTATGGAGTTGTTTATGTAGATTTATTTTTAGCTGTTTTTGTCCTCCACATCACCCCAGACTACAACTAAAAATGGGCTCAAAAGAATTTTACTTTTTAGAATAATTGTTAACTAATTAGAGTTGCAACACGATTATTTTCACTGCCGATTTAATTATTATTATTTTTTAAAGACAATCCTATATCTAAGACTGCTGACATACACGTTTTTAAATTTGCTCAATGTGCCTCCTTTAAATAATTAATCTTTTATAAAGATCACAACTGTGAGCAACTAGAACTTGTGAGGAAGAAAGCATCCTTTTACATTCTACTTTACACACAAATAAATACAAAGAGCAAATCTGAACCCACACTGAGTAAAGCCATAGACCTCCTGTATCGGCAGCATGGGGACAAGCCATTAATATTTCCAGAATGTCCCTCTGTTGCCTCTTATGGCCTGAGTGGAAGACTGAGTAAACAAACCAGTCCAACAAGTGTTCTTCCGCTCTCATTAGGCCAAGCCTCAATTGTCACTCCCCGTCTGTAACGAGAGTCCCCCCTGCTGTTCTTCACCCATCGTTGCGCAGATGAGTCTACCCATAAACTGACAACCAACGTAACTGCAGGAGACCGGAAGGTGGGAGAACAGGTTTTACACTTTCTTTTTTATTATATTCCTGCCTCATCCGTCACTGGTCCGCTGAGCCCGTTGTATTATCTGACTCTCTGGTGGTGGAGGTCGTCTGCCCTGCAGTCTCCTGGTCGAGACTGGAATCCTGCAGATTCCTTCCCAATGTCTCGATGGGCAGGAGCCAAGATGCAACGCCAGCCAGCAGAGAGCAGCTGCAATACACCGACAGAGTCAAATACACAGACGTCCTGAGCAACACCTAGAACCAAAACACAAAAAGTGAGAGGCCAAACAGAGAAAAACACACCTCTTAAATAATAAAGAGCCTGACTGGACTAATTTAAATCTACCACAAGTCACAATATTGTCAAACTATCATATAGTTTATGACATTCTTTAAATAATCATTGACAACAATGTTGGTTTTTGAACTCTAGTAAAACCATGGAGAAAATTCCAAAACTTGGGTGTGTCGAAATGACACAGATGCAGATTCACAAACATGTAAGCAATGCATTACGTAATCCCACCTCACACAGTTTCACTGATTATTTTTCTTGGATACTTGTTTTTAGCCCTCAGTGATATAGATACTGTCTTTTGGTGAGTAACAGTAAGAGCAGACATTTCAATTCACAGTTTAATTTAAGAGGCCTATTGTAATGCTTTTAATATCCAATATGAGGTATGGAAATTATCGCTGCCACGCTGGATGCCAAATAATATTATTCAGCCGAGTTGAAAACGGGTCACACTGATTCAAAATTTAGAATAACCGGACATACACTTGCTTGTACTGGGTTTGACCTTCTTTTGCTTTAACATTCTTCAGAGATTTTGGCACGTGCATGACGCAGTTGCTGCAGATTTGGCAGCATCTACATCCATAATGTGAATCTCACATCCAAAAAGGTGCTGAGGTCATTTGAGTACATTGCACTCAATGTCATGTTTAAGGAGCCAGTTTGAGATGATGAGCTTTGTAACATGGTGGTGACATTACCCAGCTGGAAGGAGCTATCAGAAGACGGCAGTGTGGTCATAAAGGGATGGAAATGGTCAGTTGTAACAAATGGTTTGTTCTGTTTGTTAAACAAGAACACCCATTTGCATCAACCTCGTCCATAGCTATTACACACTTAATCAAACAAACCACAACACAAGAAGATAAAACAAGTAGGTTCCTCTTATACAGACAGCACCAACAACTATGCCACGGTCAAGTCACTTAAATCATGTTTCTTCTCCATTGTGATGCTTGGTTTGAACTTTAACAGGCCATCTGGACCATGTCTACATGCCTACATGTCACATGATTAGCTGATTAGACATTTATGCCAATAAATAGTTGAATAGGTTTACTTAACAACATGGCCATTGTATGTATGCATTGTACTATTGCTGTTACATGTAATAGAGAACCTAACATCTTAGACCTTAAAAAAAAAAAAGAATTTCATTTAGGAGATAGATTTGGACAAAATTTACCGAAAACATTTTATTAGCTTGTTCAAAAACACAAAAACAGGAGACTGCTTCATACCTGTGCCACAAAGGGTGTAATCAGGGCACCCAACCTGGCCATGGCACTTGACGTTCCCATTGCTAAAGCTCTGTTTTCTGTAGGGAACACCTAAACAAAAGAAAGAAAAGTCAGTGAGTACAGTTTGTCCAATTTGACCTGTCTGAAAAAAGAAACAAACAAACAAAATCTGCTAAATTGAAAAGTGATACGTACTTCTGGTGTGTAAACAAAAACAACTTGGTATCCACCAGAGATGAAGGCTCTGGCAATGAAGATGAAGATGGTAAGGGCTATCCTGGATTAATTAACAAAAAAAAAAAAAAAAGAGTTACAAATCAGCCTGGGTGTTTTAATGTCAAGCATGTTTGGGTTAGCTGCTGTCGTACTATGATATTAAAAAACAAACGTACCTCCCAATGCAAGCGTATAACGGTAGAATAGACAAGGAAAACATGAGGAAACACAGTGCCATGCTTTTCTTCCTGCCGATATAGTCCACTAGTAGAAGGACGACTAAAAAACCTAAAAGCAACATCAAAAAAAAAAAAAAAAGATCAACGACTGCACTCAACACTGAAAGATGGAGTCATTCTCTTAAAGAGCACTTTTTTTGTATCTCGTTCTCTTTATTCTGAGAATGTACATGTTTGTATGCTATACTCTGCCCACCTTCAAATCACTGAAAAACGTCAAAGCATTGTCTTTAGTAGGCTTTATCAGTATGTAGACTGCGTATTGAAGATTGTCTTTGAGGTCTGAAAAGTGATATTGAATTGTTTAAGCATGCATTCTGTATAATGGCCAGCAGGGGATGCCTCCTGTAGTTGCAAACAGACTTATAGTTGCATGGAAATCTAGAGGGAATCATGGCAAGGGACTCTTACTGTATCCACAGTCAACACTTTCCTGATGACTTTGTGGGCTCAAACGCTAGCTTCACGTCTTTTAATCATACAGGATACTTTTTTTATGTGGGCGGTGCCTAACAGCGACGTTGCCGTTGAAGACTACAGGGTATGGTCGAGACGGCTTTTACCGCCATTTTTATGATATATCAGTCCAGGATCTCAGAGATTCACAGATTATACAGAGGGAGATGTTGCAGCCGTTTGAAAAGATTGCCCAGTGTTCAGTGTTCCTCAGTTTCTCACTCCTCTCTTCACATTCAGTTTCAAAACACCAATACGGGGACAGAGAAAATGCCCATCTTGAAGCTTCACAATGGGACTTCCCTAAGAAATGAGTGATGTCATAGTAGGTTCATCTATCTTTAATACATACTCTTGTGGATTTAGAAAAAGTAGAATAAGGATGAACCACTCCCATGTGGTGTCTGGAAGCGAGAATAATCGCTGTCTCTGTCTAAGTCCTCACAATGAACATAACAGTGCAACAGTCTTTTTCAAAAAGACAAAATTATTATTTTGTGTGGCCGAACTAGACTTCACAACCTGCCTAAACTGATGTTATGCCCAGTAAATATAGTGAAGCGCGTATGCATGCCCATCCCCATCACTCTTGAGGGTGTCGTGTTGTGTCTCATTTCTAACTATAATTATTTATGAAGCCACACAATTCAGCTGCTCCTAAATTTCAGCTGTCTTTTTTTTATTTTTTTAATTTGTACCTGAAGTCTAAAATCACTTCTGTAATAAATGCTCATGCTTCCAGCTGATTAACTGTTAAGCTCTTGCAGCTCAGAGCCACTAATCAATACACTGCATGTTGATCTGGACATGAACAAAAGGAAAGGTGCACGCCCACAATTAAACACGGATTAAAAAACATACATTTCTTTATCAAAGTTTAAAAGAAAAGAGTATTACAGGGACATTTTGAAAACCAGTAATAGTTTTCAAATTCACTGTTTGTTTGCCACTTTTTCACAGTATAACTACTATTAAGTTGATGGGAAATTACCAAAAACAAATTGGACATTTTCTCTATGTCAGCTGTCAGACTTTCAACTTAACTGCACACCACGCCTCTGACAGACTGCAAGCAGCGAGTATTTTACCTGGGAACTCAGCCAAGGTCGTCCATAAAAGGTCTTTGTAGTCGGCTGACGTTAAATATCTACATTCAAGACTGCAGTCTGGCTCAATCTTGGCTCCTTGGGTCACTATAAGGAAGCATTTGGGATTTGTTGTAATTCAACAATTGAAAACATTAAAAGCAGCTCTGCACAAAGGAAGCTGTAAACATACTCGCGCACAAATCTCCAGCTTGGAACAGCTCAGTTGTCAGCAGGATAATCCCGTAATAGGAGAAGGCATTGGAAAACCTATTGACAAAAGTAAAAAGATCATTTTTTTAGAACATTAGTTCTGTGAGAAGTTGAAAATAAAGCATTTAATATGTCAATCAGGTACTACTGTTACTCCCCCTTGCATTAGGAATCACATCACAGTCCATCACAGGATTTTAAGTATCGTTCCTGGTTACCTGTATACAAGTCACTGTGGTAATGGTAAAGCTATAACTGCCACAACAACAACAAAAATCGAAAACTTGATAAAATAAGGCCACGATGCCGAGCTGGTAACCACTGATTTAAAAATGACTCCCTTTAAATAGAGAAGGCTTATCTTAGAGAGTGTGTCACTTAAGCTAACCATATAAACCACAGGAGCAGCGTGGTCTTCCAGTACTGAGGAGCAAAGAGATCTTTGAACCGTCCACGTTCATTCTGAGTAATTAAAGACAAAAATAGAAAGTAGACATTTTATTTTGAACATTTAAGCAGTGTATATATTTAGATTCATATCCAGAAAAAATAAAATCTCATCCCCACCTGATTATAAGCGATCAGCCTGCCTTGAGGCAGGGTCTTCCCATTCTCTTTAGCAATGCGCGTTAAGGTTGCCATGGCTTTTTCTCGTCTTCCCGACAGCACATCAAAACGAGGACTCTCCGGCAACCACTTTGCAACACAGAAAACTGAGCTGAGTTACTTTCAACTTTTTTTCTATTTTGGCGGACCTCTACCCATCGCAGCCATACTTACAAAGCAGAAGCAAACAAAGATTGCCAATGGTACTGTGGATAAGCCGAACAGCCACCTCCAACCCAGATCAGGCATTACCATCAAGGCCAGGAGGACCTCAAACACAGCACCGATTGCCCAGAATGCCTGATGCAGACAAACAGTTAGGATGATATAGTGCAGTGCAGCTAATATTGTCAAAAGAGAGTTTATAAGACAATGACCGCAGTACCGCAATCAGCATAATGCAGATGCCTCTCGCCTTCATGGGAAGGAATTCTGAGTACAGCGTGACCCTAAAACAAGATTAAATCTTTATTTATGTTCATATTGTTTTCTTGGATATTGCTCATTGAGGAACTACTGATGTATCTTGTTATGCATGAAGGAAGAATCAAACTTACGACTGAGGAGCTCCTCCAATACCAAAGCCCACAAGGCTGCGCAGGAACAAGAGCCAGCCATACGCTGGAGCAAAGGCACTCAGCAGGCCGTAGTACAAAGTCCAGCACATACAAACTTTCAGACCCTGTTTAGCACAGACACATATACAGGAAATACATGAGATCATTTACAAACCTCATGAAATCATGTATGAGAATCATAGATGTGAGACTCACTACTTTTCTGCCGTACTTGTCGGCGACATTTCCCCAAATCGGTGAACTGATCCCCATCCCGATAAAAACCACCTGTTCCAACAAAAATAAATAAATAAATAAATAGGTCATTGACTATGTTATATAATCAAAAATCTCTAGTGAAGCAATAAAAGGTAAACAGACTTTACCGATGTTATGAGTGCCACTTTATAGCTGGGGAGCCTCCACTCACAGTGCAGCTGGGGCCCCAAGATGCTGAGGATCATCATCTCCATGGCATCTGCTACCTGAGGGACAGCATCCAGTTAGAGATGTGCAGTATCTGCACGTTGATGAAGCTGTTTGGACTTATTTTAAGATTTATTACCCATGACAGTCCAGTGAGGAAAGAGATTTTCCACTGAAACTTTCCAAATCCGATTGCCTCCAATGCATCATCCACTGTAAAGGTTTCTGTTAATAAAACACATCGGTCACTGCATGATCAGTCTCAGAAACAAAACCTGGCATTAGCATGTTATTCAGTATAACACACTCAAAGGTCATTTTACATCTTGGACAGTGTGCTAAATTCACAAGGTTTTTTCAGCACCGTTAACACTTCATTGCCTTGTGAAAATATATAATAAAGAAATCAAATTTGATGCATAACAGATTAAAACAAAGCAGTTCTTCTGTTTTTATGTTTTAGGCCAGTTATAAACAGGACATGGCCAATATAAGATGAGTCTACTTTCATGTGTAATTAACCCATATCCACATTTACATTTATCAAAATCCAATCCAGCTGATCAACACTGCCACATAGGGTCTTTCTATGTTAATACTTTCTAATGCCCTTCTTACTTTACCGCCGCCACAGTTCCACACACAACAATTAAAACAAAATAACAATTATATTGTACACACCTTCGGGTTTATTAGACCCAGAGGCGGATGAAGACTGCGTAGCCTCTGCGTCAAAATTTGAAGCTATGGTGCAAATCTCAGCGTCTGTGCCCTGGTCCTCATCAGTTTGACCCACAAAATCTGCATCACCCCTAAGTGCCATCACACAAGAAGAAGACATGAAAAAAAAGTTTGTCTTTCAGACATACCAAAGTTTGCCGTTAAATACATTTGCACTTAGCCCTGTGGCTCACACTCCGGTATGTAAACATAGCAGGTCCTTCCTTGAAACAGCCAAGACAACTTTGATGAGGTTACAAAAGCAAGAAAGCTCATATTTTTCGTGTTTTTCTCTTTACCACTGTTCAGAGTTTCTCCAGCGCTTGTAAGAGATCTTAGCTGTTTTGGGCCAGTTGTCCATTTTGTCGTCACGGAGAGCTGTGAGTTCCAGCTCATAGCGCACAGGTGATTTGCGGACAAACCTGCTGGAGCAGTCACTTCAAGTTTTCAAGGAGACACCCAATCAGAGAACAACACCCGCAGGGCGGAGAGGGGAGGGGTTAGAGCAGGAAGCAGAAGTGCCGTGTTGTCAAACTGGCTTCGGGTCAAAGAAGCGACCCCATTGGATTAAAATGAAGTACTATCACATAATTGATCAATATCTTTAAATAGATTGTCAAAGGAACCGGAAGAAATATTCCAAGACTTTAATGTCACCACGAAGTCTTATTTGTTGTTCTAAGCAGAATTTATTTTTAAAAAAAAAGAAAAGGTATCGACCAGAACATATCTAGGAAATGAAAGTATCTTTTTGCATTTCAAGTTGATGCTATATCATCATTATGTGGTTGTTTGTTTGTTGTTGTTTTTTTTAAAGTTTCTATTTGTTTTGTTTTATTTGTTTTTTACTCTAGTGTAAACTGATCCCCTAGGAGCTTGACTCCAAGTTTCCTGATTGGTCTAAACTGAGCTGGTTAACCTGAGAGCAGGTTAGTTTGATGCTAATCTCACTCGGTGGTACAGACCGTTTATGGACAGATAGCAAAAAGAGCACTTAGTTCTTTATGACATTATATATTAATGATAGGTTTTCTTTAAATAAATAACAAGTGATTATATGCAATACAATTTGTAATGTTGAAAGAAATGCTGATGTTATTGTATTGTGAGGTAAAATAAACACATTTTGGGAAACACTTAAGACAAAGCAACGATTTCCTGCTTGGATTAGATCCAGCTAATCTCAGATTTATACCAGAGAAATTAAAAAGTGCATCCCAGACAAGAGCTCGGTTCTCAGGAGTTCGTTCAAACGGCAAATTTTCTTATAAGTAACAATATAAAGAAAAATAAAACCACCGAGCCAGGCTTTTTCCTGTTACTGCAAATAATTACAGTGCACTACAATCAATCAAACACATAAACTTGAAAAATAAAGCTCATATAGCCTACTTATAGATTTTAATGTGGTCATCAAAATTTAAATTTGTGGTATTTAAGTATTAATATTATTATTATTATTATTATTATGAAAGAATAGGAGCTAAAAGCCAGGCAAAGACTTTCTTTGATTCAGCAAGAGGAAGGTGACATCATATAGCCTACAACAGTAACTTTATTTATACCAGCACTGCGCTTCAGTCATTAGCAGCTGAGTATCTGTCATAACCTGTGGCCGACAGTAGGTTGTGCTGTCCACCCTCTACCCAAAAGCCAGTCATGCTATAGAAAGGATGCTGCTGTCTGTTCACTCACATTGTCATCATGTCAAATAATGCTGCTTATTTTCAGAAGCTCACTGAGAAGAAACCCAATTATGACTTCTTCTTCATCTTCTTGTGGGGCTTGCTAAGGGCTTTTGAAGCTTTGACTACTTCTCAGGCCCCCTGCTCCTCTGACTCTGGGCTCAGGGTTGCATTTTGAGTACAGGTTTAAGTAGACTATTCATCACCTTTGATTGAAATAACAGTGCTGAAATGTAAATGCATACATAGAAAACATTACACTAGTTGTGAAACTTGAACAGCTGCTGGGTTAAAAAGTAAAAGAGTACCTTCTTGAATAGTTCGGACTGTTGGGAGTAGCTGACTCCTTCAGTTCTCAGTACCCTTGTAAGTTAATAAGGCCAACCTGAAAATAAAAGCTGTTGAAAAGTAGGACGCTGTGAGGACATGCTGAGGCTGCTGCATTATGGGACGGCCGTAAATACAGTGTATAGGTAGAATATACAGTGTGCCACACTGTCCCCTCGTCAGCTGGGTGCTCGGGCTCACGCAGAGCAGTACAAAATCTCATCTGAGATTCTCTGACTTGCACAGCGAACTGCAGCATGGAGCAAAAGGTAAGCTTTGAAATCTACGAAAAAGACAAAACATTTCAGATCTATGAGCGCTTAGTTTAGCAGAGTCAGTCGTGTTTAAATACCTTAAACAGTTTGCTGCTGCTCACTTATTGTGTCACTGAAGGCAACTCTTCTAAAACTGATAACCTCACAGCTGGTTTTGGCCTTCAGAGTCCTGCCCTGGTCACAGCAATCTGTTTACACGAATAAGGAATTATCTGAATGTTTAATAGTGTGTGAGCATTTATTTGAACAAACAGTGTTTTGAGGATACCTGAGGTCACTCATCCTTCAAATCTTTAGAAACCAGATCTGAGTCATTCTGAATTATCACCTTGGTTCAGTTGCTGAAGAGATGCAATGAATCTTATCAACAAGGCTTGCTTTATAACTCAGCTATGACACTGGCAATAACAGTAAGCAACTTTAAATAACAAGAACTGCTCCTGCTTGTACAACATATGATAGATAGTGTAAAATCTCTGTTTTCTTGTTGTAAGGTGTAAAACTGCTCTTTAAATGTCAGGCATCCAATTTAAAACAAACACATATTCTCACTTCTTTATTGATTTAATGCTAAAAAAAAAAAGTATTTGAAAGAAATATTTTCAACCATAATTGTGTGTGAGACAAAATTAATCACTTCAGGAATAAAATGGCAAAGGAGTTGTCATTTTTCCATAAGACATGGCCTCTGTGGCACAGTGTATAAGGAATCCTCTTCAAAGAAATCTCTCAGTTGTTGCATAATGGATTACATTATGTTAATGGACATTTTACCAGAATGCTCTCTTATGTCACCGTGCGATTCTTCCGATCTTCAGGTAGTAATGCAAGATGCCTTTGTTGATGGTTGGAGGAAGCAATGTTAAATTTTAAAGAGAATGAATGAGAGGGCAACGTTACACGTGTCACAACCGAGCCAGCTGACCCAAAGGAAAAAGAAGACGCCGAAGCAGCAGATGTGATCTATTATGATAAAACTGCTCAGTGTATCGGAAAGTTTGGGGATGTTCACTGGTGCAAGTTCCAGCATCATCTCTCTCCAGTCAGCCTGGTGCTGCACAAATTAAATTAAATTAAATACACATACACCTCCTTCCTGCCGGCTTGTTTAGGGTGGAGCGGTGTGTTAGCCACATGCGGTGAATGTCAATTTAATCATAAACAAAAAGTGGTCAAACACATTAAAATATTTGTTTAAGATTTAACTACAGATATGTTTTGCAGCTCTCGGCTCCTTATTTTTTCAACAGCTAACAAAAAGTAATTGGAACTTTATTAAATCAGTGCCGTTGCTTTACATAATCACGTGAAATCAGTTTAGAATTTTTAAGTGTAACTTAAAAACTTTTTTCCAAACTGGTGTGATCATCCGCTCTCTATAGAGCACCAAGTAATTAGTTTGAAATGCATCTGCCTAATCAAAGATCAGTAATCGAATACCTGCACTGTAATTTTGTGGGGAGGAGGGTGAGAAGGGGTCTTTGGGTGGATAAAGTTACTGCATCCTTGTATTACATAGCTGCACACGCACACACAGTCATGCACACACAGTCATGCACACACGCATCTACATGCATGCACTATCTTCCTTAAACACACAGCATAGCTGTTCAACACTCAGGTGAAGCGCTGAATGAGTGTTTGCTGCCTGCTCCATGAAAGTTTAAGTAGACCAGTCCTTCCATAGCCAGGCAGCTCATTACGGCCTCATTACCAACAATGCAGGGACTCCAGCCCTGCAGGAAGCAGCAGTGCCACCCTCCTCCACCTCCACCTCCTCCTCCTCTTAAGCCAGTCTGTCCCTAGTTGTGTTAACAGGACAGCTCCAAGCCAGTATGTGGATTAGAGACCAATGAGCATCAAAGCAGAGAATCTATTACTGGTTACGTACCTGTGCTGACTTGAAGAAACTGCACTATGGAAGAAATCTTCAATTACTAAAACTGCTGTCCTGGGCTGTGTCTGCCCGACTTACATACATGTGGACTGAAGTTCAGTGACATTTGGATTTATCAAGTTCATCACAAAAGACTGACCCAACAATGACGCACAAGCCTTTGGAAGTAAAGGAGGTAACTAAACTTGGATGCAGTTGTGTCAAAGCCACAGTCATGCAGTGTTTGTATGACTGGAGCAGTAAAATTAGACAAAATGAGAAAAAAATGGTCTCTCTCTAAGGGTTAAAGATGTGTTATGATTATTATGATCACTCCAGCATAATAAAAGACGACTGTGTAATATCAAATATTTTATTGGCACAGAATATGGTGGTGTAATAGCTATCCCTGTTTTTTTGTTTCCCCCCCTCACACAGCCTGTATTAATCTTCTTTTCAGCTGATGGAGCAGTTCACAGTTTTTTTTCTAATATTTTTTTGTTTTTTGGCAAAAAAGCTCTAAACACGCCTCATAAGACGCCTCAGCAAAGTGGCACATTTAGTGCCTTGAGAGGCCGATACTTCAGTGTAGAAAAAGACTAAAATAGGTTTCAAGTAAGATGTGGTGGATGTGTGTGTGTGTGTTTGTGTTCATGCATTTGCATTTCTCATGGTGTCGAGACATAAATCATCTAAGGGTAAAGACATGTTTTAAAGTTAAAGTTACAGGATGAAAAGAAAACTTAATGCAGTTTTGAACAGAATCCAGAAATTATTACTAAATATGATGCTGTGCAACTGTAACCATATGCTGTATATGTTGTATAATATCAGAGGCATCAAAGCTACGCAGTACTTGCTTGCTCTTCTCTCTACCAATACGGGCAGTAAATACTGGACACTATATGCTAATCCGTATCAATATAACAGAGTATCTCCTCTGTTAGAGGACAAGGTGAACAGTTGGCTAAAAGGCTGTGAATTGTGTATTCACTTGTTCCGCCATAAACAAAAGGTTTGCTTACTGTCCCCATGAGTAATGCATTTTTAGTAAAATCTTTATTTGCCAGAAATGCAAGAACGTTTCCAAAGATAGCGCTGTGGCTTTGTGGCTTGTTACGGCTGCTTGTGTGAAACAGTACCAACAGAGGAGGTACAGTACTTGACCGGTGTGGTGGAGGCCTGTTCAAGGTCAGGTTTCTTTAGACACCTGGAGCCCCTTAAATGTGTGTTGCCCTGGGTGATGCACGGTGTCAGTCAATGGCCCACGAGGAGTGCTATCTCTTTCAGGACCCTAACTGCCACTTTGTGGCTGGGTAACAGGATCCTGCACCATACTGGATAAATAGGGACAATGGAGCGCCCTCTCGGGTGATGGTCAACCAGTCAGATAAACTTTCCTGTTCAAATGTGATGTTTACAATAGGTGCTCATTTCATATTTCATACAAGCTTGCTGTGTTTTGTTTGTTTACACATTTTTTGTTTTGTTTTTTTAGTGTCCAGTTTGAATCAGATGACAGTGTGCCAAGAAAGCCAACCTGTTATCTATCGCCTCTTTGCTTTTTCTCCATCCTCTCGCAGCATAGTTCGGTTTTCCTGCCTGATTTGTGTTCAGCAAAGGTCAGATTTCCTTTGAGTGGCAGAAAATCCCTGCCCTGCACTCGCTGCCCAGTGAAACATCCAATAACAGATGCCTACAGAGTGCCAACAACAGGAGACTGCCCTTGCAGTTTCTGGTTTTACTACTACTGCTGTTATATTTCAGTCTACTGTCTTAAATCAGAGTCTGATAGAAACTAAACAGAAGCATATTTACAAATGTTTCTGATAAAAAAAAAAAATATATTTTTAAAACTGGAAACTGTTTTGCAGACATTTTTTCAGCTATCTTAATTTTGTCAATCTCTATTTAAAAAAACCTCTTCTACATGCTTTGCAGTCATTAAACCATATAGCTGACTTTGGTTAAGTTTAAATTCATTATTTTGCTTAAGGTGGATTCTCTCTGGTTACTCATTCTTCTTCTTACTGTCCAGTGAAATGCATGCTAGATTGATTGGTGATTCTAATAGTCACTCTGAGGTAGGCCTGTGTTATTGTGATGACTCAGCCTTTCACCCTATGACGTCAAGAATAGGCTCTGGCACCACTGCCACCTTAAAACTGGACAAGCAGCTGGATGGCTAAATGGATGTTGTTTACTGTGATTAGTATCTCCTCATTTTTGCTGAAGTATACCTTTGTGCAGTTTTTTTTCCCATTTCTTTTAAAGGATGGACGCAATAATCAAGTTTGTAGTACAAGAAAACTGAGGGACTAATTAAAGGAAGATTTTACAGGAATGTTGTATGTAACACGTTAGTTTAAAGTCTCACATAGTTGTTGAATTGGGTTGATTTTGATGCATCTACCCAATGGATTGCTGGAGAGATGTGGAATTTTAATCCTGAAGGAGACTACAAATTAAAAAAACAAAACAAAAATAAGATGTAACACTTCCCTTCAAGGGAACAAGTGTACCTGAAGTACATCACCAAAATACCCCATAACAGAAACACTGGGTCCTGACACTGTCGGGGTCAAGGGTTTCAGTCTTTCCTTTAATTTGTCACCCATGTTGCATCTATCTACACATGCCCCCGCACACAGATACATATTTGGAGCGAAGCTTCCTTTGTTGCGCACTCACTATATTATTGATGGTTTCCTATTGAAGGAAGCAGAGACTGTAATCTATCAGAGTTTCCTGTGTTCCCTTCAATAAAACCCAGATGTTCAGCTCAGTTGAGAAAAGGTACCTGGAGGCACGCACACTGAGGATCTTAGTGGTAAGCAGCTTTATGCGAACAATCTTTTCTCTGTTTTAATGATCTCATAATTACATAATTCATTTTATTTTGATGTGAATTTCTGCTGGGTCAGTAGATCAGCAGCTTGTTTCACTGGAGACTGTCAGTGTCAGTTACTTTGACTTAGTGACAGGTCAACTTGGCAGTGATGAGAGCTGAACTACTGAAGCGCAGTGCTGGACGGCTCTTTCATAACATCGCAGCACCGTAATTAAAGTGCATTGCTGATCGTTTTACCTCGCATAAAATTCGTTGTGCATTAAGCAGCGGAACATATCCTGTATTTATGCATAAAAATAAATGTTACTACCCGTGGGCTTTTGAAGTTGATCAGATTTATATTTGTGTCAACTTTTGCTTAATACCTTTTTTCTTTTATTTTGTCTTGTGTTTTTAAAGAGGCATTTAGCATTACTATCAGCTTACTATTTAGGATACATGGATTTTTTGGTGCTCAATATATCCCTGTCATGAACAAGATTAATGGCTCTTAAAAAGAAACAGCAGCAGATTAGATAGTGGTGGCTGAATTTAGATTTATCATGAGCACAGAGGATGTGGCCAAGGCCAGAAATGGCTCTGACTGGAAGTCACAGATATAGGGACAAACATTCAGGAAATTAGGTGCCCATTGGGACATTTACCATATATCCTAGGCTGACAAGACTGTAAGTATGTGTGTGTGCATGTGCTCCTCACTGATGAAAACCTCAACAAAAACAGGATAATTTTTGAAGACACAAAGGAAAAAGGTGGGGCACATGTTCCATCCATCCCATCCAAACAGCAGGGATAATAATAACACATTATCTGTAGAGTAGCTTTTGTAATGTTGTTTGACTTCAGCTGCGTCAAATATACAGCCTGTGGATCACAACTGGCCAACAAGCCAGAACTGTCCAGTCAGCAGTGGCGTGTCTAGAAAATTTTTGTTGGGGGGGCCAGGTAGGGGCACAGATTTGGAGAGAGGTGGCAGATGTAATTGGCAGATAATGTTTAAAAATAAATTCTACCAACTGTTAACCATAATTCAATAATCCTGTAAACCTAATAACTGAATGCGCTTTTAACTCTTATTAGAATGAGATTTTAACCACTACGGTGCAAAGTTTTTAGATACTGCGTTGATAAAGTACAAGAGATACAATCAGTGCTTTGTCAGTGTTTACTCAGCATTCAAGGACAGCAATATTTGCATAGTATTTTTACTGACATATAGTGCACATATGTTTTGGGCAAAAACATTTTTAATATTAAAATATGAACATTTGTAACAAACAATCGACAAATTAGCCAATTCCAATGTAAAACTTTATCTGCCTGTTAAAAAAAGAAGATAATCTTCTCACAAACTGGTGTTTGATTTTGAAACAGGAAAAAAGTGGAGAAACAAATGAAAAGACTAACATTTGAATAAAACCTGAAAGCAAGTAAATACTTTCTATGCTGCCTTATGGTAAACTTTGGTAATATTGATCAAGAGCAACACTGGCTGATGATGAAATACAGTCAGCTGGCATGGTGACACTGCCAGTATTAACCTGCAGGGCTGGACCGGGACAGAAAATCGGGCATTTTGACTACAGACCGGCCCACCAGGTATTAAAGCCATAAAGCCTTTGAATGAAAACAAATGCTGTTGTGACAGTGATGTACAGTCTTGTTGGTATATGTATGATTTCTATACATTTTACGTCAGATAAAAACTTTGGTTGTAAGATTTAGAGTTACCAGCTGTCAGCTGCTTAAAAAAGGATCCTGGTGTTATTTGTCTCTCAGAAACAGTTCATAACTTCCCTTCAACTCATCCATGTCACCTAAAAGGTAAACCTGTTTCTCCATCACTTGTTCAGCTCTGATGATTCAGTAAGGACATCTCCTGGTTTCATCTTCATGTTTCCCTCTCATCACATAACCAAACCGATATCATGACCAGCAGCTTTACAGCTGTGGCTCCAGCAAACATCAGCTGATACTAGAAATTAATATTAAATAAATTCTAACAACAGCTGATCAAGCTTAAACGTGCTGCTGTTGTTTAGAGCGACATCCGCTGGTTTCCTCTTTCTGGCGCAAAGTGGGCGATAAATAAACAAGAGAGAAAAGCCGATCAGCTGATCATTGATCAGTTTAATGATTGAAGTAGCAACAGGGGAGGCAGGGGGAGAGAATGAGAGAAGAAGAGGCAGCTGTGCAGCATAACGACAGAATAACTCCTTTGTGTCTTTTTTTCATTATAGCGAAAGTCCGGGACAAACTGCGTCTCTTCTCAGCTCAATACGAAACGTGTAATATTTTCTCTGAATGAGGGACCATTCCATTTTTTAAGGAGCCGTTGGCAACTCTACTAACCTTATGAATAAAATAAAGTTCACTATCAGTAACATCATAGCACCCACCCAGCTGTATAAAAACTCCGTCAAGCTGGCTAGATCGCAGTACGAGTTATTGTAACTGACGGTAAAAAGTCAGCACAACGAAAATAAACTCCACCTAAACTTGGTTTATATCTGACCCAGATAGACTGCAGGTCATAACTTCTTACCTGAAGTTCAGTTCACCTGACACTCGGACTGGCGGCTGCCTCGGGTCTCTCCTCCTGCCTCCCCTTCCCTCATCCACCTGCTGGCCTCTGTGGAAGCTCCGCCATAGCCACCACCAAACAACTGAGTTATTTTTACACATCGACCTGCATCTGGCCAATCCACCACCTCTTATTGTTCATGCCATTACAAAAAAAAAATAAAAATAAGTCACCGAGCATATCCCCGGTATGCCCGATGGCCAGTCCAGCTATGTTAACCTGCAACCAAATCTGCAGCTCCATACAGCAATGTTACGACTTAGATTATATCTTATAACTCATAACTCTTATGTTAGCTGCCCTCAGTAGCATACTGTCTGAAATATTCCACAGCTGCAATAATTCTTTAAGTGTTATTTTTTCCTTGGTATTCTAATTTCACCGAAGTTTACTAAACTCAACAAACTTAATATTACTTACCGGGACATTGATTCTGTCCTCATTTTCTTTCACCGAAAAATTGTTTCCTGCAGTGCCGTCTTTCGTGCTTGGCTCTCCTACCTTTGCTAACGTGATGCACGTAGCGCAGAAGCCGATGCTGCATTCACTTACACTCGGATATCTCAGCTTCACCGTGAAAACATAATCGGACATTTGATATTTGATTGAATTTTATTGTTTTGCCTTTGGGGTGGCACCTGGGGTGGCCAGTCTGGTTGGGGGGGTGGCCTGTGCCCCCCCAGGCCACCCCGCTGGACACGCCACTGCCAGTCAGGACAGCTGGATGGATTTGCAAAGCGTGAGAGGTGCAGTGCCCGAGGGGGGAGATTTTGCACGATTTTGCATGAGGAAACATTCTGTTGTAAATTAAAGATGGATCAGTCATTAGAGTGGTTGTGGTCGCTGTCAATTTAAACAGCCAGATGTGGGAATCTTCATCGGTTTTATAGCCTTCTTACTGATAAAGACATTAACCACCTGTCTCATCATCTTTCTACCAAGTAAAAGCCATGAAACTAAGCGCCAGTAAACTGACTGATAAACATTGCAGATGGTTTTTCATTTGTTTTGTAAATTAATGGTTTGATAATACTGGCATTGGTGCTTTTGCTCACATTAAACTAAACTAAAATGAGCATGATACCCCTTTTGTATCTAATTTCACTGATGGGTTGCTTCTTTGGCCTAGAGCCTGGAGGAACGGTGTAATCGTATCCTGAGAAACATGGAGGCCTCCCTGACAGCCCGGGATCGCGTTGGCATCCAGGATTTTGTTCTCCTGGACACCTACACGAGTGAGACTGCCTGCCTGGACAACCTGAGGAAACGGTTCCACGAGAATCTAATTTACGTGAGTCTTTCCTGTGTGGTGTCATTTTGGGTAGCCTTTCACTTTCGCTTACTCTAATTAAACATTATGCCCTCAACCTTCAACCCCACAACGCCCTAATGCTGCGTTGTCTTCTGCTGAATCGGGCTCTGCGTGTTGCTGAGTCAGCAGCTCTGGTTCTTTTCATTTGCAGAGTGAGCACTATAAAGGTCAGTGCTACCCACTGGGTCATGACAAGTGATTAACTGAACTTATTTCTTTTGCTAAAATTACTTATCATTGTTAAGCTACATGGACAGCACATTGCCGGAAATCTTCTCATAATGTCACGTAATGTTCAAGGAAAACAATCATCAAAAGCAAGAGTTGCAGACCATAAGTTATTTTCCTTGTCTTTCTCCACAGACTTACATCGGGACTCTTCTCGTCTCAGTCAACCCATATAAAGAGTTAGACATCTACAGCAAGAAGCAAATGGATACCTACATGGGAGTCAACTTCTTTGAGCTGCCGCCTCACATGTAAGAGTTGTTTCTGGCATGTCATTTGTGTAGACTGTACATAAAAGATGTACTTAGCTACCGTGACGTCAGTGGTTTGTGGATTAGCACTCTGAAACTTCAGATTGGCCTTTTGACCTTTGATAACTTTGACTTGATCATGTTTTAGAGAACAGGGTGGTGTTTAAGGGATCAGCTAACGCTACCTAGTTTGGTTAGCAAGGCGCTTCTGTAGACTGGGTCGTAAACTGATATTGTTTCCTTCATGACAAAAAAGGAGCACAGACATTTCAAACTGCAATCCATACTATTTATCACATAGTTAAGGTTACAGTTTGGACTCATCCACCCTGGTACTGTGTATTCAAAAAGTTATCACAAAACCACAAACACTGCTGTGCTTCAGTAAAGTGGCTCCATTTAGCTGAAGGCAACAGCTAGTCACTTGTGCTGACATCCACCATCATCCATCCATCTGTTCATCCATCCATCTGTTCATCCATCCATCCATTTTCTGCCACTTGTCTAGGCCTAGCAGTATAAACAGAGTCCAGACCTCCCTCTTCCTGGCCACAAGAAAGAAACCCAAACCATTTTTTGTTCCAGGCTGTAAATGTGTTTAATTCTGTTCTAAAGCTTCGTGTGAAAATTCAGTTTCTTAATGATCAGATTTATTTGGCATGCCTTTATTCCATATTAAAATATCTCAGCAAATGAAAGAACAAATGGATTTATGATTCCTGGCAAATGAATGAATCCTACTGTCTTTGCAAATCCCTGACCTACCTGTAGATCACGCAAAGTTGACATTTGGTTGATAGACTTTAACCATCTTGACAATTACCGAATGGACATTGATGGTCCCCAGAAGACTGAACTGGATGATTGTAATACATTAATGTGAGATACAATATGACTAAATCAGCCTCAGTTATTGCATTTTCTGGTGATTAGTAAATACAAGTACGGTAAAATGAAATCTTGAGCACTGTTAACATGTAACTGGTAGAAATACCATGTTAGCAATATGACTGTGAATATGCTGACAATCACAAAAGCATTATAGCTCAGCTTCAAAGAACTCTTTGACTTGATGGATTGCCTCATCTTAAAAATAAAAAAATGTGATTTTGTTAGCCTCTGACCTCTCGCTGTGCTTTCAGTTATGCGCTGGCAGACAATGCCTTCCGCACAATGATGTCTGAGTTCAACAACCACTTCATCCTCATCTCAGGGGAGAGTGGGGCCGGAAAAACAGAGGCCTCAAAGAAAATCCTTCAGTTCTATGCTGTCAGCTGTCCAAGTACCAAAGTCCTCAACAATGTCCGTGACAGACTGCTTCTTTCCAATCCCGTGCTTGAGGTCAGTGTCCTGGATGTGTGTGGTAAAGCTTCTGCTATGCAAGATCCTGTGCAGTTTTTTTAAAACACAATTTCTTCCTTGTTTTGTTTTCAAATTTCAGGCTTTTGGAAATGCCAAAACCTTGAAGAATGACAACTCAAGCCGCTTTGGAAAATATATGGACATCCAGTTTGACCACCAGGTAGACAAATCTAAATCATGTTGCAATGCCTAAGGTGAAACCTTAGGTATTTAGTCTTCCAAATTATAAAAAACAAAAACAAAACAAAAAAAATAAAACTCGTGTCTAAAACCTTAGGCATTTACTACATGTTAAAGATTACCTTTTCACTTTCAGGGTGGTGCAGTTGGGGGTCACATTCTCAGTTACCTGCTGGAGAAGTCCCGCGTGGTCCACCAGAACCATGGAGAAAGAAACTTCCATATATTCTACCAGCTGGTGGAAGGAGGAGAAGAAGATCTGCTCCGCTGGCTTGGTCTAGAGAGAAACTGCAAGCACTACCGCTACTTGGTGCAGGTCAGGGAAATAATGCACTACATTCATGCTGCTTATAACCCCCCCCCCCAAAAAAGCTGACATCTTTACTGAACTTTTTAATTGATTTTTTCAGGGGAATTGTGCCAAAGTCAGCTCTATCAATGATAAAAGTGACTGGAAGACGGTACGGAAGGCCCTGTCTGTTATAGACTTAAGCGAAAGTGACATTGAGGTGAGGATGCACATTAAGTCTTTGTACAGTCTTTGTGTTGGAGATTAATTTAAAACCATTTATCTCTGGATTTCATACAGAACCTCTTTGGAATAATTGCCAGCGTGCTCCACATGGGAAATATAAAGTTCGAGGCAGATGCTCGAGGATACGCCATGCTTAACAACAACCAGGAGATGCAATGGGTGTCAAAGGTAAAATCCAAGAAAACAGCACGTAGTATAAACAATTTGTCCCCCTTCATGCAACTTACTGATGATACCGCGAAGAAATTTGATGCCACATGATTTGGTTTTCTATTCTGGTTGCAGTTGCTGGGGATTCCTAACCAGGTGCTACAACAGGGCTTAACCCACAGAAAGATCGAAGCCAAATCAGAGGAGGTAGCATATACATTAACTTATAAAATAATTTTAACTTGCTTGAAATGCTAAATTACCTTAATTGACATTATTCTGATCTTAAAGGTATTTAGTCCTTTCTCTGTGGACCATGCAGTGTATGCCAGGGACGCCCTTGCCAAAGCCATCTACGGCCGCACTTTCAGCTGGCTAGTCAACAAGATCAATGAGTCGTTAGCTAACATGGTGAGCAACAAAGCAACCCAACTTATTGTTCTCACAGAAAGAGGGAGTGATTTGGGCTAACAAGGTTAGGAAGCAGTCCTGAGGTAGTCTACTGACAGATTTTGAATCTGCAAACATCTGATTTGAATATCTGGCAGTCTTTTTGGGCACAGTGTAATTTTATTGGCTCAAAGTAAAGTCAGCACATGAGCTTGAAATGCTTTAGAAGTGCTTGTCTACAGCATGTCTGATCTCAGTGTTAAAACCCTGTCCTATTATATGTGCACTTCTATATAAAGGACTCCTCCAGGAAAACCGTGATTGGCCTTCTGGACATCTATGGGTTTGAGGTTTTCAGTGTAAACAGGTGAGATCATGCACAGAGAGACTGATTCTTCAGTAGAAAAGGTGTCAAATTAAAGACAGTGACAATGACTAATTTCTGTTTTATAGCTTTGAACAGTTTTGCATCAACTACTGCAATGAGAAGCTGCAGCAGCTTTTTATCGAGCTGACCCTGAAATCAGAGCAGGAGGAGTACGAGATGGAAGGAATCGAAGTAATACGATTATTCAGTCAATTTGCTTCACATATGTGGGCTCAAGAACAGCTGATTTACAAGAAGAAAATAATGTTCTTCTGTTTTTTTTCTCTCTTTTACACAGTGGGAGCCTGTGCCATATTTCAACAACAAGATCATCTGTGATCTTGTGGAGGAGAAATTCAGAGGAATCATTTCTTTACTGGTAAAAAAAAGGCATCACATCAAATACTGTGCTGATGAACCAAAACATGCCATAATTCCCGCTGTCCTCTCATAGGATGAGGAATGTTTACGGCCTGGAGAGGCCACAGATCTCACCTTCCTGGAAAAGATGGAGGACAAGATTGGTGGCCACCCTCATTTTGTCACGTGAGTTTTTACAGGTGACATGTGGTGAATTAATGTTGTCAACAAACAATCAAACTACAAGTATAATACAAATCTACACTAACTACATTTCCTGCAGACACAAACTTGCAGACCAAAAGACGAGGAAAACTCTGAAAAGAGGAGACTTCCGCCTCCTCCACTACGCTGGGGAAGTTACATACTGTGTTGTTGGTAAGACGTTAAATACTATTGATATTTTTTTTCTGTTATAATGCCACTGAATTAGTCAGTGTAACAACAGAAAAATGCTGAAATGCGTCAATAGTGTCATAAACCCGGCGAACTGACTACATGTTTACAGACGTACTACAGAGCAAATAGCTTCACTCTTGAAGCTTCTTTTTGTTCTTTAAACTTTCAGGATTCTTGGACAAAAACAATGATCTTTTGTATCGAAATGGGAAAGAGGTAATTTAACTGTTATGTAATTTAACCCAGTAAAGATGACAGTTTGGTGGATGGTGATTCCTCATTACAAAAAACGTGACTTCTAGTAACCCTATTAAATAATGCAAACAGGAACTGAAATGATGCCTACAAATGTGTAACTGCCTAACCTTTTAGATGCTCACAGTTTTCCTGTTCTCCTTAGGTTATGCGGCAGTCCAAGAACGCCATCATCAAACACTGTTTTCCTTCTACTGAACCGGATAGCAAGAGGAGACCTGAAACTGTAAGAGCAATACAAGATATAGAAACTCGGTGTCTCACCAATGTCAGTGAATTTAGGAGTAATCGGCCACTTTCCTGTGATTCCTCAGGTAGTGACTCAGTTTAAGAATAGCCTGGTGGGTCTGACTGAGATCCTAATGATGAAAGAACCCTGGTACGTCCGCTGCATTAAACCCAATGAAGCCAAGCAGCCAGGTGAGGCCTTGAGTATCAAAAATCTGGTATTTCAATAAAGAGACATCCTAGTCAGTCTAGATTTAATCAGCACATGCTGCTGCTGACCTCTTAGTGTTGTGGTGTCTCCTGCAGGACACTTTGATGACGTGTTGGTAAGGCATCAGGTGAAATACCTGGGACTGATGGAACACCTGAGAGTCAGGCGTGCTGGTTTTGCTTATCGTCGCAAATATGAAATCTTTCTCCAGAGGTAGCACGCTGGCACTCCTCTAACCTTCAGTTAGTTACGTTAATCTTTTTCATGCAAAATGAAAAACAAAAACAAAAATCAGGATTCTTTTGTCTTCTGCTAACCTTCTGTGCTCAGGTATAAACCTCTGTGTCCTGACACTTGGCCCAACTGGAAAGGAACTGCAGCAGAAGGTGTGAGGTGTCTGATCAAACACCTGGGCTATAAATCTGATGAGTACAAGATGGGAAGGTAGGCAGAACGGATGAGTATCATATTTCAGATGGGTACTGCTGACTAACCTGGAAAAAGACATTTTTGGAAATCTCTCTGTTTGCCTTCATTGCAAGGACAAAGATTTTTATCCGCCACCCGAGAACTCTGTTTGCAACAGAAGATGCTTTTCAAGTCTGCAAACACAAGCTGGGTGAGATATTGCGCTGAAAATGTATTTTTGTTTCTATAGTAAACATCAACAACCTTTTCAACCTTTTAACCTTTACTGCAGCAACAAGGATTCAGGCAAAGTACAAAGGCTACAAGGTGAAAGGAGACTATCTAAAACAGAGAGAGGCTGGTAGGCCATGACATTTGTTTATAACCTATTAGTTAATGGTCCAGAACCATCTTGATTTATCAGCTCCTACTACACTTAAAACACGTTAAACAAACAATGTCTTGTCTAATCAAAATAGCCACAAAGATTGAGACCTGCTGGAGAGGGATGATGGCTAGGAGGGAACGTCAGAGGAGAGCATGGGCTGTCAAGGTCATCAAGAAGTAAGTTAACATGTTTGACAGTTAAATGGCTGCTGATGCTTGCAGGACGGTGTAATGGCTGTGAGAGAGCCATTTGGGAACTTTTATTAAGTGAGGTTACCGATTTATTGATTTGTTCCAGGTTCATTAAAGGTTTCATGAATAGACATCAACCGGCCTGCACTGACAACAGCGAGTACCTGGCCTTTGTGAGGCACAGCTACCTCACGCGGCTCAAGGAAAACCTTCCCAAAACCATCCTGGAAAAAGACTCTTGGCTCACTCCTCCTCCTATATTGCAGGAAGTGAGTGATATTTAAATGTCAGGCTGCATTTTTTTGTAATATCACATAACAGAGCCCGTTCAACACTCCTGTTCATCCTCCAGGTTTCCCAGGTCTTGAAGAAGATCTACATTCGCCACATGGTGAGGAAGTACGTTCGAGGGATCACTCCCCAAAGGAAAGCACAGGTACAATCCGTCGTACGTGAGCAGGAAGTTCAATAAATGTATAACATAACCTAAACTTGCTCTGCCTGTCACCAGTGTTTTTTATACCTACATTCTTGATTTCTTGATTTTCTACATATTTGTCACACTTAAATGTTTCAGATTATCAAAGAAATCCTAGTATTAGACAAGCATAACTTGAGTAAATACAATTTTTTTTTCATTTATTAGGGCAAAAAATCTCTCCAAATCCACCTGTCTCTATGTGACATTGCTCCCAAACCTAAAACTGGTTGGATTAAGGTTCAGGCTTTGACTAGACCACTCCAAAACCTTTATCTTGGTTACTTTTCTGAGCCACCCAGAGGTTGACATGTTAGGCAGTGGCTCTCACTGTGGTTCAGTGAAGTCCCAAAGCCAAAAATATCGCTTTGTAATTCTTTCCAAACTGATACATGTCAATGACTTTGTTTCTCATTTCTTCTTGGGTTTCTTTACATCATGACATGATGTGTTATTTCTGGAAGCAGTTTGTGCAACAGATTTCCAAGGTTGATCTTAAAATACTCTCTGTTAAACATCTTCTTTGCAGCTGCTGTTAAAAGCACAGACCAGCGCCTTGTTCAAAGGGAAAAAAGAAAACTATCCCTTCAGTGTGTGCAGACCATTCGCAGACACCAGGATCTGTAAGACTACAGTACCATTAAAGTGGACTTACATGCATAAAATAGATAAGACTACAGTAGTTTATGTGATTTGAAATGGAAGACAGAATATATAACACTAATCTGCTACAGTTTGATGAATGCATGGACTTGTTTACTGGCAATTATTGTTGTTTCTGCAAACCCTCTCCTGCTGCTAAATATATGATGGACTGAGCGATTGCTGTTCTCACTGTTCTCACTTTGTTAAGGTGCAGAAGATATAAGCATCAAGGTGCTTCAGATGATTCAACATGAGAAAGTCAAGGTAAATTATAATATTAGTATTTAGTCAGCACACTGTCTTTGACGTGTGTGTGGTTGTCTGTTTGTTTGTTTTTTCACCTTCTCTGATCTTTGAGCGGGACCTCCACAGTACAGCGTACCTGTGGTGAAGTACGACAGGAACGGGTTCAGACCTCGACTCCGGCAGCTCATCTTCACCCAGGAAGCTGCCTACCTGGTGGAAGAGGCTAAGATCAAACAGCGGATAGATTACAGCTCACTGAAAGGTAACAAGTGAGGAGATAAAACAAAGAAAACATTGTTATCTGCAGTATATAAACATACAGTTATTTTATCAGTATTTTAAGGTTAACCTTGTTTTTGCAAGGTGTGTCAGTCAGCAACCTCAGTGACAACTTCCTGATTCTTCATGTCACGTGTGATGACAGCAAGCAAAAGGTACCTGCACACCGCTGTCCACAGCCATCTTAAAAGTTTTAACATTATACCGTTTATACTCTACAGATGGGCAACCAATAAAATGAAAAACAAAACTCAAATGTTAAACCCTAAAGTGAGTGGATGTGGAAGATCATGCTGTAGGGAGGGCCAGGGAAGGATTACCACAAATCAGTACAAAGTTGTTCTAAGTGGTCACTGTTACCCTTTGGTCAAACATTTCTGTACTAAAGCAGTGGTCTCTTCCAGCGTGATAATGCCTTCAATCAGTAGGACACAAGAGTTCGCTAAATAGCTTAATAAATATGAAAATGATGTGAATCATTTAGTGTCTGGACTTCACAACCGCTGGCACCATTATTAAAACACCAAGGACATTTAAAAACATTTTGGAGTGTTTTTCTTATAATAATCACTTTCAGGTCTTTAAATTTAAGATGAAAAATATCCAGTATATGTACAAAAGTACTGGGCTAACTACACATTACAGCTTGAGGAGCCATGGAAACCCTCACCATGAAGCTCCCAGTGCAGTTTTTGTGCTGATGCTAATCCCAGAGGAGGTTTGGAGCGTTGCAGTTACTGAGTCAGGAGAACAATGGCAAATTTTATGGAACACGAGCCCCAGCAAACCTGCTCTGTAACTTAATACAGTGATGAGTCACTGTTGATCCTTATGGAAGCTTGTTTCTGCATCTGAATTTTTTTCTTTGACTCAAAAAACATTTTTCCTACCAGTAAGTCATAATTTTGTATTACTATCTCATAATTTTAATGTAAGAACCCAAATTTTTATGGTTTTTGTCTGTTTTTTGGGGTCAGTTTAAAAAAAATTTCTCAGTAGTTTGAGTTAGTAATTCTCAGCCCAACACTCAGCCTAAATTTGAATTGGTAAGTCAAAATCTTAAAATAACAATCTGAAATTTGGACTTTTCAGTGACAAAAACAAACATTCATATTTCCTAAATGCTTCCACTTTTGTTTAAATACTTAATAAAGCTGATCTTGGGATATCTAGGAAGAAAGAAATTTCACTACCTGACTTGTTACAATGGTTGGGTCCTATTATCACACAAGTGTCACACTTGAATTCAGTGAGCTCTTTAAAACAACCTGTTATTTCACAAATGTTTGTAAAAGCTGACTGTGGTAAAGGAACTGAAAACACCTGAATTCAAAGATTAAAAGGTGTGGCCCGGTACTTTAGTCCATATAGCGTACGTCAAATATGTCTAAAGAAACTGTTGGAGAGACCATAAATTAAAGCAGTTCATGTCTGCCATTTAGATTCCAGAGGAAAAGTCACAACGTTTAACAGAGCACTGATTTGTCCTTTCAGGGTGATCTGGTTCTGCAGTGTGACTTCCTGTTTGAAGCCTTGACTAAGCTGAGTGTTATTGTTAACAAGCAGAACTGCATCCACGTGGTGCAGGGCAGGTACAGAGTCTGCATCGTGTGTGGCAATATTTGAATTTGAAATATGAAAGTGGTAAAAATCATAAATAATAAAAATCATAAATAATCATAAATAATTATATATATATATTTTTTAAATGCAGCGTGCGGTTTGACATTCAGCCGGGCAGAGAGGGGTTTGTCGACTTCAAGAGTGGCCAGGAGTCGATGGTCTACAGGGCAAAGAACGGCCATCTGATGGTGGTGAGTCTGTAATTCAGACAATGACAACTTATTACTGAAAACATGAGCAACTGACTGAGCTCTTTGTGTTTTTAGGAGTCAACAAAAACCAAGTCAAGATGAAGATGCCAGTGCTGTGGGATTAATGGTGCTCCTTAAGCCTCAGAGTTGCAACAGCCATGCTTACCCTGTAATCCTGCTCAGTGGCTATTTACATTATTAAAGGCAACTTTATACTTTTGCATCTTCATTAAAATGTTATACAATGAAGTATATTCTGTTATTACCCAAATGCTGCCAATAACTTAGCTGTAGAAAGTTCTTACTTACAATGTCAGCAGCTCTCCGTGTTCATGATATTTGGATTTGAAATAATCTCTATGTAAACAAACAGATTCATGTATGTACACTGTATTATATATACAAAATATTCATAGAATTACTTGATAACAGTAAAGAAATATATGTGTGCAAAGCCATGACTGTAACATTTATAATACCTCAGTCATGTTGTACCTTTATATTAAAACATCCTTGTTGTGGCAATATTGTCAGATTATGGTTTAGTCTAGCAGAGGAAACTCCAATGAATTGTGCAGATTATGTTTATGTAGTACATGCTGCTATTACGCAGTTCTGAAGTACATTTACAGCACGCTAACTCAGTCAATACAGTCTCAGATACGAATTAAGCCACTCTCTAACCTGTTTTTCTTAGATATGTTATTATCAGTGTTGGGGAGTAACGGAATACATGTACCGCCGTTACGTATTTAGAATACAAAATATGAGTAACTGTATTCCGTTACAGTTACCGTTTAAAAAGGTGGTATTCAGAATACAGTTACTTTGTTGAAATAAATGGAATACACTGGGTAGGGCTGGGTATCGTCACTGATTTCTAGAATCGATTCAATTCCGATTCACAAGGTCCCGAATCGATTCGATCCACGATTCGATTTAATTCGATTCAATTCGATTCGATTTAAATCTGGGAAATTTTGACAGTCAGAAATATAATTCAGATCAGAACATTTACATATTTTTGTATCTATAAAAAGGAAGCTGACACTCGCAAGACTTTATCCAAGGTGTGAGCATCACAGCAGATGCCTTTGTGTCAAAGTAGCTGAAGATAAAACACAGAAAAACATGAAGGTGATTTTCCTGGCCTGGGATTTTATAAAAATATTCTGCAGTACATCGAAAACGAAAGAAAACCATTAATTAATGAACATTACCTCTGACGTTACAGCGGTTTTATTAGAGACACGGTTAAGCGTTTTGCATTTTGAAGAATTTTAAAAAGTTTCAATTTGTTCAGTATTGAACAGCAGAAATGAGGTTTTCTTTTCGGAAGAATGTAAAAGGGAAAAAAACAGCGGCCGACAGCGCTGTAAGCAACAGTAGACTTGTGTAACAAGCAAGCGAATAATGAAGAAAGCGAAACTGTTCGAGAGAGAGAGAGGGGGAGGGAGAGAGGGGGAGGGAGAGAGCTGCGCATCGCAATGGAAGCAAAACAGTAAAAGAATTCATGACGATGTTTATGTGAAGCGCTTGGATCTTCTTTTGCTGCTGGTTCGGTCAATATTGTTTGGAGAGAGATCAAACTAACAGCTTTAGAATCTACGGAGCCCCCCAGGGGACATGGGAGAAAAAAAAATTAGGGAGGAAAAAAAAAAATTAGGGAGGAAAAAAAAAAAATTAGGGAGGAAAAAAAAAATTAAGACGGACTTTTTGCGAGCGCTCGCAAAAGTATTGCGAGATCTCGCAATAAGTATTGCGAGCGCTTGCAAAAGTATTGCGAGATCTCGCAAAAGTTTTAGCCGCATTCTTCGGAGGCCGCCAGCTCGAAGCCGACCGGGAGGTCGAGGCACGATGTGTCGGGAAAGCGGTGTTCCTCCCGGCTGTAGTAGGTCTCGACTTCCCGTTAGCTTCGAGCTAGTGGCCGCCAGCTCGAAGCCGACCGGGAGGTCGAGGCACGATGTGCCGGGAAAGCGGTGTTCCTCCCGGCTGTAGTAGGTCTCGACCGCCCGTTAGCTTCGAGCTAGTGGGTGTCAGATCTCCAAAAACGTCGGAGCTCTTTTGCAAATATGTGATGTCTTGTAAACCGAGCAGGTATCTGACGTTTACACAACTACATTCACGCCTCAAAATATCTTAAAAGTGTATTTTGTGACCCAGAAAGAGTAATATTACAACTAAGTAGCTGCCGCCATTGTTGGAGTTTTGCGAGATCTCGCAATACTTTTGCGAGCGCTCGCAATACTTTTGCGAGATCTCGCAAAAGTCCGTCTTAATTTTTTTTTCTCCCTAATTTTTTTTTTCCTCCGTAATTTTTTTTTCTCCCATGTCCCCTGGGGGGCTCCGTAAGAATCAGCGCATAAAGGGCGTGAACACAAAGCGCGGACCCGGATCAGCGAGCTGTCGGCTTTCAGCCCCGACTGTGAGAAAGGCGACATCTAACTGATTCTGATCCGCTGTGTGTTTAAGTCTATGTGCAGAATCCCTGTACCTGCTCTCATTTACTGTTTGGTGGTTCTTGAAATTTTGTGAGATGTCACTAGAGATTCTGGCATTTCGGACAAAATAAATTTATATTAAAAAATCGATTTAGGATTTTAATGAATCGATTTTACGTTATCCAAGCCAGAATCGATTTTAATCGATGAATCGATTATAAAAACCCACCCCTAACACTGGGGTACTTTCCTGTTTCATTTTGTCGCGGGTCAGGACTGTTTCGGTTTTGTTTGACAGCTACGTTCTTTTGCTCCAGGCGGCAGCGTTACGGTTGCCATGGTTACAGGGCGACGCTCTCTCTCTCTGCGACTGTGTGTTTCCTGGGTGAGAGAGCGCCTTTTCGTTGTTGTTGTTGTTGTTGTTGTGCTAAGCTAACAGGCAGAATGCTACAAGCATAGCTCTAAAGAATGTAGCATCATGGGCAGTGTAGTCCGTGCTGCAGGGAGAATGGACTGCCATACACGTTATGTGTCTGTGAGCGCTAGGAGGGAGAAAAAGGGGAGTGGAAAGGTACGAGCAGTCATCGAGCAAAAACGGGAGCTGGAAGCATGTAAATATAATAATAACCACTGCAGCCAAGAAGAGAGCCTGACGAGCCCAGTTGTAAGTAAGCTATTAAGACTCGACTGTACACTGTGTTCGTGTTTTCCTCCGAAAACAACAAGTTCCGTTGGAGCAGCCTTTCAACGCCTCTCTCTGTCTGTCGCAAGAAAAGTTGACCCACACAACAAAGTAGAGCTATTTTTCGGCTACCAGCCGACAGGGACCCCGCCGTATTATGCTGGGCTTACACTGTGCGATTTTTTCAGTCGCGCGATTCAGCTCCTGCTCAAACTGTACGATTGACTCGCAGGGGTTAGAAGTTCATAGGTCACGATGCAGGGTCTCACACTATACGGCCCGATGCTCTGATGCGACCTGAGTGCTCACACTGTGCGTCCATAAAATGAAGGTTATAACAGAAATTCTGTCGCTCGCTCTCCCTCTCCGTTTTTCACTCACACAGACACACCACCACCATCAACTTTGCTAAATTGCTAATGAAAAACATTGGTCAGGTAGCTTTGATAATAACTTATTATCAACACAATGATAACATCACGCAGACTGAAGAAGTCTAGGAGGCCACTGGACCAGCTTGACTTCCTGGTCATTAATGTGCGTCAGTGTGATAACTCCAAAGGCCGGAGCTCCCTCTACTGGAGGACTCATGACCCTACAGCAGTTTTACAGCTACTGCGTTTATAGTGGTCCCTCGCTATAGCGCGGTTCACCTTTCGCGGCCTCGCTGTTTCGCGGATATTTTGTGCGCAATTTTTCATGCTTTTTCTTTCCCTTTCTTTCCTTATTTTACAGCGCTTTGTGTTCTGCGTCCTGATTGGCTGTAGACCACTGTCAATCAATCTCGTGCCGTGTCTCCTGCACAGTACAGAGCGCGTTCAGCTTGTCAAATTTACATAAATCTTTGATCGCTAGCAGTGTGACTCTGAAGTGCTGTACTGTGTGTTTGTAAGTTTTCTCCCCAACAAACACAACAATGTCGATGAAACATTTTTGCACCGTCAAAGGCACCTGCGGGTGTTTTTGGTTTCATTCTATAATACTGGACTTAATTTTCTACAAAGGTTTGAACTTTGAGAGTGTTTAAACAAGAGGGAAAAGCGTGAAAATGTTCATGTCTGTCTGAGAAAAGTGCATAAAGTGTGTAGTGAGGGGTTTTACAGCCTTAAAACATCTATAATAATTGTAAAAAATAAAGTTGGCTACTTCGCGGATTTCACCTATCGCGGGTTATTTTTTTAGAACGTAACTCTCGCGATAAACGAGGGACCACTGTACTATAAAACTGTCTGTCTGTGAACTGTGGTTCAAGATTCTGGCACATCAGGATGCATAAAACTGTTTCAGTTAGTTAGTAAGTTAGTTTAATTGCAGGCTGTGATGTTCATGTGGGTTCATGCCCCCAAACCCAATTTTTGTATTAATCATTTGTATGTAACGGAGCGGAAAGGCTGATTTTATTCCCACAGTGTCGTTTTTTAATGGAAGGAAACCTTCCTCCAAACGGACAGAGCAGTGGAGCCGCCAAGGGAAAGCACACGATTAAAAAACTGTAGAATTAAAATATAATTTATTATATTTAAATAGTTAAAAATGTAAGCTAAATTAAAACAACCTTGGCCAAGGGATAACACAATAAAAATCAATAAAACACAACATTAAAAGTCCAGTGGCATCCGCCACGATATAAAAGTCCAAACGGTGCAGAAACCAACAGGATTGTCGCCGTCCTGTCGGCCTCTTCATTCTGATGCCAACTAGAAAAAGGAGAGAGGGCCAGCGGCAGTCACCATTCTTAAATTCCACTGGAGGTTCGTCTTAGACGGGATGAATCGGGACTTACCCCAGATGGGCAGAGCTCCTAACTCCGCCCACCACTGTGTTGTGTTTCACACGCGTAGCCATAGACTCGCCGTCCCGGGGACATAAGGCGCCATCCCGCTGCCTCTCTATCCCCTGCCGTGGGCCTCTCTCGGCGAGGAGCTACCTCCCGTCAACACCAGCACAGACCTCTCCGCTCAGCTCCGATCACTCCCTCCAGTGCGCGGTCGTCCGCGATCTCTGGTCTCGTTCTCCTTCGCCGCACGCCTTGGCCAGCTGCCTATAGCCGGGCCTCTGTGCTGCTCTGCGCGGCTGTCGCCCACACCGGTTACCATGCCATGTCTCTCCTCCTCTCAAGCCTTCTCTCAAGCTTTTTCTCCCCCCCCTGCTCTATGGTCTGCCAGGCCCTCTTATTGGCCTCTCTGGGATCTCTCGCAGGTGTGATCAGTTTACTATCAGGTAGGGGCGGAGTCTTTCCAGGACAATTTGACAGTATAACGAAAACATGCAACAACATAACCACTGCACAAAACATGACCAATACATGCAATATAAAAACTAAGTAAATACACTTCATATTAAAATATAAAAAAGGTAAAACAACAAAACATGCAAAACTTAAATAACTTGTCCCTTTCCACCCCGTGACATGTAAACGTGTAAATATGAAATAAATAGCAAGATACCATTAGCAAACTCTTTGTTTATTCTCCCTTGATCAGTTATTTATTTTACTTTATTTCACGCCCTCTTGCAGAGGCACTTTGCCCCACCACTAGAGGCCCGCACTAGAGAACCACTAACTAAAATACTCTATTGTGTTTTATTGAAGATGGTTAACATTTGTTCTTTTATATCTCCATATCTGTAGATGCATTGTATCTTTAGCTAAATGTGACTATAAATCTTTTCAAGTGTGATTAGTGTGACGCGAGACATCGTTGAAAGGAGGCACGTGAAGGTTAAGCCTTAAATGTTATCCAGTTGTTGATGATTAAACAGATGCTTGTACACGCAGATTATCAAAGGTCCAAGGTTTAGAAAAATACTGAGCATATATATATGTGGGACAAAAGTAAAACAGCAGCCAGGAGTGTGTAGTCAAAATCTTGGCTGACAGTTTGGCTCTGTCATGATGGGAAGGTTCACAGCTGTAATAGTTGCCCTTCTGTTTTCATGCATCTCCAGCACGTCAGGTAAGTGCACTGTATGATATATATATATAACAACATCATCAAGAAATGTGCGGTCTCTGGTTTTCAATCATGATGTAGTGAGTAGTAAATTTGCAACAACAGTTCTCACAAAAAAGCCTATATATTTTAAATGATACAACTTTACTATAACAAAATAATGTAAAACTGATTAAAATATTTCGTGAATCCATCATAATGTTCGATAATGAGCCAAATCAGCTGAATCAACACTTTAATCCACATGTTAGAGTGGAATATTTTGCCTTTTCTTTCACACAAGACTCCACACCTGAGCTTCTGTCATTTATTTTGAACAGGACAAACATGTGAAAAGAACTGTGGGAAAAACTTGGACTCATGTTCATGCCACACTACATGCACATCTCTGGCGAACTGTTGCGCAGACTATAAAGAGTACTGCGTGGATATATCTCCATATTCTGGGTCTCTTTTCGGTGGCACAGATTTTATTATACTTGATGCAAGTTTCGAAACGGCTTCAGAGATTGAATGCAGGTAAGACATCTGTAGTTCTGTAGAGCTTATAAGTGAACATTTTATTCATGTAAAATAACCGAATCCAATGGACTTTCATGGACAACTGTGTTATTTATGTTAACATTAAAGAGTTTAAATACAGATCAGAACCCTGCTAATCCTTCTTTTATTATGGCAGGTTCAATGGCAACATTAGTACGGTGGGATATGTGGATGACGGAGGGACAGGCCATTGTATCTCCCCGCTGTTATATGAAACAGGATGGATTCCTTTTGAGATTTCATCAGACAATGGCACTACATTCACTAGAGCCGGAACTTGGCTTTCAGGTATAATACCCGCTAGATACTCTTACGGGTGTTATTAGAACCCATCAGTTTCCATTTGATATGGAGATCACATTAACCATGATTTTTTGTGCTGTTGCAGTTCATACCGGTAAGCTAGATTCTAAGTTCAAGGCGATTCTGGACAACTCAACAAAATGGCAGTACTATGGCACACCTAATGTTGGAGGCACTCTTGAGATGACGTGGAATACCTCTTTAGTAAGAGCAGAAAAGGTCAATATAGAGCTTTGGGGATACAGGGAAACAGGTTGGTGAAATTCTCTACATACACTTTATAGCTCACATGAGTTTGTTGACTGGAGAAATACATGATTTTAACCACAGTGTTTCTCTGTAGGAGAGCCCTATACAGAGTACTGGCTGGGTGAATGGCATTATTTATACTCTCTTGCAAAGGATCATCCTAATAATGGCTCCTTCAGCTTTTTGCCCAAACCAGCAGAGAACAGCTTTTCATCTTCGGAGCTCGGCTCTGTGCGCGTCAGCTCCAGCAGCCATCCTGACGGCATGTGGTACGTGCAAACACTCTCTGTGGTATATAGGCGACTGTTTTAATGATTAAGGATTTTCATCGTCCAAAGATCAATATTTATTAGCATTTAGTGTTCCACTGTGTGGCGAATGGGGATAGGTTCCTTTCACCCTCCTTTTCTAAATGTAAAAAAGCCTTTAGTCTTTGGTGTGTGCTTTCTGATATTTCTAAAGTAATGAATACACATATTATGTTTGATTATACACAAAAGAAATTATACATGGATATAAATTTCACCTCTGCCAAAAGAATGCCCTAAATCCTACAAGTTGAAGCCTGAAAAATATTTAAGTCTAAAAATTTAATTTCTACATGTAATATCTCTTTTACAATTGAGGTGTACAAAAAGTTCTGTTGGTTATGCTCAGGAATGTCCAGGCAGCGTGGACCGAGGATCACGCTCTGGCGTGGCATCTGGAGGAGAATTTCAGGAAGGACTCAGCAGGCTGGGCCCTGGATAAATGTCTGGCATGGGACGAGCTGGAAAATCAGCTGCCCAACTTCCTCAGTGAGATCATAGACTGCCCCTGCACGCTGGCTCAAGCGAGAGCAGACACAGGCAGGTTTCATGTAAGTGAGAGGAGCAGAAAATAAAAACTTGGTTGCACACATTTGTAACAGCAATGCAAAAACTGTACTTTTTAAGTCCAACTGCTAAGGAAGAAGGGAACAACTACAGACAGTAAAAAGGAAGCACAATGGAGAACGCATGAGAACCTAACAGACAAAACAAAGAACACAGTCAAACTGAGGCTATAAATACACACGAGGTAACGAGCTAAGTGGAAACGGGAGGGAAACTAAACACAGCAAAACACAGTTAAGGTAAATAACAGGCAGGAAGTAAAACCAAAAACAATGCATGGGAAACAAAGTAAAACATGGGAATAAATAGAAACACTGAACACAAATGAACTGAACACTGGACAAAGAGATGAAGAGAGACACTGGAAAAAAAACCTCATGCATAGAAGCTGGAACTAAAAAAAGCCTAAAAAATATATTTGGGATTTAGGGGACTGAGAGATCATCAGCAGTTTAGATTTTTAATGCAGAAACTAAACGTGTGTAATTACTTCACATGTCTATGATGATTATCAGTAGCTGTTATCGTTTGTAAATGGTCATTGCTTATCAGTTTATGAAGGTCTCTCTTAATTATTTATGAGAACATGAAAGCTGAACATTTCAGATGTTATTGCCTCACAAATAAGGATGTTATAATATAATCAAAAATTTGTATGGTTTTATTGTTCATGGAAGAATTAAGCTTCTGGACTGGGTTACAACACCTCTACCCATCATCCACAGCACTTGCTATTTTCAAACGGGAAGCTGATCTCCTTACTTCAGGTTGCACAATAGAAAGTTATTCACAAACTGCAACATAACATCTCCATTTTTTCAACAATAAGCCAGACATGGGATATGTTTTCAAAGTTACAGTGAACACGTGATCACAGTGAATTGCACATTTGGCTGCCAGGTCACAGACATTTTATCTTTCTCCTCAGACTGACTATGGGTGTGATATAGAGAAAGGGAGTGTGTGCACCTACCATCCTGGGAGTGTTCACTGTGTGAGGGCTATACAAGCCAGGTGAGTCTTCTGGTTAGAGTGGTGCCCAGAGTTCAAGTATTTTAAACCCCACATATGCATTCGAATTAGGAAAATACGTAGCATATGTGCAGAATAAAGTTTTTTTTTTCATTTTAAAGTATTTGTTTTAAGTTAAAACAAATCATATAACAAAATAGGGCTCATGTTTTCACTTGTTTATTTTTATATTTGGGCTGATAGTGAGCAGTAGTACACTTTGTACTTTCATTACCATATATCCACTTACTGTCAGGGCGCTGCAGTTAAACATCATGCATTACACCAGTTAAGTTTTGATGTAGGTACTAACCATAGCCCATAACCCATAATTATAACTAACTAGCTAAATGACTAACTATAGTCCTACTCAATAAATGCGCAACAGTTGGGGTGACTGTGGCTCAGGGGGTTGGGAAGTGCATCTGTAACCGGAAGGTCTCTGGTTCGATCCCCGGGCTCTCTGTCCTGGTCATTGTGTCCTTGGCAAGACACTTTACCCTACCGCCTGGTTTTGGCCAAAGTGGCCGATGGCGCGATATGGCAGCCTCGCTTCTGTCAGTCTGCCCCAGGGCAGCTGTGGCTACAACCGTAGCTTGCCTCCACCAGTGTGTGAGAGTGAATTCAGAGTAATTCTTATTATGTTAATGAAACACACACATGTATATCATCCTCGCCAGATACAGTCAGTGTCATGCATTCCGAGAATATAATATTTTCTATTATATCCAGTCTAGACTATGTCTAGTCTTTGTGGCAAAATCTTTATTTATGATCACACGCACACCTCTGTTGTACAGTAGCTTATTTTTGAGGTTACTTTATTGATCAAACATTGCAAACAAACTCCTACTCACTGTCTAACTTGCACTTGGTTTGTTTGAGTTGAGTTTTTGATTTTTCAACGTTGGATCAGTTTGTGTCGCTCCTATGCTCCTGTCTCATTAATTAGATTAGTGCAAAGTTTATTTCTGTTGGTTACATTTTTAAGATTGCACCTAAAAATACACAAAACGTTTTGTGTTTTGGCCTAAAAAAGTGGTCATCATACTGTATGTATTAGAGAAACATAGTCTTGCATTTGGATTTATAAATACATATTTAGAAAATTCTCAGAATTTCCTTTTTAGCTTATTATTTATTCACGCATGTAAAAAAATGCCAACACTCTAGAAAAAAAGTCAGATATGTTAAAAACAGTATCATGCAGTATTATGTTCTTGTTATAAGCTTGTGCTGCCCACTACAATGACTGTGGAGTCTTGTTTAAATTGGTTTTTTTTGCCTTTGGCTTTAACAGATTTTACTGACACTGTTTGGGAAATTTGTCCACAGTCCCAAGTACGGAGCAGGACAGCAGTGCTGCTACGACAGCACCGGCGCTCAGGTCCTGACAGCAGACTCGATTGGGGGTAGTACTCCAGACCGAGCGCATGACTGGGGTTCACCTCCTTACAAGAAACCTCCTCGAATCCCTGGACAGTCTCACTGGATATACGATGTCCTCAGCTTCTATTACTGCTGCCTCTGGTCTGACAACTGCCATTACTACTTCAAACACCGGCCCTCCAGTGACTGCAGGCGTTACAAGTCCCCCCAGTCAGGTGAGTTAGCCCTGGTATTACAGCGTGTTTCACAAGATTCGTTTTTAGTGTCTTTATTTTTGTTGTGTGTTTAATGTCAGCTGTGGTCTTTGGAGACCCTCACTTCATAACATTTGACGGCACTAGCTACTCCTTCAACGGCAAAGGGGAATACACTTTGGTGACATCAGCGGAAAAGCAGCTGACAATCCAAGGCAGAACAGAGCCTGTGACGGGTGAGCCAGTGAACTTTAACACTACCACTGTGAACAATGCTCCACAAATGCTGTCACTGAAGAAGAAAACTATTACAGCAGTTTATTTACCTGATTATACCACTATTAGAAACAACCAACGCCACAAAGCTGTCATCTGTTGCTATGAGAGAAGCGTCCTCTGACATCATCGAGGTACGGCTGGTCAGTGGTAACAGTGACCTCGAAGTGCTGCTCAACCAGAAAACGCTCTCATTTACTGAGCAGACCTGGATGGACTTATACGGTGAGAAACTGATTTATCTTATTCCTCATGATGAAACAAACTGGTTTTATTTGGAACCCTTTTAAAAACTGTATTCACTCCAAACATTTTCTTTGGAAGTGAGTGTACTTGTGGGCTCTCGTACTCTTGTAACATTGTGTTTTCTATTGTGCAGCTGATTTTACTTTCAATATCAGTTTGCTAAAAACCCAGTTTTACGCTTTCTTCTGTAAAGATTTGAATTCACAGGTTTCACACGGCGAAATCAAAAAGTTCATACTTGTGTGGAGAAAAAACATCAGCTTCTGTGTCGAAGGCCTTGAGGCCTTGCGTGTACAGCTATGACACTGACTATTATTATGAACGAGCATGAGGTCTAGAGCCTGACCAGGAGCATCTTCCTTATTATTTCAACATGTACAAGTTTGTGAACAGTGAAACTGCTCCCCATCAGTGCTGACCTCTTCTGCAACGTCTTGACATATGAAGGACAACAGCCAGCCCAAATGTCCTCCACTGTGAGGCAAGCCATTGTGGAGATCTGCAAATGTGCAGTGGCTCGCAGTGCATTGAAACAGCAACGCCAACACAATATTTGCTCAGTAGATGTCCTTTAAAACTCATGTGACTCCTGTATGAATTTCATTTTGAACGGTTGGTGTTTGCATGGAGTGACTTAAATGTAAGAGGCTCAAGGCAACCACCTCGAAAGGGATAACAGCCATATACTTATATCAGGTGCTGTCTTATATGTTATATAAGTAAAGGCTGAGTACTTCTTCCAACACTGCAGAAATCTATAAAGCACTGTTTTAATGGCACAACCTGTCTTTTATTCTCTCGTAGGTGCATTTCTGTTTTCTCCTACGTCTACAAATGTGACTGTGATGTTTCCCTCTGGAGCCGGGGTGGAAGTCAGACAGAGAGAGGGAACCATGACAACCACTGTGCTCCTGCCAGAGGATTTTAAAGATGCCACTCTTGGACTTTTGGGAAAGATGAATGGTGATGCCAAAGATGACCTTGTTTTCAGCAATGGGAGTGTTGTGCAGAACTCCAGCAATCCAGAGGAGCTGTTCAGCTTTGGGGCCAGCTGTAAGAAATCGCTAAACCTTTACATCACTAATTTGTGGGAAAACTGCTATTGTTACTTAATTTTTCTGAAGGAAGGGTAACAGTTGGCAAATCTAAGATTTGAGGTGGTTGAAAGACAGAACAGCACTGGTACAGGGATAGAGTGGTTTTCATTGTCGCCTCACAGAATGGAGTCCTGTGCAGGGTTTCCTCTGGGTACTCCAGTTCCTCCCAAAGATATGCATGTTAACGGGTGAATCTGTCCAAGTTGCACCCATGCTCTCAGCCTGTGACAGCGAGACCTTTCCACTGTGATATCACAATAAACATAAACATAAAACCTGAACATATCTTCCAGGTCTGATAAGTGTGATCAGTGTCGAAGTGCTTTAAACTTGCCACAAGGGGGCAATAGCTGTGGTTACAACGATACTTCCTGCCCCTGTAGAAGAATGTGGAGATGCAGCTTACTGTCCTGACCGCTGTAAACACTTACCTGAGAAGTTTATTGACCCAGTCAGTTTTTGTTAGGCAGGAGTGTAGAGTGCAATGCTAGCTTTCATGAAAACAGCAGAAAGCTTGGTTAGCAAAGTGCATCGCACATAGACAGATACTGACAAAGTAATATAAAAATAAAACTCTGAAATTTCAATCAAGGAAACTGGAACACAGACTTCTTTAACCGTCGGTTAGTGCAGTCAACTAGACATCAACCCTAACGTTTATGTCATTATTTAAAAGAAATCACCCCTGTTGCTTTGATGGCAAAATTAGGCAAAAAGACTAACCTCAAGTGGTCATCCAAGGAACTGCAGTTTTGTGGTAGGTGGTGGTTGGTTTCATTTTTAATCCCCAAAAGATGTCACATGAATTAAATCCATCAGTTTTTTTGTGATAATGCTCTCTGTCAGGGGTTGTGTCTGCTTTAATACTTAGAGCATGTTTTTCTATGATATTTGTGGTGGGAAATGAAGGTAAAGCTCTGTTTTTGTCTTACAGGGGCAATAGCCAATGAGTCTGCCTTGTTTACCTATGATTCAGAATACTTGTTGGAAACATATTACCGTGCCCCCAGACATGACACCAGTTTTATTCCAGTGTTTTTGGTTCCTGAGAGTCCAGATGATCCACTCGCCAATCAGGCAGCAACGATATGCTCCGGAGGAGGCTCTCAATTCTGTAGGTATGAGTGAAAACTTTGATTAGCCTTCTATTATTATAATAACAAACTGAATGTCAGTGTAATGTTTTTATGAAGCATATCTGCTTCAGATATGTCAGTAAATGTTAAACGGTTAAATAAATGTGTGCTAATTTTGCACATAAAGTTTAATTCGGCTACTAACACACTGATGATGTCACACGTACAGTGCATCAATTATATTATCCTCCACTGGGTGTAAAAACTACACATTGACTGTCTGCCACACACAGGAATACATGAGAAATACTGAGTAGCGTTCTGGGAAATAATATGGTATATGGCACAACTTGTTAAAAGACATAAAATCTCATTTTCTGATCTTTGCTTATGTGCTGTAGGTATGACATCCTGGTAGGTCGTAGTCCAGGAATCGGAAATGCTACGAGAATGTCTTTCCAGAGTCATGTTTCTCTTGTAGAGGATCTAAAACCAGGTAAAAAGCTTTAAAAATTATCCAAAAGATATTCCATTGTTTATTATGTACCACTTGGTATGACATTGTCATACTTTGCAGTATTATCCTGTGGGTGGCTTTCACCACCTGATAACGGGAAAAAGGAGGGAACCACCTACTTACAAGGAGCTAAGGTGCGGCTTTCCTGCAATGAGGGCTACAATCTCAAAGGATCAGCAGTGCGACTATGCCAGGCCGACGGCCAGTGGTCTGGAGAGGAGACACGCTGCGTGGCTTCCAGTATGGACACATCATGACATCAATAAATGATGAAATCAATAAATAGCAAGATTTTGATCTTCAGAAATCAACAGATGATTGGTGACAAAGGAGTGTGAAATGCACAAAAATATCATCAAATGACTTTCATACAAGCGTGTCAAATTGTAAAAACAAAGATTTAGCACGAGGATGGATCTGATCAATCATATTACATGCCTAATTTTAAAAATTGCGTCACTGGAAAAATACCTCAGAAGAAGTAGCAGCACTCTTACCTTTTTTTTTTTTTTTTTTTAACCACGGGCCTCCTTTTCATTACTTATTTACTTATTTAGTAGTTACAAACATGCAGTGCAAAGAGATGTTAAGAGACGTGCATCTTCTTACTTCTTCAACTGTAATATATTGCCGGTATTTCTTGTTTGGATTTGTACTATAAACCTTGCGAATAAGCAAAAAAAAAGCTCAGCTTCAGCGCTCACACTTGCCCTGTAACTTCCCAAGGAAATATTGAAGGCTTTTAATTGTTACTCATAGGATTAGACATTCAAGATGTGCATTTATCAGCACCCAGTTCAATCAGATAATATGCAGGCAATGACCTAAATTTGATGAAAAACAGAAGTCTTCACAGAAAAGGCCGAATCAAAGAATGGGAAAGATTGTGCATGCATCCCGCTCTCAAAGGAATGAGGACTAAACCGAAAACCTAAATTAACAGCCCAGTTTTTTGCATAGAAAAAGTAAAAGCATCGCATCACGATCCTCTTAGAGATACCAGTTTGAATTTTTCTGGTCACAAAAATTAAATATCTGGAATTGATTTTCCACCATATCAGCCATCAAAGGGGAGGGTGATTCTCCTCATCTGTACAGCAGCAGATAGAATTTTTTTTAGAAGAAAAATAAAAGCTGAGGACGAGCAATAACTCTAGTAACAAAAGAGATTTCACTGAACTCATATAATGCCCGTCAGGAGATTATTTTCTAATCTACAAACTTTCAAGGGCCAAAGGTTTACCAAAGCCATTAGGATTTATTGTCAGGCTGTAGATCTTTCTATTGATAATGACGCATTTGGCCTGCTGATGTTCTTACATGAAAGGTCAGGGTACAGTCAGGATTTCTCATCTGTGACCTGCAAATGTCTGTAATAGCAATTTACAGAATAGTTGCTGAGATGCTTTTGTCTGAACAAAAAAGTAAAAACAACAACAATACAAAAAAGCAAAGTAGAAAAGTGAAGGAAATTTTGGCCAGTCTAGTGTTCAAGATCATCCTTTCATGCACCGTTGCATCATTTTCAGTGCCGTTGCTATTTTTAGATCTTTCCAAGAAGTCTCATTGCACTTGATGTGTGCTGGAGAGGACAAAAAACAAACACACAAATATACAAAATCTGTACTGTGGACATGATACCCTCGTATAAGACTTGCACCCTTTTTTTAAAAAACATATAAAGATCATGTTTTCTACTTTGTTTTTCAGCTAAATCAAACTCTGAATCATGTGGTTCCTGTTTGATTCTTACACACTTAACAATCAAGTCCCATTTTTTCCCCATTTGTCCTGGATAACTTGACTCAGTGGGAAAAGAGTCTCATTTAAATCTGTGCCTTCAGGTAATACCACAGGGATTGTGGCTGGTTCAGTCATCGGAGCGCTGACGCTAATTGTGATCATAACAGTAATCGTGCTCCACTCCAGAAAACGTAAAAGGTACAGTAAGATATTACTTAATCTTATTAGTGGATGAATAAAGTGATGATATGCACTCATTTTATCAGGATTATGTTATAGTACCTGTTGCTGAGTGAAAGTTGAGTTAACTTTTATTTTGTATCCCTTTCAATTTCAGAAAAGATGAACACTCAGCAGAAACGGAGAGTCATTAGAGCTTAGGGGAGAATCCACAATGACACAGCTATAAATGTAGATTAAACATTAATCTAGCTAAACAGGTAATGGGTAAAACATTAATCTAGAAATGGAAGAGGCTATGTCTATTTATTAACAATGTCCAAGACCAAGTCGACTGCATGTGAACTGTTAATACTATAACTGCTAGCTTCTATATACTTCCAGCCTCCTGTCTACACTAATAAGTTGACTGCTGTTGTCGTGATTCTGACTCCCAGGTATTTCAGGCAGAGCTGGACACACCAGGCTCCTGTGCTGGCTAAGTTAAATTATGGTAAACAAAAGAAAACGTTTGATGTGTTAAACAAGTGTCTGCCCCCATATTTAAGGCTTGATTAGCAGCACATAGTTGTGTAACACTATTTTTAAGCACTCCCAATAAGATAACTTCTCTTCATAGTCGCTGAGTTGCTTTTGTTGGGTTTGTTTAAACAGTATTTGAAGCAGGGCTGGATGGAGTTATGTGTGTCCCCCTTATAGATGTCAGGTCTCTACTACTGCCATTGCAAACTTTGGACAATTTAAAGTTTGTCAGTCCTCGGGCGACCAACTCGTTGGACTCGGGGCTCCAACAGTTGCTTTGTCTGTTGATTAGCTGCTCCTGTGGGAACAGGTTCCTCTGCACAGTTAGTATCTACATACAGTGCAACACATTTAACCTCCGTTTGTGTTGAAAAGTCAAACTGTGTTGCATTTCTTTTGGGTTTAGTATTGTTTTAATGTCATTCAGTCATTCAGTAAAATACAGCACCCAGTTTATTAGATAAACTGATGAACTCCAGCAAACTGCTCCTTGCCACTCCTCTTATGTCAAAAACTAATATAAATATTTGAACTATTGTGTATGTAGAGAAGAAAACGCTGCACTTTCTTGGTTGTGTATTTCTTAAATGTTAATAAATTCTCTTATACAGTTGGCTGTTTTTAAACTGTATTAAAATATAATATGAGAAGGTGAATCTTATTCTTGAATCAAACTAACCACAGTTTTTTGGCACACACATATGACTCAGACCCAACATCACATTGTTACTGTGAGTTTCTGAGCCTTTTGCAGTGCTGTACATTTACACTGGTATGGTGAAAACAATATTATAACATGTTAAGAGCAACTAAATCCAAGACGTGGCATCTTACAGCTCAGGTGTATGCCTAAGAATGATTATATTTAGTCCTGATTGTTTTAGTCATACCTATATATGAGTACTAAAAATAACTTTCTGTATTTATTCTCAGATGATCCATAAATGTAATGTCAACTTTCCAGTCCTTAAAATACACTTTAACTGCCCTTTGGGGATAATTTGACTTCTTGCTCTTAAAAGATTTCAGATATTTCCTCATTAATAAATTCATTAGTAAAGTTCCACCTCAGATGCCTGGTTGATTTATGAATCTCAAGCTCGGTTCATTATTTGTTCAGCATATCACCCTTGTTGCCCAGATTCATCTCTGCATGTGAAATTCCTCACAACCACTCCACTGCGTCAGTCTCTCAGTCTGTCGCTTTGTCCTGGCTGTAAACACGTCTTTAGTTTGTGGTAAACAACAGTTTGTCTCACACGTTTATCGCGTTATTGTTCTCGATTTGATCTCATCTTTTCAAGTCAATCTTGGGTTCAGAAAGTGAACGTAACACTGTTGTTTACTGTGTTACTCTGAATGTACGTGCTGTTCCCTCACGCAACCCAAGGCTGTAGTTTCTTTGGACAAAGAGCACCAGTATGTGACAAGACTGCAGAGGCCTCTGCTGAATAACCTTGCTTCCAGAGTCATTCACCAACAACTTGCCACAGACACTCCAGAGATATAAATACAAATGATTAGCATTATCCCCTCCATGTCCCGGGCAACCGAGGAGTAACTCCCAGCTCATCTCATAAATCATTCTCATCCTTTGGATCACTCTTACTGCCACGCAAGTGTTAAAATGACCCACCCGGGTATTTAAAGTGTGAGACTGGACCATGCAGATGCCAAAGAACGCCTTTCCTTGGACCTCCTGCGCACTTTCTGTTAGGCAATAAAAATACAGCTGCTCTGTTGTTTGGATCTTGGTGATCAGACGAGACTTGTTTGTCACAGTGGAGTGAAACTCTTTGCAGACCGGTTCCTTCATATTGATCTGATTTTCTAGGATATGGGTGAAGAAAATAAAATATTATCCCGTCCAATTTTCCGCCGAGATGTGGAATGGGATCCTTTTCCAAACTGGACACAGCCGAGCCGTATCTTTGCTCAGGATTTTGGTCTTCCACCCTTCCTGGAGCCCGGTGATCTGGACTGGCTAGACTGGGCGAAGAAGAGACTGGCATCTTTCTCATGGCCAGGGTACACACAAAGTCCCCTTCTCCCCCCATTTATTGGTATGCGACCCACAGACCAGAAGGGATTGAGACAACTGACAAGTGGAGTATCAGAGATCCAAACAGGGCCAAACAGCTGGAAGATTAATCTGGATGTTAATCACTTCTCACCTGAAGAGATCACAATCACAACCAAAGAGGGCTATTTACAAATATCAGGTAGTGTCAGTTTTTTTGATCATAAGATAGATTTATGATGAAATACGTGATGAAAAGTGTAAAAAACACTTTTGTTTGCTTCTTTTTCATTTCAAGGAACCCACGAAGAAAGACAGGATGAGCATGGACTGGTTTCAAGGTGCTTCACTCGTAAATACAAGTAGGTTGTCAGAGAACACTGTGAGTCATTTCTATTTATCTTTTCTTGGAAATTGGGAAATAGCTATAGTGATTTACTAATCAATCAATCAAGCCTTTATTTTTCACATGCAATGTTACACATACATGTTACCTGCAGTGAAAATTTGACCCCTTCCGACCATAAATGCATTACATCACATTGGGAAGACAGATCGGAAACAGGTAGGATGGTAAGAAAAACAATGAAATACAATACATGAGGGGAGACAAGGAGAAAAAGAACTCCTCTCAGACTGAGCTCCTACAGGAGAGCAGTTTGAGAACAGAAAAAAAACCCACACCTCAGCACAGAGAAGCACATGAAACTTCATATCTTCACACCATAAAAACACGTGCGTATCGGGTATGGAGTTTGCCGATGTGGACAACAGCCCCATTAAAACATACATGCAAACATTAAGTATATAAGAGTTTTCCGTTCAGAGTTTTTATCATTCGAATGAGCTTGAAAGTCAATATTTAGTATGACTACCTTTATCTGTCTACACAGTTTGAAGCTTTCTGAGAATTTCTATAAGCAGTTTTAAGGAACAGTTCTCCAGGCTTCTTGAAGGACATTCAAAGCTCTTCTTTGGATGTTGGCTGCCTTTTGTTCTCTTCTCTGTTAACATGAGTCCACACTGCTTCAATAACATTTAGGTCCGGGCTCTGGTGAACAGAAGGATCAGTTGCACCCGTTAGGTCCTACGTTTCGTCTCTGCTGGATTTTCCCCCTGTTTCTTAAGGACATCATTTTCAGATACCGGTCTTCTGCTTTAGACGGTGTTTTATGCTTGCCACTTCTTCTTTTGTCCTCCAGTTTTTCAATTTCCTCAACTTTTTTAAGGACACACTGCACACTAGGCTGAGATGTACCAGCTTAACAAAGGAAAAACTTTGAAAGACCTTCAGAAACTATTGGATGGCTATTGCTCAAGATCACTTTCAGAAATTATAAGAAAATCTGATTCCTTGGAAGGAAACTATAAAGAAATGAGGGGTGGCACAATACTTTTAAACAGTATGTATAGCTTACAGAAGGTGAGGATATCAACACATACACAGATGATTCTGCAGCAATAATAGAGTTTGTATATATATATATATAGGTTGTAATCTATTTAATTAGTCTCTCAAAATGTGTTAAACATGTTACAAATACACTGTTCTGTTAGTTGCTTACCAACTTTCTTTTCATTTCATTAAGGTTGCCACAGGGGGTTGACTTGCAGCAGATCAGTTCATCCCTGTCTGCAGATGGAGTCCTGTCTGTAGAGGCCCCTGTGCCAGGGACCTCAAGCAGCATCCCAGGCAATGAGATTGTCATACCAGTTCAGATCAGACAGAAGCAGGATGAACAAAAGGATGAACCAGTGAGCAGAGCTTGATGTAGCTCAGGTTATGTGTAGCAACCTTTGCAGCACTGACCTAAAGAGAAAATGTAATTGTTCTAGCATTGCAAATTTACTAACCAGGCTGGTTTATTTCCACTAGAGAACATTTCATACTGTTCAACATAATAATGTGACACTTCATATGTTTTCAGATCAAGATTAGATTTATGAGTTTGACCTGAAACTTGATATGATGGTTTCTTGACGAAGCAGCATTATAAAGCTGTCCTGATATCACATAATCCCTAACAAATGAAAATAACAAACAAACATCATCCTCTGTTCAAAAATGCATTCTTACTTTGGCAGATTGCAGGATTAAGAGAATTCAGTTTAATCTGTAGTAGCTGTGCTTCTTAAGGTATGCAGAAAATTCTTGTCAAACAGTCCACAAGAGGGCATTGAAGTTCTACTTAGAGTCACATTAGGGAATTTATTTCCTCCTCATGAGACTTCTTTCATCATGTAGAGATTTATAAACAGCTCTTCTCTAAGACCACCTATTCAGGGTACGCCTTCCAGGTTAGAAGCTTGTTGCACAGTATTCGTTTTTAAAAAGATTTATAATACATACATAAAACAACGAGCAAAAGCTACAAATAAAAAAATAAAATAAAGCTATTCATCAACACTAAATGGAAAAAGTGATGTGTAATGTTGCTTTTCTTCTCCAGTCCATTTAAGATAGGGCCATGCCAACTTAGGGTGAGTCAGGCTCTCCCCAAACGTAGCCAAGATTTGTCTGCTATGGGACTCTTACGGCAATGTGATGGCTCGCTGTGTGCAATTTGTGAGGCAATCTGTAGGGACATCCCCTAGCTCATACTGTGGGAGGACAGACTTACTTCTCTTTAATGGTCTACAGACCAAAAGGTTCATAGGAGACGAGCAGTGTTGCTCATAGACTCCATTTAAAATTCTCCATCAGTTCACAGCCTTCAGAGCTCGGCAATAATAGATCCCGACAACACGTGTGGTCATTGTCATGTTCTTGGTGATGTTGAGCTTGCTACAATAAATATTTCTGCACACATTTGGGTGTGACTTTTTTTTCCTGAGTAAGAGTTGCACAACACAGTGGCAGTTTCATCTTGACTTGAAAGTGTCTAAAAAAGTCTGTCCCCATGCTGAAGTCAAGGGTGACATCTACTGTTGAAACAGAATACTACATGACAAATGTTTGGGGTGAAAAAACAGAAGGCACAGTGAAAGTACGAGATTTTGACATTTTTGTGAGCGTCATTTGATCAGTAGAAAGCGGCAAATCAAGTGTCACAAAGAAACAGATGAATGGCAGTCAGCATGCTTTTTCTGAAATAGAAAATACTGTTAATTATATGTACTTAAGATACAAATTGTGAAAAGAACTGTACATTTGCAAAGTCCTTTACTAGCATTTACTACCAATGTGTAAAGCCAGTTCAAAACTAGAGAAAGTCAACATTTAAAAAATAAAATTGAAATCGGCTGCCACTCATATTTGTTTTTACCATTTTTTTAAATACTTGAGTTTGGTTTCTGGCATGATTGTCTGTTAACTCCATCATGAGCATTATTGGAGGGAAGGGTAGATCCTGGGATTTACCCAGTGTTAATGCTAACATGTAGCTAATTTGGTAACAAAGTGCATGCGTAATTCAAATATTAAATATGATGCTAACTTTAGAAAAAACAAGCTAAAAACAAAATGTACTAACAGTTGAAACAAATCAGCCAAATCTTTGGGGTCTTTTACCAATAAACTCTAAAAGTTGTTTCAGCTGCTCCCTTGTCATAGGCATGCTTGATTTGGCAGTTTTACACCAGATGTCCTTCCTGACGCAACCCGTTTGGAGTTTCCAAAGTGGAAGTAAACTATTGACCTTTTGCTTTCTAAGCAAATTTATCAACCACTAAACCACTGGAAGCATCTGCAAATGAACAGGAAAAAATGTCTCTCATCTTTCACTTCTTTCACACATGGCAGCCACACCCCTAACAGTGCATAATGCTAGCTAGCTTGATTAGCAAAGTGCATTCATAAACTGTATGGTTACAATGCACAGACACATTAGTGTTTAACAGGCTTATAAAAAGTAAAAACTTCCTGGATGGTCTGTAGCATGTATCAAGCCCTAGTATTAGTATAAAGGTCATAACACCTGCCAGTGTTAGGGCACGTGTCAGTCATTTGTTTTAACCATTTCTTTATTGTTTTTTCAGACCTAGAAGATAAAGGTACGCAAAACCAACTGAACAATGGTCGGAGGCTCACATATAAACTAGGATACATTATTACTTGAATTAAAAGTGTTCATAGTACAACTGTTATTGTTAATATGCAGGACCAAAAAGGATTCAATATAACTTTGCGATTAGACTGATAATTGGTAAGCAAATTTTCTGAAAGACACCTGCTCTATCTACATCTGCTGTATTTCTAAGTGTATCCCTTTAGCCACCTATTGAATATTGGAGGTGTCTCAGACTTCCAGGATTGTATCAGAATTTTGTTGGTGGCTGACAGCATGATAAGAAAATTACTTCAAAAAGTCTGTCCGTTAGGCTGAACAAACGGCTGAGACAAGGTTCCTAGATTGGTTGAAGATTTCAGACACATAGTTAAAGTGATCATCTCCACACTCTCTATCACCAGCCTTAGAGTTGTTATGAGGGGAAAACTACTCACAGAGGCCAAAACTGATTTCTTTACCAGGTGGTAATCATGCCTTTAAATGCTCTAAAGTTGAATATTTTAACACGGGAGCCCATGGGGATCGACTCACTTCTGGAGCCAGCCTCCAGTGGCCACTAGCGGAACTGCAGTTTCTGGCGCCTCTTCTCTGGAAGGTTGCCCCTTCAGCACCACGGAGAGGGACCCCCACCCACCCCCAAATCTATGCCCTCTGTCTCCCTCCAGCATCCACATGGAGTACTGGCAGGAATAATAGCACCCATCAGTGTTTTTCGTTACTCTACCTATACTGCAAATTACAGACAGCTACAGAATTGTTGCAATAATTAACATAATTAATCATTTACTTCCGATGAAATAAAATCAGACAGTTTTATTCAAAAGGCGTAAAAGTCATTATAGAATTTTAATGCTGTCTAATGCCCCACTGTCTCTTCATTATGATTTCAAGAAGATGCTCTGATGATAATAACTGATGCGAGTACCTTTACGAACACCTGCATATGCATGTTTGAACATCTCTTCTTGTGTGAAATGACTTCACCAGTGTTGAGATGTGCCAGTAGTATTGTGGTGTCTCTTTAAAGGAAGGGGGAGTGTAGAAGAGGGACAGAGCAAAGAGATGAATAGAAGGCACCAGAACCACCTACCATGACCAAGTGCGCTGTAAATGTAGGACAGAAATTCGAGTGGAATACAAACGGATCGTCGGGCGACATATTCGAGGGAAAACCATGTTTGGATGTGCCTTATCTGATTCAAAGCATTTCAAATATGGCACTACATGCGACCACAGGAACGCAGGGAAACTATATTTCCTCCCAAACATCTCTGGCATTGTGAAACGGAAAAGAAGAGTGGCTGTAAAAGACATCTCTGTGCCGTCTTTCTCCGATTATCATCAATGGTAGGCATTGCATAATTCACCCGTATCCACCGGAGCCATTCGGTTCCTCCTCTTTGGAAAGAGGGGGACGCCAGAAAAAAAAAGAAAAAAAAAGAGCGACTTCATCTAGTGGCTGCCTTCTCGGTGCTGCCTGCAATTGTTTGGCAATGCCCTTTTCTCTCTTAGCAAGGACTTGCAGCCAGTAGCGGGGGAACAAGCAGGGGAAGGATGCATTTAAGGCTGGATTTGTGCTGCATTCAGGGCGATTCGGCAGTAATAGCGGCTCTAGCAGAAACAGCGAGTGCGGAGGGCCTGGGAAGTACCCAGCCCCACTATCTCCCCCTTTTCCTCCCTCCCTGCAGGACCATGCTTGCGTGAGGGATGAGGCTGTGCACAGGGACACCAGGCCAGAGCTGCGGCCTACTTCTCGCAAGAGCCGGTCTCTCGACTGCAAGATCTGTGAACACATTGCCACCATCAAATCAGCATCTTTGGTACGCAACTCCCTCTCACCGCCGTTTGCGTAGAGCAAATAATACTGACAATAATAACAATAAAAATACGAGTGTGTTTGCGCGTGCGTGTGTGCGCTAGCTTGTGTGTGCGTGCTTGGCGGCGCGAGGATGAGGAGGGAGGGAAGGGATGTCTGTGTTCTCAGCTGTACATCTGTAGTCATGGCAACCAGATCCTGTTAATGGATGTCATTTTTTCCATCCTCAGCTTCCCTCTCTGCCCCTGCTTTGAAGTGTGTGTATTGCGTTTATGTGTAATCCATGTAAATGACCGTTTGATGTCTTTTACCAGTGAGATTTAGTTTATTTGCTTTTTTTTTTCTCGCTGATTGTAAAAGGTTGAATTTTCTCTAAGTCATCTTACATTGTTGTGCTGATTCCTGAATAGTGGCATCTTACAAATTTCGGATGATTAAACAAACAAACAAAAAGATGTTGTTATGGATTTTTGCTGATCTGGCTTCTGATTGCTTTTTAGTTTGCAGTTTGTATTTTCTGTACGATGTGTGGCTTCATGTTTCTGGCTGCTCGATTTCTTTCACTTCCTGCTTCCCATATTCTTCCATGTAGGGCATCAGGTAGATCGAGGAGCATGAGCAGGACTTTGAGCTGCGGGTGCAGATGTCTGGGTATAAGCGCATGCGGCGACAGCACCAGAAGCAGCTGATCGCCCTGGAGAACAGGCTAAAGGCCGAGATGGATGAGCATAGGCTCCGGCTGCAGAAGGAATTGGAGACACATGCGAACAACACTTACATTGAGCTGGAAAGACTGGCCAAACGCCATGTTGCTCAAACAGACAAAGAGGTACAGCCTCAGCAGCAGGTGTTATTTGTGAATGAGATGAAAACTAAAGAGTGATGTAACTCACTCTGAGCTGCACTTGTGTCTACGTAAGGAAGGGATTCTATAAAAAGGTGATAATCTGATTATTTGAATGTGTCTTCACAGATGAAGTCAGTTGCAGCAGAAGAGAGGAGGATCCAGCAGCAGATTGTTGCTCAGCAAAAGAAAGAGCTGACTTCTTTCTTAGAAAACCAGAAAAAGGAATACAGGCTTTGCAAAGACAAGATCAAGGAAGTAAATATCATCAACAAATAAGTTTATGAAGTTGCACGCGAAGCATGTGTTCTTTGAGAAAATCTTCGCTTTGTCCAAAGTCCATTCACACGGTTTGTGCTGCGTTGCAGGAGATGGACAATGACCCTTGTATACCCAAGGAGGAAAAGCAGGAGCGTCTGTCGAGGCACAAAGAAACAATGCAGCGCTCTCAGGCTGAGGAGGAAGCTCACCTGCTGGCCCAGCAGAGGCTGGTGTACGATCGCAGCTGCAGGGCTCTGAAACGCCGGAGTCTGCTCAGGAAACATGAGTTTGAACAAGAGCAACTGAGAGAGGTACAGTAATACAATATCCTGATGTTACGTAACATTGTGTGCCACCAAGACTGTGAATGAGAGGGAGGATGGTGTAACAGTGAAGCTGCAGAGAGAAGAGCAGAGGGTAGATGAGTGTAAATGCCTGGGGTCAACCATCCAAAGCAACGGACAGAGAGGTGAAGAAGAGAGTGCAAGCAGGGTGGAGTGGGTGGAGATGAGTGTGAGAGGTGATTTGTGACAGAAGGATAGCAGCGAGAAAGAAAAGGAAGGTTTACAAGATGAAAGCACGACTTGCTGTGATGTATGGTTTGGAAACATTGGAGCTGAAGACGTTAAGATTTTCACTGGGAATGACCAAGATGCACAGGATTAGCAATGAGTACATCAGTGGGAACGCTCAGGTTGAGCAGTTTGGAGACAAAGTTAGAGAGGCAGTCAAGCTTGAGAGGGTTTGGACATCTCAATCTTGCAATGCAGGAAGTGAGGTCTTCCTCTCTTCTTGCAATGCAGGAAGAGAGGAAGACCTCAGAGAAGGTCCACAGAGGAAGTGAAAGAGGACACGCAAAGGGGTGGTGTGACAGAGGAGGATACCAGGGATCGGGTAGGAAGGAAGACGATCCACTCTGACGACCCTTAAAGGGAGCAGCCGAAAGAAGAAGACTATACCACCATGAAACAGCGTTCACAGTCACCCGCTTTTGGGATGATTGTTTCTGTTTTCAGAAGCTTTGTGGACACAACAACTTTTTGTAGCTTGAAGGAAGCAACTAAGAGTTATTTTTACTGTTAGTAATTTCTTGGATAATGTATACTTATTTACATTAATGACAATTATAGATCATAGGATATCATTCATAAAGGGATATCTGCTGGTGCACTCACCAACGGTATAAAAACTCTGAGGCATTAATTTAACAATTAATGATAACAACCAAGAAAAGGTTAAAAAACTCAAAACTCCAGGTGTTGTACAGAGTGCAAGGGTTTTTCTTCCACAGTGGAAAAGGGTTTCCCAGGGAAGTACTGGCATTGTAACTGCATGTCACTTACATAGTTTTCATGTATTTCAGCAAAGAGAAACACATGGAGATAAATAGAAGTTTTAACATTAAATCAAAAATAATAAAAATTTAAAAAGAAAAAGAAGAAAACCTGTATTAAGAAATATGACAAATTAATACTGTCTTTCAAAATGGTCCATTTTCGTGTCCCAGGAGCTGAACAAGAAGAGGACCCAGAAAGAGATGGAACATGCCCTGATGATCCGGCAGGATGAGTCCACCCAGGACCTGGAGCGCAGGCAGCTGCAGATGCTCCAGAAGCTGCGCATCGAACTCATGCGGCTGCAGCACCAGACAGAGCTTGAAAACCAGGAGGAGTACAATAACCGTCGGCAAAGGGAACTGCACAGAAAACACACTCTGGAGCAACGACAGCAGCCCAGAAACCTCAAGGTGCCCGAGATTTACTCTTTGCTGCTATTCTGTGTGGTGGAGAGTTTACATCCCATGAACATCTACATAATAACCTGATGAAGTCATGCGTTTACGCTGAAGCTCTGCAAGTGCTGTGCAATGCATTCATAGCATTCAACTTGACTGAAATATTTAGCCTGGTAGTCACCTGTAGAAAACCATTAAACACGTTGCCATGAGAACTGCTTCCTCCAAAACATGCGTGTTCACAAGTTTAAATCTCGTCTCTCTTTATCTAATAGCACAGTGGTCAGAAGCCCACTTATGACAATAAATGTTCAAGGGCGCTGCAAACAAATTATTTATTTATTCATACAACTTTATTTTGTATACTTTGAAAGGGTAGACTGAGCAGTCTTCAGGCTTTGAATCCACAAGCCTAATCATTCAGTTGAGTTATGAACAACCAACTGAACCAGCTTTAAATTTAAATATACCAAGAAAAGAGCACGAGACTAACATTCAATCATTATCTCTGTTGCAGACACTGGAGATGCAGATCAAAAAACAGTTTCAGGACACATGTAAGGTGCAGAATAAGCAGTACAAGGCTCTTAGGAACCATCAGCTAGAGGTGTCTCCCAAAGGTGACCATAAAACCATCCTGAAGGCCCTGAAAGAGGAGCAGACACGCAAGTTGGCCATACTGGCTGAGCAGTACGAGAAGAGCATCAACGAGATGATGGCTTCACAAGCGGTACGCAGCAGTTTGTTATAAACAGTTGAAACGGGGCTCGTTCGTCAACACAAGAGCCTGGAATTTCAACAGCCACACTCGCTGATGTTTGTCGCTAACTCTGTCTCGCCGTGTTTCTAGATGCGATTAGAAGCGGAGCAGGAAACGGAGTGCCAAGCTCTGAAGCAGCAGCTGAAGCAAGAGATGGAACTCCTGGACGCTTACCAGAAAAAAACCAAGTCACAGATGGAGACCCAACATGAGCGCGAGCAGCAGAAACTTGAGCAGAAGGTCTCCATACGGAGAGCGCACCTTGAACAGAAGGTACATTTAGCATCAAAGCTATTCTAAAATAAATCCAGCATGATACCATATTCTATGAAAATGATGCCAGATAGGTAGGTAGATAGATCTGCGTCCAGAGAGACGATTTATCAGCTGACAACAGCATAACAGTGGCGCTCTAGTTTGTAGTCAAGTGCACCGTGGACATGGTAAATATGCTTATTGTTTTATTCATAATATAGGAAAGCCATGACATGGCAGGGCTCTAATGATGACAGCGTTGTTCTGTTCACCACTTTTGGTTCAAACTGAAAGATCATAAAAAGTAATTTCATAACATCTTGTGGAGATAATTTGGTGGTTGTTTTGAGTCTTCTTCTAATGACACTGTGAAACTGCCTTTATAGTTTTGAATGAAGTACTGTTTTAGATAGTTAAACCTGGGTCACACATTCCTGCCTCCTCAGGCCAAGGAGGAAATTCTCTGGTTTTTATTTGTCTGATACTTGAAATGACAAAATGCCACACACTGTACATAAATGACGGCATCTGGATTCTCTTTTTTGCTAACTGAAGTTTCTCATTTTGTCTGTTGGTGTTTTACTTTTTTGAAAACAGACAACACAAGTGAGCAGTGAAAAGATAAGAAGACACTACACAGACACATGTATCCCCTCCATTATGATCTATTTTACAATAACTTGGACCATAATTTGTAAAATAAACATCATGCTGAGGTGCAGTCCAGGGTTAGGCTGATAAAACAAAATAAATCCATCAAGTGGGCAGTGATAGAATTATTTTCATGTTTAAGAAAAGAAGTCTTCAGATTACACTTTGCTAAAAAACATCACAAAGAACCTGCACAGTGCTGAAAATCATATAAAACGGATGAAACCAAGATTAACCTTTACCAGAATGATGGGAAGAGAAAAGTGTGGGTGAGTGAGAGAAACAGCTCATGATTCAAAGCAGTCCACATCTTCTGTCACTCATGGTGAAGCCAGTGTTATAATACGTGCATGTAAGGCTGCGTAGCACTGGGTCACTAATGTTTATTGATGATGTGACTGCTGATAGAAGTAGCAGAAGGAATTCTGAAATGTCCAGATCTATACCCAGCATGGGACCCAGAGTTTCCAGTTTTTGGACCTTTAAGGACCTTCTTTCGTTTTTCTGTTTGCTTCTTAGATTGCTTAATATCTACATTTTGATTTACAAATACTTCCTTACTTTTATGAATCTTCAATTCTGGGTTCCAATATGTTTTTTGTTCCCCCATTATGCCCTATCTCCTCCTATGCCTTCTTCCCATGTCTAGTTTAATCTAGTTTCGTTTACTTTTTCATTTCCTATGTGTTTTTTTTGTGTGATTTGTTTTGTTTTTCTTTCCTCCTTTGGTCGTGTTGTCTTGATTGTCTACACTGCCTTCAATGGGCAAGTGTTTCACTACCCAACAGTTTTCTGATATTAAATATGAACCTGAAGCCAAAAAGACCCATAAAGACCCAGTTTTTCATCAAAGGAACAAAAATATGAATTTTAATGGAAATGTAGTAATAGGTTTCTGCAACATCTTTATATACAGTAAACATGTTGAAATTACTGACAACAATTATGATGCAACAGCTGAATTTTTTTGCGGTTGATTCTGATTTCCAGTTTTCCTCCTACTCCTACTTTTTTTCCAATTCAATTTCTTACTAAGAACTATGATTGACGGCATATATGAGGAAAAATAAAATTTTCTTCAGTACAGGATATTGTAATTATAATAAAAGAAATGATTCAATTTTCAATTTTGAGGCGAATTCAATTCCCCTCAAAGTGCAGTAAGTTACGGGATCTTCACCTTTACATATTTGACCTTACCAAAAAAAAAAAAAAAGCAGATACAGTGGATTTATGTAACAAAACTTACATTATTTTTCACTATGTTTATAACTTAACCATTTACGAGGACGTCAACGTTTTTCTTTTTTTCACTCATGGCAGCTTTGATCCTTTGCTCATACCGAGGCAGCTGGATTCCAAGTTTTGGATAGCTTTAGCTCCTTTGCATATAGGCAACATTTAACCAGTGCTTGTTGCATCTCCAACCATAATGCCATTACAGATTTAAAAAAATAGGTAAAATGAATCTAATTCCATTTACCATGCTGTGTTTTCATTGCAGATTGAGGAGGAACTGGCTGCACTTCAGAAGGAACGTACCGAACGGATTAAGCACTTGTTGGAACGTCAGGACAGAGAAATTAATGCTTTTGACACAGAAAGTAGAAGCCTCGGCTTTGGAAGCCTGGGATCTATAGACTTCCCCAAAGAAGACAACAGATGAAAGTGGATTTATCTCTAAAGGACAACATATCCGTGCCCTTTTCACATCCACTTGACCGTTTGTCCCACCCAGGGTGACAAAACTGGATTACTTTTCATTGCTCTTAGATATTGCATCTTTGAATTGGGGTGTTGCGTGCAATGAGAGCCTCTTTTGTGAAACTTTAAAGGGGGGTGGGGGGTAAAACAAAAGAATCTACACAACAACATGTCAATAAAAGTCAAACCTAGTCAGTGTAACTCAAAAGCCTATGTGTCTGAAATAAAAGACTCTTTCCTCCATGCCATTTTCTCCTTTTGGTATGAATTGAATAAATCAGGAAATTTTAGTAAAATGGGCACTTTGGTATGTTTAAGTAGAAACCCATCTTGTTCATATGAGGCTTAATGTGTGTTACATGGAGGGACATTGTGGAATGTGAGCTACGGATTCCCCCGTGGTGTTAAGCTGCTTTGTTTCGGTTTTGTTTTGTTTTTTACTAGTTTCATTTTGTTCTCTTTATTTTATTCTCTGAATGTGAATATTACTGTATGGGGTCACTGGATAGTCAGAGTTTTTTTTTATTTTTATTTTCCCGTCATACTTCCATTTTGTGCTTATGCATACAGTATACTGTGGACCCTCACTTTTCTAGGCAGTTCTGATCTTTTCTTTCATTTGATATGTAGACTCGATTGGCATAAGCTTGATCAGCCCATTTATCTTATCACAACTCAAGATCCCACTTGGTAAAACTGCTTATTATTGCATGCACTTTAAGGACAAATTCAGGTTGTGAAGTGAAGCATGAATCTGTCAGAGATTTTAGCTGTTTGTAAATAAAAGTGGTCATAGCATTTTTTTAGGCCTATGGATACTGGACATAAGCGCCATATTTGATATGATAATTTTCACAAATGCCTTTATTTAAGTTGTGCCTGAAGCAGATTTTAGTTACGTGTTTGTTATATCTATATTTTACCTACTGAGGCCGGCACCATTTTTGTTTTTGAGTTCATCTAAACTTGTGAATCATTTAATGTTCACTAATCAAAGTTCTTGTAAAGGAAAATGGTGAGAATTGTGCTGTATAATTTTTGATATCAATATTTGTACATGAGAACATAGCTAGAATATACAGAGACACTCGTCTGTTACTGATACCAGAGTCTAATGATAAAGATTTTGCTTCGTTTTCTTTCGTTTTATAATATAGAGAAATGGTCATACAATAGCTCAATATATTGCTAAGTTAAATCACTAGACTTTGAGATTGTAAAGATGGAGGTGAATGGAACCACAGACTTTATATATCAGTATCAGCGACGCCACAACAGCAGACAACAGCATGTGGGTCTGGATTGCATTCTCCTTATTACTGTCTAATGATAAGATTTACATCTTTTTTTGCCATCTTTGTTATGGTCATTGAACAGGTTGCACAATTATTCCATTTCTACTGAATGGAAGGGTAATTGTTTGGTGCTTAATTTCTAATGCCACTTTTAGCCTTGTGGGTTTTGTCTCGGAGAGACGATTGATTTTTACAAAATGTAAAGCATTTTGAACCCCACCCCCGCCCCCACTCTGAGTCAAAACACTACTATGTTTTTCAAACACTCATGACATATTTAGAGTACCCCATGCAGTGAAACCCTCTTAAAAGAAAATTAAGTATATGTATGGAAAAATAAATGCTATTTTATCATGGGACAGTTTTTGGAACATTGTTTAATGTGGTGGTCTTGAATGCAACCCTGTTACATTTTTTCTTTTCTTTTCACGTCAGAGCCACAACTTGTATTAATGTTTGGTTATGTTCCTCACAGGGCTGAACGCTAGAAGACGCGCCCCGGGGTACAGCAGACGAACGCGATGGCATTCAGCGTCGGAACGCAATAGCACTTAAATGCTCTTGTTTTACACCTAAAATTCTGAATTTGTTTTCTAAGGTCGAACGGCTCCACTAAGATTTACAGTCTTTGACGTTTTCATGAACTTTCTGAAATTTGATGACAGCATTTCTCATATGCAGTAAGGCCTTTTGTCTTGGTCATGTGTAACTGAAAGCTTTGTGGACACAATTTTTTTAAAAAGTGCTGTTGGGGTGCTTGAATAAGTTTGTTTGTGAGCTGCAAAACAATTACAATTTGTGTGACTTTTATGTTACTAGAAAGATGTATTTAGTTAGAATAAAGGGGACTTTCCTAAAGAACTTTATTCACCATTTCCTGTGCAGTTCAAAGACAAAAATAAAAGAGATTCTGTTGAAAACAAGGACTCTCAATTATCATCCTGCATCTCATGTCAGAGTGCATTTCTTATCATTTGTGGTTAAATTTTCTTGTAAAGCTTTGTCATGTGGTGCAAATCGTCTCACTTTTGCTTTTCTTAGTGCATTATAACCACAGTGACCTACATCAAATCAAATAAAACGCTGTTTATCATAATTTACTGTAGGTTGCAAGCATGCAAACACACATTTGTTAACTTGTGAAAACAGAAACCTGAAGTTGGAGCAAGAAGTGAGAGAGAAGTTGCACTGCAGAGCGTCCAGGTTCCTCACGTTTCAGGGAAAGCCTGCTTGATTTAGGTAGTGAGTGTGGTTTATTTTTTAGCATGCCTCTACTTTATATGTGAGCAGGAATCTCACTGTAGTTTCCTTGAACTGCCGACATCTGTTGCAGCAGTTGCCAGTCTCGCCGCAACCCCTCTTTAATCCCCTGGGGTAACTGGAAACCCCCTGAAGGTGGCAAAAGAGTGGTTAGATTTTACCTGAAGTAGTGCTGACAGGGATGTGGCGCATTGAGTTCCCCCTCATTTTTCTCAAGTAGTCAGTAGTTCAGCAATAATACATCTAGGGTATTGAAACCAAAATGTGATAATCAACAGAAAACAAAGGGATGGTGCCAGCTCATAATGAGGTTTTTTCACTTTCAGTGAAAAGTTTACCTGTTGCTTTTACCTCAGAGGAGATTGCCACTTTTCTGTCCTGCAGACCTGCAGTCTAACCTGCAGTCTGACCTGCAGTCTGACCTCTGACCTGCAGTCTGACCTGCAGTCTGACCTGCAGTCTGACCTAAAATGAAACCTAGTGATGAGATAGTGAGCCAAAAAGACGTCATTGGGTGTCTCCAAGCAGAAGTGTTGGGGGATGACTGTACGATTAGCAACAACAACAAAAACAAAAAAAGCCCAGTTTATGTTATTTTCATATTTTCCCATCCTGCGAGATGTCTAATGTTTACTCATAAATCTCTGGAAGACACGCCACACTAGCATGTCACAGTGAGATCATCCAGTGTTAAAGTCAGCCCATGCAACAGATCGCATGCTTTACCTAAGCAGGCCCAGTCCTTTTACGCACTCAGAAAATTTGTGATTGAGAAATGTGACCTGTTTCCTGTGACCCTGCCGGCTTCCTGTGCAAACACCCGCTTGAAAACATTGTTGCAAAAAGACACGTGGTCTTAGGAGGGGATTTAGGAGTAAGAGATGAAATTCAGGAGAACTATTTACCAAATTTAACAGAAGGTAGAAAAAAACCCACAATATGAAACAGCTTTCAAAATCCCCCCTCACATTTGTGGTCCAAACAAAAATAACATTTCCTCAGCACTTACCTTAGAATTTGTTGGTTATGTCAGAGTGAACTTTGCCAGGTAGCAGCAGGACACTTTAGTCATGTGGTTTTGTTTTTGAATCATTGGGGTCATGCCTGCGCCAGCGAAGCCACTGAAAGCTAAACACAAACTGAAAGATCCTGAGTAATATCAGACTCCTCCTGCGTGAATGCCTATACATAGAAAATAAGAAACGTTAAGTTTCTTTTCAGATCTATAAAACAAACAAACAAACAAAAAAATTATCAACACCCAGCTTTGCACAGACAGTGATGAGCTCACTTTTACCTCCACACACCGACAAGTTTCTCACCCTTGCCATTTAAAGAGTGGTAGGAAGCAATTTGGTGAGCATGTGTGAAAAGTGTAGGTTGACCTCAGTCCTGATATGATTTTCATTCATGTATGACACTGTTTTCTAAATTCTGCAGGTTACTCTTTCAGTTTTCTTGAAATGTATAAATATAAGTGTTTATTTTCCATGCACAAAAAAGGAAGTCCTATTTTAAATGCCACAACCCTATGTCCATACATGTCCTAACGAGTAGACAATGCCCCAACATGCCTATTAAGGGAGCAGGCATTTAGATACATTGCCCACTTTGCTTGTTATAGGCGTAAAAAAAAAAAAAAAAAAAAAAATGCACATGTGAACGAAAGGAGGAAATTCTGGGAAATTTGGTTGCCTCACAAGTGCACGTCATTTCCTCCTCTGACAAATGTGCGGTTTCTGTCTTTAAAAAGTTTTAAAGCAGTGTGATTATGACAAGTCCGCACAATTTGCTTGTGATACCGAGAGGAGAATGAATGGTCATGTAAAGAATATGCATTTTCAGCAGTTCATGGAAACAGCAGCAAGTAAGTTTTATAGTTTTTTGTCTCCTTTTTGTGCTTTAAATATAAAGCACTGAACACTTTTGCATCTTTTTTTGCCAATAGGGATGTGGTTATTTTTAGCAATTTACAGCTGTTGTGAAACTAAGAGCAGTTTGCCGTTTTCTGCGTCAGTAAAGGAAATTACAATGCTTATTAGTTTCTTAACATAATGCTACATAAAGTATTGGAAATGGCACCGTAAGCTTTTACTTGCCACATATTTGGTGTACAAAAAAAATAAAAAAATAAATCTCTTTTTTGGTTTTTATGCAAAGATCCCCTTAAACCCACCAATGTGATGAAGGATAACCATAACTGACTAGCTCATTTCTCCTCAGCATTACTGTCTCTCTTGCTGCTTATGACTGTTGATTCAACAAAAACTGTGGCATTAAGCACGAATCAGCAGTGTGGGAATCTCCTGCAGCAGACTTTGAAGATCACCAGAATTGTACACAAGGAATCTGGTGACCTAATCAAGACATATGTGAGTAGACTACAGGCACAAAACTGCTCTACTTTACCAGTATACTGGCAGATATGCTTGTGCACTTATAAGCTATGTAGGCTGATTCCTTTTCTTTTCCCCCTTGTTTGCAGAAAGCCGCTCAAGGGGAAATGTCAGAGCTCTTCTGCAAGGTGTCGGTGAACGACATCCCTGATCCCAACATCTCTGGGCTGGATCCCCCAGCAAGGATAGCAAGCATCTACACGCATCTCCAAGCTTTCCTCCCACATTTTAAACGTGTATACAAGCAGCAGACAGACTTACAATCGCCTGGCAGCCCTCTCCTGAAAGAGCTCACCAGAGTCTGGGGTCGCACTGAGAGTCTGGCCAGTTTCATGAACACATTTTATCAGAGTCTCTTCCCAAACCTGCCCATACCTGAGCCGGCAGGGGGGCCGACAACACTACCACCAGCTCAGAACGTCTTCCAGCAGAAGGTGTACGGCTGCGTGGTCCTGAAGACCTACAAGGATTTCATGTCAAACGTTTCCAAAGAACTGAGGAATCTAAAAAGCAAAGTGTGCACGAAGAGGACACCAATCAATGCATTCTGAAGATGACCAGAAGGTGGCCTTACACAGTCAGTTTCCTGAGAAAAACAAATGTAAGTGTAAAAGTGGCTGGAGTGTCAATGCAAGCTTATTTATGGTATTTAATATTTATTTTCTTTTGTGTTAATTGTCATGCTGTTAAGGAAATGTTATGTCCATGCAATATGTATTTAATTTGCAAAATGCCATTGGGAAAATCCTGTGTTGATGATGTAAACTTATTTGCGCTACACACAACAATTAAAAGAATACTTTGCATCTGTACTATGTGGTCAGCATCCATTTAATCATTTTTGTCAGAGACCATCTGAAAAAAAAAAAAGCATGGAGTTTAATACAATACTGGTGCCTACTTCATGGCAACAATCTAAGATAAAGTGATGTTTCTACAATAATAATTCTTCTTCCTTTGCTTCTGACAAGTTAAGATGGAAACAAAAAACATTGCAGCTTGTGATCTGCACAGAATCAGTCCATCCAGAGGGGTTAAAAGAAAATCAGGAAGCTGCTGAGACGCTGACTGCGTGATATCAACTCTGAATGACGCATGTGTTCAAAAGAAGGCTGCATCAGATAGGAAAGATTTCATGAAACTGGCGGGCTGTCTGGCTAGTCACAAGGTGTGGGTGTGTGTGGTTCAGATAATAGTTGTGCACTACATTAATAGTGTGTGCTGTGTATCCTTGTGTGCCTTAAAAAGAAGAAACTGCAGCTACAAAAAGGAAATGTGTAAGTATACACCCTTTGTAAACCCCCCCCAAAAAAAAACCAAAAAAAAAAAAAAAAAACCCACCACACAGATAATGAACAGGTTCTCCAGAGATGTCACCTCTGTACACAGTGACAATAAGGATATATGCTGGAGTGAAGTAATTCTTAGCTAAACTTTCCTCAGGTCACAAGCTGTCGGGAAACTGGAAGTAGAAGGGGGATTCACTCTGGGTCATGAATCAAGTTCCCTCTTATAACTCTGGCTTATTTAAGGCACAAACACAGAGGGTACCTCAGGGCAACAGTCATTCTCCAGTCTACATTGTAGTCAAGTTGTTCCGAAAATATCTCTTGAATCCCCCGATTAACCCACGACTACTGCCTACTGGGTGGAAATCAGTAGTGTCTGTTATTTCACTGACACACAGGTCATGCTCAGCAGACATGGTGACGACAATGTGGGACCACTAAAACACTGAAGCCTTCTTAAATTAGACGTCACCAAACAGAAGCGACAAGTATCATCACAAGTGCAGCTTTGTGAAGTTAAAGGCCAAAGTTGCACAGTGACATATGCTTCTGTGGCAGATCGGTGAATCTACACGAGTAATGATAAAGTTTTATTATCTGAAGCATCTTCTATAGATGAAGACACAAGTTACCACAAGAGAAGCAGGTGCACGGCCATGATCATTTTATATGCTTTGACATGGTTTGACCTGTGGGGGGCAGTATGGACCAGGGGTTCAAGTCATTTAAAGTCATGATGCACCACTGCAAAAAACATTTCTAAGACTAACATCCATTCATGTTAACAAACTAGGGTTGTTTTTTTTTTAAAGGTATTTCAGTTATTTTTCATATTTTAAGCCCTTTTGGTGTTGTGACAGTAGAGCTACAGACACATGGGGAGAAAACAGGATGAGAAAAATCAAAAGAGGTCATTTTTCAGCCACACTTAAAATAGGGATACCTTGGTTATTGTATGTGGTTTATACTGTAAACACTCAGCCACCAGGAAAAATCTGACTTCCTATTTTATGCGTTCCACTTTCCTAAGTTGCCAGCTATTTTTTTTAAAGTCTTGCTTTCTAGGATTGCAAACGTAAGATTTTATTCCCCGATTTTAAGTTCCTCGTTAATGAGTAAAGCTGTAAAATGATGCTTTTGTACATCAGAACGTCACAGTCTCACACGAAGCCCGTTAGCTTACAGACACCAAACAAGGTTTCTCTTTGATCTCTGACTAACCTTGTGTTGTGACGTCTTTTCATCATTAAAGAGAAGTTGCCAAGTATAAGTATCGGAAGGAAATTCTATACCACAGACAAAGCAATTAATGAAAACCATTTCTATGAGTCATCCATTCTCAGGGTACGTTGACTTTTCTGAGAAATCCTGTGATCACTTTAGTTCCAACATTTAATGTAACCAGACTGTTTCCCTCTACAGCCAGTTATCATAAAAGGGAGTAATGACCTCTGCATGACGAAGCAGAATTGACATGAAAAGGGGTTTGACTTAAATGAAATTCACATCATGAATTTCTTCTTAAATGTTAAACCGATTCTGCCGTGAAGCATTTATTCATGCAGAACAGCACTCCCATTTCCTGTTATCAAGTATCCACATCATGAACTGAAGTCAGGACAGTTTCATCGGGTCATTTATTGTGCAAGTACAACATGAAGAGCATGCACCAAGAAGGTTCATGTTTGTGACATTAATAAAAGGCTGTTGTCTTAATAGAGACATATCCAGATACATTTAAAGACAGATCTTTATATCCCTGACTACTGAGACTTATTGATTTATGGCAATAACATTTTTAGATGTTTATCAAGCATCCATACTTGCATGCATAGAGTCATATTGTTGGTTAGCTAGCACTGGATATTTGATTAATATTGCTTTGTCCAACTGCTAGAAGTGCGTAGTAATTATCTCAAGTATTGCTAACAGTCAGATTACTTCAAATACATCCAGCATGTGTATATATATAGTCTTAGGATTTGCATAGTTATTCAAACATGAATAAGGCTTATATTCAGTGCGAGCAATAAACTTAAACAGACAATACAGTGAAAACGTCATTTTGCACCTCATGGTTCAGCATACCGACCTCACTTACACAAAGTTGTCGTGTCCATATTCAAAAAGCGAATGATCATTCTCGATTCAATTTCAAATCTTTCCAGCAACTGCAAAACACAGATTTACATTCAAACCTCAGTTATTTAGTACCAGTTTCCAATTTAAATGCAAACTGATCAGTTAAAAGAAAGTTAAAGCGTACACATATACTCATCAGCCACTTTTTTAAGGCACACCTGATCAAATGCTCGTAATAACTATGGCAGCACCTCGGTGCTTTTAGGCATGTAGATATGGTCTACAGATTGCATGGGTTCACCAAAAACCAGACAAAGGACTGGAAAAGCGTCGCCCGGTCTGATAAGCCTAGATTTTGTCCATGACATTTAGATGGTGAGGTCAAAATTTGGTATCAATAACATGAAGTGCCTCGTACCGACAGCTCAAGCCTCTGATGGTGGAATAATGTTGTTGTGGGTATTTTCTTGGCACATTTTGGTTCCCTTCATCGCAGCTGAGTAACATTTAAGCACCACAGAGCCCCTGAGTATTGTTGCTGACCATATCTACCACGGTGTACCCATCTTTCAGTTCTTTTCAGACTGGTTTCCTGAACGTGACAATAAGTTCACTGTACTCAGATGGCCTGTACAAAGAGTTAAGGCCATCCTTAAGGCAAACCAAACAGAAAACTAGCAAAGTGTACCTAACAAAGTGACCAACGAGTGCATATTGTTTAATAATGTGCATTACAGTGGGGCAAAAAAGTATTTAGTCAGCCACCGATTGTGCAAGTTCCCCCACCTAAAATGATGACAGAGGTCAGTAATTTGCACCAGAGGTACACTTCAACTGTGAGAGACAGAATGTGAAAAAAAAAAAATCCATGAATCCACATGGTAGGATTTGTAAAGAATTTATTCGTAAATCAGGGTGGAAAATAAGTATTTGGTCAATAACAAAAATACAACTCAATACTTTGTAACATAACCTTTGTTGGCAATAACAGAGGTCAAACGTTTACTATAGGTCTTTACCAGGTTTGCACACACACAGTAGCTGGTATTTTGGCCCATTCCTCCATGCAGATCTTCTCGAGAGCAGTGATGTTTTGGGGCTGTCGCCAAGCAACACGGACTTTCAACTCCCGCCACAGATTTTCTATGGGGTTGAGGTCTGGAGACTGGCTAGGCCACTCCAGGACTTTCAAATGCTTCTTACGGAGCCACTCCTTTGTTGTCCGGGCGGTGTGTTTTGGATCATTGTCATGTTGGAAGACCCAGCCTCGTTTCATCTTCAAAGTTCTCACTGATGGAAGGAGGTTTTGGCTCAAAATCTCACGATACATGGCCCCATTCATTCTGTCCTTAACACGGATCAGTCGTCCTGTCCCCTTGGCAGAAAAACAGCCCCATAGCATGATGTTTCCACCCCCATGCTTCACAGTAGGTATGGTGTTCTTGGGATGCAACTCAGTATTCTTCTTCCTCCAAACACGACGAGTTGAGTTTATACCAAAAAGTTCTACTTTGGTTTCATCTGACCACATGACATTCTCCCAATCCTCTGCTGTATCATCCATGTGCTCTCTGGCAAACTTCAGACGGGCCTGGACATGCACTGGCTTCAGCAGCGGAACACGTCTGGCACTGCGGGATTTGATTCCCTGCCGTTGTAGTGTGTTACTGATGGTGACCTTTGTTACTTTGGTCCCAGCTCTCTGCAGGTCATTCACCAGGTCCCCCCGTGTGGTTCTGGGATCTTTGCTCACCGTTCTCATGATCGTTTTGACCCCACGGGATGAGATCTTGCGTGGAGCCCCAGATCGAGGGAGATTATCAGTGGTCTTGTATGTCTTCCATTTTCTGATGATTGCTCCCACAGTTGATTTTTTCACACCAAGCTTCTTGCCTATTGTAGATTCACTCTTCCCAGTCTGGTGCAGGTCTACAATACTTTTCCTGGTGTCCTTCGAAAGCTCTGTGGTCTTGGCCATGGCGGAGTTTGGATTCTGACTGTTTGAGGCTGTGGACAGGTGTCTTTTATACAGATGATGAGTTCAAACAGGTGCCATTCATACAGGTAACGAGTGGGGGACAGAAAAGCTTCTTACAGAAGACGTTACAGGTCTGTGAGAGCCAGAGATTTTCCTTGTTTGAGGTGACCAAATACTTATTTTCCACCCTAATTTACGAATTAATTCTTTACAAATCCTACCATGTGGATTCATGGATTTTTTTTTCACATTCTGTCTCTCACAGTTGAAGTGTACCTCTGGTGCAAATTACTGACCTCTGTCATCATTTTAAGTGGGGGAACTTGCACAATCAGTGGCTGACTAAATACTTTTTTGCCCCACTGTATGTGTACAAACCTTGAGGAAGTGCTCAAATGTGATGCCCTCATAGAATTCATCAGGCTCCTGTGTGCCAGAAAGTGAAGTTGTTGACTTTATCCAGACACCTTAATGTTATCTTGAGATGCTTTAGCTTACATACCATGTGACCCACTGAAATACTGGCCACCTCCAACATGGCTGCATCAGCAATGCATTTGGCTGTTTCCTTCTCCAGTGTCCCACTCCGAGATAACAGCTCCTCCACCACCTGAACAGACGTGAACAACAGCTGAAGTAAGATATCACTTCTGTAATGCTGCAATCGCATCATCCTGTCTGTTACTGGCAGCCAATCAGTTGCGTTGGAGGAAATTGAGCTAATAACCCCAGCACTAGAGTTACATGTAAAACACAAAGATAATTTACTTTTACAGTCAGTATTTTTAAACAGCTTAAAAACTCAGTTGAGAATGATCATAAACTTAAGGTGACTGTGCACGATCATTTCTTCTCCCGAGCTTACATGTCTGTATTCCTCTAGAGTTATTATCCCATCGTTGTCTGTATCGTGCATGTTGAATAAAACTGCAGAAAAACAAACAAACGCAGGTTTGACTTTGTGTCATCTTCAGGTAAAAGTCAAGCAGTCGAGTTCATGCGATCTATACTGAGACGTACATCTCAGTTTCTCTCTCCTGGTCTTTCCACGCTGCTCTTCTGTCATGTGCGCCGATGGCGGCCTAAAATGGGACATGACCACCACGAACTCTTCAAAGCCAATCTCCTGAACTTTTCCCTCGCCATTCTGATGGAAGTTTCTGAAGAAAACAGCAAATCAGATGCTCTCAAATGCACTGACAACAACTGATACATTAAATCTACAATTTCTTCCATCATTTTTCATCCTAAATGTAAGAATTGTTTATGATTTTGAAAAATACAAGTAAAATGATTAAAAGCAATGGTTAATTACTGTACCTTCTGTCAAAAAACGCCTCTATGATCTGTGCGCGGATGGGATTGAACGCTAGGTCGTCGATTTCATTGAAATGATCTCTCCTGAGGGTTTAAAATAGACTTTCAGGAGTAGCTCATTCATAAGAGACACAACCGTAGAATCCTGTAGAGCAGGTTTCCCGCTCCAAAGAATATTTGTTTCAAGAACAAATGAAATATCAGCTTACCGTAGAGTCTCTTCATTGTGACTCAGCTGCTTAAATCTTTTATGCAGAACTCCAATCTGTTCAAATGAAACTGAGAAATAAGACGGAAACTTTAGGACAAACTACCTGTAAAGATTGCACACCAAGATTAAGTTCCACTAAAATGCCAGTTCAGCTGTCCACTTTCAGCTTTCAAAGCAGCTAATTTGGATATTCACGTTTCATGTAAAACAGTTTGGTTTGCCTCTCATCTCTCACACTCACCTGTTTAGAACATACAGGTGAAACCATAAGGTCATTTAGGAAAGTAGAAAACTGGAGTTTCAGCTTTTGGGTGTTTACTGTAAATGGCTGCTGTCAAAGCTTTCAATAGAGTCCGATCTATTATTAACAACACCTCTCTTTGCAAACCGGGTAAAGTTCCACTTCCATTCACTTGCACTTTAAATTATTCATCTGTAATGCACCACAACTACTGGTTTATCTTATACACAGTGATGACTAACAGGTAACTGAATGGAAACACCAAATGTTGAGCATTACGTTGACATGGACGTATTTCCCCTTTAAGACTGCCTTAAAGTAAGAATTAATTAAAATGTTATTTCCGCCGCAGTGAGTTCCTGTTTTTGTTTTGCATTTTTTACGCAGGCTGATTCTACACGTCTGATTGAAAATGAAGCATTTTCAAGTAATGCAAACAACAGCCCGGTGATGACTACTCACAGCCCGTCTTTTCCGCCAGATCACTATATTCTGGCCGTCCAGGTGAGGACTGTAGTGCACCCATTGCTCCAAAAAAGATCTTCCCTGGTCAGCCCGCTTTTAAAGGGAGCACAGAGGAGTCTCACATGAACTCAGAGTGATTCAAAGCGGATTTCGTGCTTCCAGATGATCCATATCCACCTGTGTGTTTCTGTGACAGAGCCTGCTCATCTGACGGCTCTTTTCCCCCTGCGTGCTCGCCAAGCAGGTTTCATCCTCTGCAAACAGCGCATGCCACTTCCGCAACGATCGTCTCGATGACGACACACTCTTAGGAACAACAGGGTGCACTTTAAATGACCAGTTTTACATATTCAGAGGCCGCGTGTGAGGGTTTGCCATGAAGTGCAGAGTAAGAAAAAATAGACAAGTAGCCTTCACATACTGTAGCGATTTTTTAAATATATTTCCAGACAGGCTTTCTTTACTTTTGAATACTACTGTACATCTGCCCTTTGCACAGGTGGATGGATCCACATGTATAAACCCACCTGTTGCAACCAGAGCAGCCCTCAGAACATAGTTGCACACCCAGCCTAATTTTAAATATTTCCATAATCATGAGCATAACATTTATTGTGTTAAACTACCAGCAACATCCCACTTTAGGAACCTGAGTTAATCAGCTCTAGAGAGAAATCTGCTTTAAGTTACTTTCAGGAAAAAGTTTAAAATAACCTACTTCAAACTGGGAGTAAATGGCTGTGTGCACAATTATTAGGCAAGCTGTATTTCTGAGGATTAACTTTACTCTGAACATCTGCATTTCATTTGGTCATTTCAAAATGTTAATTAAAATCCAAAATGGATACCCCATCTCAGTTGTTTATTTTCATTAGTTAAAGTGAGAATAATAAAAACAAACAACTCTGTAGAAAACCCCTGTGATTTGTGTATATAGACTGTTCCACGGACCCCCTCTAACCACTGCTAAGATGGTACATTCCTCCCATCCCTCGTTTGTGTTTGCGCTGGTCCACCTTGATAGCGCTGGTGGAGCTGGGCTGTTGTACTGAACATGTGTAGTGCGTGAATGATAAGTAAGTGCCTTGTATTTGTTTGTTCTATGGTTGTAACTTATCATATACTTAGCTATGTACATTGGGTGATGCTTAGTAGAGTTTTCCAGCTGTTCGTGTAGCCACGAGACACTGTATATTCACGCTGATTTGACCAAAATGGCGCTACCCTTGTGAACTGAGCTGCCCAAAGTAAAGATGGAGTCTATCCCTGTGCAGCAGCCCATTTGTGTCCACCAGGAGGTGGTGTTTAGTCATTTCTGTTCAACCTTTTCTGTATTATTTAGACCAGTTTGGTTGACTTTAATTGTTTGCTAATTGTAATTTCTGTTATTTTACAGAACCACACACACACATATACATATACTCACACGAATTCACTTCTGGAGATGTTTGGATTAAAAGAACCCTAATTATCATTGCTGTGGACCCTCTCTTTCATCATATAAGTCACCTGTGCCTTCTGACCGAGGATAGGAAAATCCTGCTGTAATTTGCCAGTCTATTAAGCACACACATGTCCAGTTCAAACTCTAAATTTACAAATAAATATTTCTGATATTAAAAAAGAATTCAGTGGGGGCTGTTTTAGCTCAGTGGGTGGGCAGGCGACCACATGCCACATGGCCAGAAAGCAGTGGCCCTTTGCTACATGTCTTCTTCGCTATAATAAACCCAAAAATGCAAAAAAAAAAAGAAGCAAAAAAAAAAAAAAAAAAAAAAATAATAATAATAATAATAATAAGAAGAATGATATGATAGATCAACAAACTGATAAGTCCATCTATTGAAAATCAACCTTTTTGTGCCACAGCAGCAACAGCCTCCCAGACACTGTTTAGAGCCGTGTGCTGTGTTCCTTGTGTCTTGTTCAGTGGTGATTGTGTTTTAGCCTTCCTTGTCTTGGCCATATCTGTGAGCACTGAATCTACCACTCCAGGTAGGGTCTAATTCTGGAATATGATAGCTTCACGTTTGATTGTTCTCAAAACTTGGGTGTTTCTTGCAATTCTGTTGACTGTTTGCACCAAAATGTTTGATGGTTCTGTCATTGCACCCCAATATCTTTGCACTTTCAGGAGTGCTGCATCCTTCTAAAAGACTTCTGACATTTGTTGCCATTTTACTGTCAGTTAAATCTTCCTCTTCTTTTTTTTAAGTCCATTTTGTCTGAGAAAAAGAAGCCACCTAATAATTATGCACCCCTTGATATGAGGTGTTGGTCTCCTTAGGCAGTACTCTCCGTCATTGCACAAACACACATCACCTGATGTGCTTAAATCAAATAAGTGTTCATGTTTAGAGTATGAAAGCTTAGAGTATGAAAATATGCATAAAAATTGTCAAAAGATATGTGCAAAATACTCACTTGTCTAATAATTGTGCACAGTGTGTAGACCTGTGACAGCTGGGATAGGCTCCAGCTCCCCACAACCGTGACCAGGAGAAGCGGTCACGAAAATCCAACATCAGGTGATTTTTCTACTGGAATTCCCCTCATGTTCATACAAAACGCTATTCAAAGGATTGGTGGGAGGAATATCAAGGTCTATGCAGGGACATTACACCAACTGGGGTTGCTCAGCTTCTTAAATAACATGGTCCAACTTCTCTGAACAGTTAGTGTCTGTCACAGTTCATGAAAAGGAGTCAGAGGCAGGACACACCTAATACAGTTTCAGAAGGTTTTAATGAGCAACTCGTGATCTCATAACAAAAATAGACAAAAGATCTTGTTTTTAACTGAATGTTCACTGAACACTGGGTCAGAGTTTAGTTGCTATAGCAGTTACGAAGACAGGATTTCTTCAGAAGCAGAATATTCAACTCTAGCTTGTTATTTAATAAAGATAAGTCTTCCGAAATTGTCTCAAAGGCAGAATTTTTATTCAGGTAAGCAGCTAGTTAGTTAACACTGAAACGCCAAGTGTATCATATTTTATTCATGAGTTTTGGAGACCTCTACATCATCAGTGCAATTTTGTTTTTAACCCCGACCCAAATATGTGTTATCGCTTGTTTGAGATTAACAAATCTTGAGCATAAATTAGACAGAAATACCATATTTGCAGAAATGACTCAAAAACTCATATATACAAATTGATCCTTTGACACAGGATCTACTTTAAGTTTGTTTGTTTCCAGAGTGTGCGTGAGAGAGATGGTCAGAACAGTACAAGAGGAAGAGACAGATTCTTGGAAGACTCCTGAGATCTGAACTGGTCTCAAAGAAAAAAAATCATCTGTGCTTTTCACAATGTCATAATGCATTTACGGGGTCATATCATTTTGGTTCAGTCAGTTTCTGTAGCTCTGTAAAGTAACTCAATTACTTGAAACACTTCACAGACATAAACATAGTTTACCTGACAGTAAGTTACTGCCAAACTGATTTAAGCACATGTAGTTAATTACTCGTCAACAATGAATACATGTCAGGCTGACCTGTAGAAATATGTGTTACATGTTTACAGCGGTCACGTCTTTTTCCAGTTTCTTGTAACTGTCTAGTCATGTTGACTTAAAAGGACCAGAACAACCTCTCAATTTAACGCTAGTACCGTAGCCTTCATTTATATTTCACATTACACTTTTTAAATAGAAGCAGAATGATTCCCAAACAGTTTTGGGTTTTTTTCTTTTGCTCTTTAAGGACTTTCTTGTCGATGTTGTTACAAAAACCTGATACCCAGAGTTGACTCTTGATCCTGAGAAGACCAAAAACCACAGAAAAGTTGCTAAATGAACTTTGAGGTGTGGCTTCTGTTTAAAACTGTTGCGTCCTGCGTCAGTTCTAGCCTGGTTGAAATATGTTTACAGTTTGAATTCAGAGCCGAGTGGTGATCGCCACATGTGATGAACCAACTTTGATAACAACGAAAGAGCTGATAATCTGCATCCACTGTCAGATCCAAAAGACTCCCTCCAACACTTCTAATGGTTTCTTTGAACAACACCTGAAACAGAAACAAACATGACTGTATACTTACTGCATTGCATGTCTATAGTACTGTTAGTAGCATGCTACGCAAGAATGTCGTGGATCGAGCCACTCCTATCTGGCAAAACAGCTGCTGTGTGATCTTCCTGTCTGCGGTCATGTTTGAATGTTGCTAACCACAGATCATTCAACAATCAGCAATGATTTCCTGCCCTGTGTGAGTCATTAGAAGAGTGTGAACTCATGCTCAGACATGTAGGGAGTCTTTTTTATGCATCCTTCATAAGAAGCTGGGAGGAGTTCCAGGTTATTACAAGGGCATATCGTTCCATAACCCACATGATCTTGAAGGGCTCAGTCAGTAACTGTGAAGAAACAGAAGTCTTTTGTTTTGTTTCATGGAAGTGTGTTGTGAAAACAATGCAGTACAGTGGAAAAATGCACTTATACATCTGGTTTCTGGCACGCTAGATTTATAATGTATCTGCTTTGATAGAAAAAAAACGTTCATTTTCACATCATCATGACAAGCTGTTGATTAAAAACATGCAGTACTAACATGCACCATGTGGTGGCAGCCTTTTGCTAGCAATGGACTAAACTCTTGATTCCTGTGATTGTGTCCCCCCCCCCCCCCCCCCCCACAATCACTGTAAAGGTTGATTTTATTTATGTATTTTAGCATTAAGTGCATTTATGTCACACAGTGTTTACTCTTTATGTAAATTTGAGGCTTTTTCACTCACTCATATCTTCATATCTTGTCGTTCGCTCTGCATTAAATACACTGACTGCTTTGTTAATCACAGGCTACCGGTTTATTTTCTCTAATGTGTCAGCAAGTTGTTTTGCAGCTGTCAAGCCGTGAACTGTTGCGTCCTCGAGTCATGAACAAAAGCTGTCACTGCTGATGGTGAATCAATGGGCATCAAATGGACAAGAGCAACACAACTGAACTACCTGACAAAAAATATTCTGATATTTCTTGCTGCTAGCCTCTGTGCCACATTGGTCTTTGCTTGTTTTCTGACAGTGATGCAAACTGGAGGTCTCATAAATTCACTACATCTGTATTTCTCACAGCATCAAATGTCATCAAGTGTCTTCACAGTAGGGAAACTTTTAAAATTTTTAAGCCCCTATAAGTTATTAAATTACTGAAGGTATTGAAAGATTGAATGATACCATAGCATGAACACTGGGTATTTATCAGATCCTAGAAAATGTCATCAGCTCCTTGTCAGAGGACTCAAGGCCAAGTGTGTGTGATTCATAAAATGCAAACAACAACAAATGTGCTCAGATTGATCAGTCTGGGGTTGCTAGGAGATCATTTGCTGACTGTATGTATGTGAAGCCACTTGCTACTCTGGTTTATGGCTCAATCTCACTAAAGTAAAAATAAATAAATCTGTGGTTTCTAGGTGATTACACTGGATTTTCTTGCTGTCAAGGACTGATTGCAAGTAGGGTGTTGTGTGCTCAGTAGTTTGATCGCAAGGTGATTGCACAGGTTGGAGGCAACCTGTCTCCAAACAGTCTCTGGTGTAACAGAGCAATTATTTGTCTAACTTATAAACGCAAACAGATTGTGATGCATCTCTTTACAATAAGGGACTCGACTCACCTTGTTGCCACATGTTTGTGTTCTGGTTATATTGCTGCATAAAAACAAGGTTGCCAAATCAGAATCAGAATCAGAATACTTTATTGATCCCTGGGGGAAATTATTTTTTGTTACAGTGCTCCATTATAAACCAACATTAAGACAAGACAGACAATACACTAACTAAGAATAGTACAATATATACATATATATATACATACATACATACATACATAAGTCACTCATAAATAAATAGCTGAAAAAGAAACATGTGTAGTTGTAGCAGCAAACAGTGTGTTAAGTGGATGCGTTGTACAGGGAGATGGCCACAGGCAGGAATGATTTCCTGTGTCGTTCAGTGGTGCTTTTCGGTAATCTCAGTCTCTCACTGAACGAGCTCCTGTGACTGACCAGCATGTCATGGAGTGGGTGGGAGGTGTTATCCAACATTGTCTTTATCTTGGACAGCATCCGCCTCTCCGACACCACCTTGAGGGAGTCCAGCTCCATCCCCACAACATTGCTGGCCTTACGGATTAGTTTATTGAGTCTGTTGGCATCTGCGACCCTCAGCCTGCTCCCCCAGCATGCAACAGCATAGAGGATCGCACTGGCCACAACAGACTCATAGAAAATCCTCAGCATTTTCCTGCATATGTTGAAGGACCTCAGTCGCCTCAAAAAATAGAGACGACCCTTCCTGTAAAGTGCTGTGGTGTTTTTAGCCCAGTCCAGTTTATTGTCAATGTGTACTCCAAGGTATTTATAGTCCTCCAAATACTGCCGATTTTCCACCAAACTGCCTTCCGACAGCAGCTGTGTCACTACTTATGGAGGAATTTCTGTTTCAGACTTTTTTTTTTTGCTGATTTATCACAGTTCTTCCCTGTATTATCACAAACAAATTGAACACAATTGCCAACTTGACCAAACTCAATCACAAACTGATAGCAGACTGACTCTGTCTTACTCCCTTTTGAAGATCGGAGCTAACTGAGTTTCTTTTTCTATAAAAGTGACAATAATTTTGGTTTAGCCATGGTCTCAAACCACCGTTTCCCCTAGTGTGACTGTAGTGTTAAAAAGTTGCTCTATACATGAAGGTTATCATTATTTGTTCTTATAAAATTCAGCTTGTATTAACAGGGTAGGCAGAAAACAGTTTCTCTGTATAACCAGAAGAAGTTAGAAGTTATTTGCCCACAAGTAACCATTCCCATAGTTTTTAAGTCTGTTGATTTAGCTATGGCCTGTTTCAATGAATAGTAATAAAGTCCTTAAAAAACTGAGGTTTAATTCTCTAGTCATCGGTGATGTTTGACAGCTGAGAGTAAAATTGGATGTTAGGAGTTTACCAAGAGAATAAATGAATGTGTTCATTTTGAATGAATGTGTTCATAAATGAATGTGTTCATTTATTCTCCCTGTGCAGGGGAGTTGATGCATCTCATAGTGAACAATCAATCAGGTTTGGAGAACAAACAAAACAATACATTGCTTTTCTTTATCAGTCTCTGCCCTTGAAATTGTCTCACTTGCTGTCTGCTGTGTTTGTGTGTCTTGTAAGTATTACCGAGCACACTACGTTTGATGGCTTGAAATTGATTTGAATAAAGTCGGGGGGGAAGGGGCGGGAAAGCGCGGCCAAGGAGAGAGGGCAGGCTGCTCCTGCTTTGCATGCACGGGGGCTTCTGTGGGAGAAGGAGTTGACAGGGCGCCGCAGTGCTGCTTCCAGCTCTCAGACAACAGCTGCTCAGAAAGAGGAGACGTGCTGAGGGTGATGCGACATGTCTCGCTCTTTTTCCATCTCTCTTCTCACCTGTCTGCCTCTTCCTTTCACCAAACAGACATGCGCCAGACACGCGTGCAACACACTGTCTTCCCGACATTCACACAAATACGTCGTCACGGTCGTGAGATTCATAAGAAATTGGCAGGGTGCCTACACACACACAAAACCCTCAAAATAAACCAGGTACAGCCGAGTTTTGATGGAATATGTTATTTGTTCCTCTCACTTGGACAGGTGCTTATGAAGAAAAATCATCAGCTCTTTAATGGAAATTAAACCGTCCTCCTCAACCGATTACCAATTGCTGCTGATCACAGATATTCAAAATGACAAGCTGTTCAATGAGCATCACAAATCCATGTTTTGTATTTATTTATCTTATTTGGTTACTTGACAGCTTTTGATCATTTCCCACCAGCAAGGAAAGGCAAAACAATTCCCGCGGAGTGATTTTTCCACACAGCACAACACTCTTATCCCTGTTGTCACCTTCCGACCTTGGTCCGTTTTCCACCCTGTGCAGACAAAAGCTCACTAAACATAAAATATTCTTGTGAAATCTTTGGTTGCCTTAAAACAAGAGAAATTAATTTCATGTAATTGAGTACAAGACATTGATATATATGTATAAATAAATGTGTGTGTGTGTGTGTGTGTGTGTGAAGCTGGCTGCACATTGCACATTAATTTAAATGGATGTGAAACAAGAGTGTGTATGCATTTTCTTTCTTTGGGTACCTTTTAATTACTTTCATATCTTTGGAGGTGACCCAGTTCTAAAATCAAAATGGGCTAGTTGGGGTGGGGTGCTGTGAATTGAGTCAGGAATAATTAAAGTATCTCATGAGAAGGATACTAACAGAAAACCCTCCTGTTTCTGTGGCAGGAAACATTCATCGCATTTCTTTTACCAAATCCAAGATTCTGTGTCCAGCGTGGGAATGATAATGCTTCTGTTGCTGCTTTATTACTCCTTCCAGTAAAGCCGGAAAGTAATTTCGTGGCTGTTTTTTGTGTTACTTTGGAATTGATAGCACATAAAAGGACAGAGAGATGTGCTCCCCCCCACCACCTTTTTTTTTTCTTTTTTGCCCTTGGTTTGTCAATAAAGAAAAGGAGCAGGGATTGCAGAGGTGTGGACAGGGCATGCTCTGATCTCCAGACAGAAAGAAATCAATTTCAGAGTACAAGCTGTTCAGAGACAGGCGGAGATGACAGTAAAGTCACACTTGTCCAACGGTAAGGTTGTAGAAGTTTGACAGTAAAGTTTAAGTCATTACTTCTTGATCAAAAAGATTTAAAATAGGAATTGTATCCATCTAACATCTTATCCATCTTAGCACTGAAGCTAATTAGGAATTGAAAACAGAAAATTGAAAAGGATCTTTCTAAGTGAACACAAATGGTCTTTTCCCTCATCTTACTCGGGTCAGAGAGAAGAAACAAGCACTTAAGTGTCTGTTCTGGGTCGTCCACCCAGTTGGTCATGCCTGAGGACACCTCCAAAGCGAACTTGGCATTTTCATTTGTTACCTGAGCCACCTTCATGTGTAGCTCCTCGCAATGCAAAGCAGGACTGGGTTGGCGCTGAGGTTTTTGCAGAACTACTGAGATCTCTTTGAGGAGAACCAGTCACCCGGTGGAGAAAACTCAAACTCATTACGGCTGGTTGTATCTGCAATCTCAGTCTTACTGTCACTTTTCAAAGCTTGTGAACACAGGTGAGCATTTGAATGAAAGCCGACTAATAAATTACATATATTACATTCAAAGCTCAGCGCTCGCCTCACCTCCTCATTCTCATACAAAGCCTGGCAGCAGTGCCCCCTAACTGATCATCAATCTCACAATCCTTTGTACCATAACTCTACAATATTTCACCTGAGCTCCTCCACTTGTGGCAGCTGCTCCTTTCTTGTCTAGAATTTAAAAAAGATGTGTCCTTTATCACATTCAGCTTCATATTTCGCTGTCACTCCAACAAAACCCAAAGGGAAAGATCATCTCCAAAAAGTAGAAAATGCAATTAAAGTGTCAACAAATGCCAAGTGTCCCACATTTGCATTTAATTTGCATTTGTTTGCACTTTTTAAAGAAATGTTTTTAATCTTCTAATTTAATTGTTCCTTTCTACCAACTGTAAAGAAAAAGTTTTCAGCCCTTACCTGTCGCGCTTTCTATAGTTGCAGATTTAGCCCTCAAAGGTTGACTTTGTCGGATGAAGCGACAGCTGTCTGATTTTATCGTGCCTTAGCTATGTTAGATTAAAAACAATAACACGGGTCTTCTTCCCCATTTAAACCTAATCAAATCTTCAGCATCTGACAATCCCCATCACAGAGAGACAGCGGCGCATTATTTACAGAGGAGAGATGCAGTCCTAGTATTGTAAGGAGAATATTAGACCAGACTTTCATTGAAAGAATCGATAAATGCATCACTATTAGCATGCAAACACACTTTTAAACATAAAGATAAACCCAAATGTTGCAGTTATATATTGTGATAAAACACTACCTCACATGTATCTCCAGACTTTCCTTGAAATAGCAGCAAGAAATACGAGTGCTGCATTTATTCTGATACTAATTGTTTCAAATGTGCTATTTGTCTGCACTTATTATTTCTGGGTCACCGTTTACAAAGTGTTTTGGTCTCCTGTGGTAATGTGATTAACTTATATAGGCTAATGTCTTATTTGTCAGTTTAATAAACACCAAGTTCAGCGAATGATATTTACTGCCCTATAAGGAGCAATAAATATTGAGCCCCTGCCTTACTGAAAGGCAAAAGGAGAAGATTTTTAATTTGGATATATCCAGCTTAAACTAGATAAATGAATTAAATTACTACTTATTCTTCCACATACAAAACTGAAAAATGACTCCCAAAAACACTGGTAATTGTGTTATAAGTATTCCTTTTTGTAGCTGCATTGTTTTACCTTGTGTTAGTTTCCATCATATTCCCTCAAAATCTGCACAGCTTTTGATTTTGGCAGAAAAAAGACAGCAGCAGGTTAATCTGCTTTTCACTGGGTTTTAAATGGCAACATATTAGCTGGTTTGCTTAGAAATGAATTTAGGACTTTATCATGATTTGACATAATTAACATTAACACATTTTATGCTACTTTTTTGAACCAAAATAGCAAAACATCATCATCTCAATTGGCTGTGATGCAAAATATTTCCTCAATATTAATATGACAACAAATCAAAATATGCATCAATCAGAATGAATGCTGAGAAAGTAGCATCTTAGATTTCAGTATATGCGCTTGCAGTATGCATATATTTTAATATCAAAAGCAAGGACAGCTGTTCAAGCTCTAAGAGAGAGAATACTGAGTAGATGTGGGCTGTCACAGAGGTGGCGGACTGTATACTGCAGATAAATATGTGATGATTGGATGGAGCGCAGAAACCTGTAATTATAAATTACAGCCAACTCATCTGGATCAGGTTGTACCCTGAGTGTCCTCATTTGAATGCTGATTTTGTTGTGATTTTTATTTTAATGTCCAGATTAGCCTCCTCTGGTTTGAGTTGACCTCCAAAACAAATTCTTGAACTCTTGAAACTTTTGAGGCCGGTTTCCCTAAATAAAAATCAAGAATCACTTGAAGTCTGATTTGTTGACACCATCATAAAAACACACTTCATGTATGGCACTCTAAAATATTTGGGTTTTGATCATTCAGATGACTTTGAAAGAAGAAAGACTTCAGATCTGATCATAAAGACTTACAAGGATGACCAACAGCATTAAAGCCACCTGCCTGATGATGTTCCCTTATGTCAAAAATAAATAACAAGCCAGTGGGATACACGGTCCTGCTGGCCACTGCCTTCAGGCCATGATGTTTCCAGAGGGACTTGCTTGGTCCTGCAAGCAAGGTGGGTAATATGTGTGAAATAACATCCACCAACATACCAGGACACAACAGAATATTGTGTTATTATTGTGTTGTGATAAATAGACCATAAGACCATTTTTCACCTCATTCATCTGTGCTTTTAAAATTTGTGGACCAAAGATCTGTCTAAAGGCTTTAACATCACTCTCTGACACTGTTTATCGCCTGTCTTCATCCTGCAGAAATCCAGCTTGTCAGTCTTGGAATTAAAAACACGCTCTGCATCTAAATAGCATAAATACCAGTGTCGAGACTATGCTGCATTATTTAGATCTTACCAAAGGCACCCCATTGGACACCTCCAGCACCATTAGCTGGAGTGAAAACAAAACAGAGCTGCAGGATCTTAAGCTCAGCACTGAGAACTGCTGTTAGGTGTTGTAGTTGATAGGGTTGTTTACAACACATTATATATATATATATATATATATATATATATATATATATATATATATATATATATATATATATATATATATATATATATATATATATATATATATATATATATGGTGGACAAAAACAAGATATATATATATATATATATATATATATATATATATATATATATATATATATATATATATATATATATATATATATATATATATATATATATATATATATCTTGTTTTTGTCCACCCTTTTATTTTTTGTACTTGCTCCACGAGATAAGCTGTGATTACTTTTTAATCCCCAGCAGAAGAATCTGCTGTTAATTGATTAATTTTCTGAAAATTGCAGCATACAAAGACAATGGTGTTGTAATTATTTATTGGTCTGGTTTCTCTTTGATATTCTAACAAATATAACGCACAAAAACATATTCAAACATGGAATGATCAGTATGAGAGTAATGTCCAGTGAGATCCAGTTTTACCCTCTCCTTTTCTTTTTATCTGACCTCAGAAAGTAACCGCGTACTCATGTAAGCCTCCATCCAAATGCATCATCATAAGCCAAGGTCAACAAACAGTGACAGTTCCTCACAGCCACACCTGTCACTGAATAGACGCTATTTATCTGTATTTTTGCAGGAATGTAAACTGAAAGGTGCGGTATGAAAAACCTGACAGAAAAAACAGTTGTCAGTTCACATAAAACATCTAAAATTAAAACGCTTCATCATTTTGACATCAATATTTATTTAAATGGGGAATATTTTTCAGATCATGAATCATCAGGGTAATTTATTCTTTGCCGTTACTAAAGCAGATTCGACCGAGGTTTATTGTCTGTCTTTTTCCGGCAGAATTCCAGCATGTGGGAATTCCTCGGAGCAGTCAGGAGGAGCTTCAAAAGCGCTTTGCCCATTAGGGTATTCAGCTGGTTTCATCTTTGTCTTCCTCTTGCTCGGTTTTTGTTGCACGTGGGACGAGACACACTCACCAGGGTGGGAAGATTTTTCGTTTTAACGGATGCTGGTTAATCAGGAGATATATATTATATGTAATACTAAAATGAGTCACAACATTGAAGCCACATGCCCATTACTGTGCTGGTCCTCCTCATGTAATTCAAACCGCTCTAACTTGTCAGGGGGAGAGACACAGGACCTCTGGGATACCCTGTGGTGAGGTTTTGGTGGCACTGATCATGACCTGTTTCATTGCATCCCACGGATGCCTGATTGGACTGGGATCTCGGGAGTCTGAAGGCCAGGCCTTGGGCTTGGTGTCCTTGGGGAATGGTGCATGTCAATTTAGCATTCACATGAATGTCTGGACCTGAGATACATTTTATAAGAAGCTGATGGATGTTATTCACTCCACCTGACAGCGGTTTTAATTTTATACTGGCTGGTGTGTGTCCTGTTAGCTCGGGCAGTAAGTATAACCTAACTTTAGAGTTTCAGAAGCTTAGCTCATCCTTGCTCTGACTATTTGTGTGGTGTAAGAGGGCCGTCCTCTGATGTGTGTCCATTTAAAGCATCTTTACAGAACAGATGTGGTTTTGTAATTGCTGGACTGGCTTCAGTCAGAGAATTGGTTCAACTGAAAGATGCTGACTCTCATTTGAACAGCCCTCCATCCCTCCTGTACAGCATTTCATTTCTGTTTGTGACCTGTATCGCCTCCTTATTCACCTTCCTGCTCTGTGCGAAAGGATTGACATTCAGCGCTTCAGCAGGAAGGATGGGCTCTTGAGCAGCTGTATTAGGTTATCTTCAGCTCAGTCTCTCCCCAGGTCCCTGCTTAGTACTCAGAAAAGACCTGTTGTGTTGAGATACCGGCTTGTGTCACGCTGTGCTGTGGCACCGAGGTGATCAGCTGTATATTTACCTGCTGCATTGCAGTCAAGGTCAGTGGATTATGATGGCTGTAGCCCAATTCATGAGCATCAGGAGAGACCTGTGTGAGGTGAGGAGGAGTTGAGTGTTTATTTTACAGAGATCGGCTTTTGTCTGCGATGTCTGCCTTCCTGAACCGTAGACTGAGACAGATGGGGATTTAGTGATGGTTTTGAGCAAGTCTGCTGCAGAGTGACCATCCGTCAGGCTTGACAGGAAGTGTGTGTTGCTACAGTGATGATCAGCTCCCATGAGTCCTCTTGGCAGTTGTGATTGCCAATATTGTGCTTAAAACCCACAGGGCAGCTCTGGCAAGAAAGGATTTCTGAGTTAAATAGGAGGTTACATATTTAATAAGACTTGACTGAGTGTCTATGGATGACCAAATTTTAGTTTGCTAAAAGATGGATTAGAAAAGAAAGAAAAGGTCAACTGTTTATAGACTGTGCTTGATAGACCAGGGGTAACCTTTCATGTCATTGCTGACGTCTGTGGTGTTCTTGCTCCGTTCTTGCTCCAAATACAGATTTTAATTGTTTATCGGGGTCGTTGTTATTCAGTGACAGTCTGCGATGCTAGATCCATATTAAAGTGGCAGTAGGGTAATCGATCAAAGTATGTCGGGCAGCAGCATTTGACACGTGACATGCAAAAACCAAAACGTGACAGCAGCATATACAGCCCTGTGCTGCTTAAAAGGTTTTTCAAATTAGTTTCAAGAAGAGGCTTCAAGGAGAAAATTGTAGTGAACGTTCAGCTCTCTTGCATATGGCTTTACATCTGGCCAATCGGATTTGGCCAGCAGACACATGCAGCTGATCCAATGAACAGCAGCTTGATGTGTCTCCCCTCATAATTTTAAAGATCTCCCTAAAATGATCCAGAGTGTAAATCTGTTTCTTTCTTTCTGACTAAGCCTGTTTTTCAACTGTATCTACAATCAGACAATTTAATATGCTCCAGGTGAGAGAAGTCTTTATGCAAATATGATGCCATCTGTTCTTGTTTTACTTTCTTTCCTTGGATGAAGTATTTAACTGGTACCACACAGACTAAGTTAAAATCCCTCAAACAGAAATAACACTAACTATACTATAAATTTATTGAAACTTACAAAATCATTACATGGTTTCATCTTTATGGTCTAGAGCTGCAAAAAATTGACTTGCTCAGATAATGATTTTCTACTCAATTTGAGGACTCAGTCACACAAACTTAGTCCTTTTAACCAAACACACACTCAGACTCTGATGGATGCATTGAAAAAAATCTGGGTTCAATATCTTCACCGAGGATCCTTCGGCAATTTGCTAAACTCCTGGTTATGTGATATCTTTCACTTGACTTTTTCAAGGTTATTTCACTGCAGGCTCCAGCCAGATATCTTGCTTTTAATTGCATCTTGTAAGTCAGTCATGGTCATGTGTCACTGTCTCAGTGTCTAAGGCTGGTAGTGCTAAATGAGACCTGTGATGCTCTAAGATTAAATATCCTTGTCTGCAAGTAATGTTGATGCACAATGAATATTGTTGGAGAACCATGTAATATTTAGTGGGACGTTTGGGATGTTCATAGAAGGTTTTGTAGCAATGCACTGACTGGAATGATCACCAAATTTTGCTACATCTGCTCCAAACTTACATAAGCTAATATCTATTTTGTGTTTGTCTTTGTTTGATGTGAAGCAACTTGTGATTTGTACCTTGATAGATGCTTTATAAATGCACTTACTTACTCCCTGTAGTTTGTTGACTTTCAGTTTCCGAACACAAAATAAAAACGTATCTGTCTTGATAAGGCAGAACTGCAGGACACACTTGCTCCCACTTGTCCATCATGCGATCACATGACTTCACTTCTATTTGAAATCCAGTCAAACAGATGTTGCAACTGTACCCATAAAAACAGAGACTTCCTTCATTTAAATATATAAATATGCATATATACTGACTTTGATAAGAAGAAAAAAGACTACTCCGATCTCCACTTATTGTTATTATTTCTTACTTTTGCCATCAATTTCCCTCTTTATTGCTTCCAGGCCAAACACTTGTAGCCATCTCGTCCTGGGTGCATGAACACAAATGAACAGAAAACACTGAGAAATGCGACTCTTAAATTCAGTAAGTTTGATAAGTGTTTATTTGTTTTCTTCATGTTCACGCTTTGTGACCTTTACTTATATTTTAATTCTGTTATAGAAAACCAGCTGACATTTGATTTGATTTGGATTGCATTTGTTGATTTGGTTGCTTGTGCACCTTAACCTTAAATATGGATAATTAAACCACAACACTGTATGAATATTACAAATAAACCAATCCGTGATTGCAAAACACTATTTTTTTTGTAATTAAATTTTTTAGCCACACATATTTAAAAGTAAGTGTAATGCAATATTTAGACACTCAGTACATCCCCAAAATAATTCAAGGTAAAACAAATAACCAACATAAATCTGGGAACACTTGTTTTACCAACAAGTACAACAGAAAGAAATCTTTAAAAAATCAACATAATGAATGCAAATAACATGGGGACATAAACATATTAAAATGTTTAGCATACAGTGCTTGACAAATGTAGTAGACAACCTGCCACAACAAAATAAAAAACAAATATTTTAGAAGTTTGTCAAAATCTTGTTTAAAACTACAAAAAATTATTCATGAGGCAAAACTGGATTCATATTTTATACCTTAATTTGAGACGACACACTGAACCGCTATAACTAATTTTCTATTTTCTATTGCAGTAAATAACTGTAATTATGAATCTTAGTCAAAAAATAATTATGTGATTTACTAATTTTTCAGCTTTTTTCTAAAACATTAATTTTGAAAATTCATGGATAACTATACAACAAAATAATAAACAATTATATTTTATCATAAAAATGTCATTTTGATTAAACAGCTGGTGCATAATGGTGGATTAACCATTACAGACATGATTTTGGTAATCATTAAAACTCTTAATGATAGGGCACCTCTGGCATAAACCTAAAAAAATAGGACAGCAAACTTTTTTCAACAAGGAAAAAGAATCTGGGGTTGAATTATTTTGGCAGTTACAAACTTTGACGATTAGCATGCAATGCCTTCAAACCTTTGGCAGCTGCTTTTGATCACAAAGAAATTCCAAGGGCTCCTGCTGGGAGGAACTTCCAATCACCTTCACACAGATTGTTGAAGTGTTGCACATAACTGTTGTCTAATTTATATGCACAGAAAAACTCGGTGTTCACCGATGAACTCATCTGTGAGGTGTCTCTTTGCAGCTGGAGACTCGACTCAGGTGGTTGCCAGCTGGTTGTATTCTGGTTATATTTCTGCATTAAAGTAAGGTTGCAGTTAAATTGTCATCCTGTAGCAACTACGTCATTGAATTTCAGAATTTTTAATTTAGATCGGTGACATTCTGCCTGGATTCTAAACGTAAGTAGTAAATGTGAGTTTCTATTTATGGCTACAGATTTTAGCTGTTCACATATACATCACTGTTAATCGCTGTGTTATCAAAAAAGGTGTACGCGTTTGCCAGCTGGACTCCATATAACTAACAGCAGTTGATAGGAGGCCAATGCCATCTTATGCATGTTTTTTCACTGTTTTTATTCACCAAAGTTGCTTTGAAGACAGTTGTGAGTGGTCACAGTCTCAGATATTCAAGCAATGATGCAAATAATTTTGATTGTGCCGCTGTTTTCCCCAGTGTGAATGCACTGTTATGTGCTTCAGGAAGTCCATCTTACCATGCTAATTATAACTATTTATTATTAATTATAAGTATTCCACAAACTCCCTGCTAGAGAAAGTCTGCATTTTTGTACATCTGATGGTAGAAGAGACCGGTGTCCTGCTAAGCACAGCTAGGAAGATTTTGATTGACGCTTACCCAGAGAGTGGCTGATATTTTTAATTACTTGTTTCCAAAAAGGAGAAACAATAAGACGCTCTCGTAATCAATACAAAAATCCACCTGTTTTTTTGCACACTTCCAGCAGTTTTCGAAGTTCTTTTGAAGTTTAACTGGTGTAATATGAATAAATGTCGATCATTTTATGGGGTCTAAATTGACTGACATTCCAACTAATTCGATTTATTTGGTCCTATGTTTAATTTAAGATGTCTATCCCCTATCGTCTAGTAAATTTTCACAGTTACCACTCAGAGTGTTCGTTTTCATTTTTAAAAAGACCTGATGCTGATTGCACACCCCTGTTAAACTAGGGATGCAAAGCATTTTCTTTCTCTCTCTGTTATCTCTGAAACTCTACTCAGTTCTTTCATGCAGCTCTTCTCTGCTAAACAACAGTCCTCTTTAAGCTCTTGAAAGGATTGAAAAGTGCACATAACTCCAATCTTAACCTAACTTTAGTTCACCCTTTACCCCCAACACTTCACAAGGATGACAGAAATGACATTTTGTCTCATTAAGACTGACTTTCGTCCCCTGTGAGTACTGGACCATGCTCGACAAGCATCCACAGACTTACCGGTTAACTCATTCACTGTTCGTTATCTTGTCCCCCTTTTGTAGTGTTTTTGTAGTGCTGCCCAATCAATCGACTGAAAACATGCCACAACCTACCCTGAAAACAGTCTCTAACCAAGATTTCTCTGTTTCATGAGACAAAAAAAGTGTTTCGTGTCTCAAGGAAAATGATCTCAGTGGTGTCTGGATTTATTTTTAAAGTTTCCATTGTATACACTGTTCTTATCGTGCTCTGTACATAGACTTCCTCATAGTGAATGAAAACAATCAGAAGAGATGAGTAAAAAGAACGGCGCTGGCGATATTTTACAGGAAACTCAAACATCATGTCAGGTTATGTGTCACTGGGGACTTGTTATGCACAAGTACTTTGTCACTGGATGAGAAGCTTTGTTTACACACAGTTTATGATATACAGCTGCAAAAGATCACACAAATACACAGCACTCCCCACAACCTAATGCCTGTTATCTGCAGGCAACAGCTTGAAAGTTTGATCCCTGCGATTCTGCGTCACATCAAAGAGGAGTAAATAAAGGGAAATCACGGGTGGTGGCTTATTTATTAGATATGTCGTTCTGCGGTGTTTACTGTTCAGTCAAACAGGTGACAGAGAAGGATTTCTTGCACGGTGACAAGAGTGTTCTCCTGACTGTGTCATCCTGCTTTTAGTTTTCTAAGCAAGGCTTCAAGGATGGCCCTTCAACTATACAGGAGGAAAATCCACAGTGTGTGTGTGTCTGTGTGTGAGTAGGTAGAAGCACAGCAGGTTCTTTTATACATCAGGTTTCAATCTGGATTAAAAGCCCCCGCTGAAAAAGGACGATGGGTCTTTTTTTGGCATATTTAATGCATTTCATGAATAATTTCTCATTTTTCTTTAGGTGCGGAATACTTTTAGATAAAGCACTAAGGGAGAAAAATAAGAAACTTCTTTGTCATCAAAATTAGAAATGCTGTGTTGGCCAAAGCAATTTAGTTTACATTAGATGGGATTTACCTCGGGTAAAGTTAAATCAGTTGGAAGGATGTAATTTTTCACAAACAGCTCACACAGTAGCACACCAACAAAAATACTGGATATTTCTCTGTGCACCTTCTGCATTAAAATGGATAACACGGTTATCACTGAGATTTCCTGTCTGTATCACAAAGCATTATCTAAAGAAAACCCACATAGGCACATTAAACAAACACAACTAAAACTCCTTCAGCGTTTTCTCATTGATTCACTTTAGCATCTGATGGTAAGACCAACATAACCCACGGTTACAGAAAGAGGCAAATGTGAAATGAAGGGAAGTGCTTTTCTATTAAAGCCTGCATGTGCCCTAATAACATTAACTGTTGCCAGTTCTTGCCATAAGTCATAGAGGAAAAATTTTCATACGTGGAATATTTCTTTTTACATGACCATTTAATGGACAGCTCCACTCTTGTTTCATCTGTCCAAACAACGTTGTTCCAGACGTCTTGTGGTTTGTTCAGATCCAACTTTGCGAACCTAAGAGGAAAAGTGGCTTTCTCCTGTCTGCCCTTCCAAACAATCTAAACTTGTTTGGTCTTTTTCTAATCATGCTGCCATAAAGTTTAATAGTGAGTCTGAGGTGGAGCTCTTGGGGTTTTTTGCAGTTTCTCTGAGTATTGGACAGTCTGACCTTGGGGTGAATTTGCTGGCATGTCCAATCCTAGGAAGACTGGCAGCTGTCTTGAATGTTTTCCACTTGTGAATAATCTTTCTCAGACCTCTCTCAGTGTGGAAACAATTTGGAAATGACCCCATGACCCCACGATCAGCAACAACTTCTTCTCTAGGATCATCTCAGCGTCTTTACTCCTTAGCTTTGTGTTAACACCTGAATGCTCCAGACTGGCAAACTGTCAAAACTTCAGTTTTTATAGAGGTGCTCATGCTAGTTGATGATCTGTAATCAGGCACATTTCACTAGCTGGGCCCATGTCCTCATTTTAGGTTTGACAGCGTTTTAGTAGGTAAAGGTGAATGCGTGGACATGACTTGAGCTGCGGTTTGGGGAAGGCCTCAAAGGGGACTGGCGATGGCTCCCGGGCCTGGCAGATCCCCATGTACTAAATAGAAGCAAAGAAGTTAAATAATTGAAAATGGGAGGGCAGTTGGAGCACATAAACGAGAATGACAGCTTGCAGAACTGGGGGAACCTATATAGAAGGAGCGTGTTTGAAGGCGTGATCCCGCTCCTGAAATTCCAATACATAATCTCCAATTGTTCTGTGCTCCTCTAACTCCAGTATGTAGGTAGAAGAGTTACAATAAAATTTACCACATTTTGAGTTGTTTTGAAGCTGTTGTAAAGGCTCACCTTTCAGCACACTCACTTCACCAGATGCACCTTGTTTCTTTTCCTCACCTTTGATTGGGTGTGGTGCTTGCCCCTAATTGCACTTACCTGTCACCAATTATATAAGGACTGCACTCACCTACAGCTCACTCTTTCTTCACTCTCGCACGGGGCGGCAGCTGAGAGATAGCAGTCCATGTGTGTCTTTCCTTTGCTCATTATTCAATAAAATGAAAAACCTGCAAGTGATTACTGACTGTTCATTCTCATCCTGACCGGATGAGCCCATGATGGTAACAATCTCCAACCTCCTCTGAACCTTCCTCCAAAACAGAAGTGGTAAACAATGTTTCATACCCAGCTTTAAAGTTGGGAGTTTGACCATGGAAGTGTACAGGGACGATCACGCTGGATCCTCAAGTGGCTGTCAGTTTTCTGCTACTGATTGTTTGCGCTCTGAAGCTTAAAAACCTCTGAAGGTTGCTTCTTGAATCACATACAGTTTCTCATAGTACATCTTGAAAGTGTTTGAAAGTCTTTTTGGGTTTAGTGTTTTTAGAGGCATTAGAAGAAAAAACTTTTGAATCCCCAAAAGAAATATTGGAATGAAATCCTTAAGATTGCATCTGCACCTAAAGAACCAATCATCAGCCAAACTGGTAAACCTATGACCCAGTCATTTTGTTGCACTGACACATAAAAGTCAAGGTTTGATTTTTCTATTTTAGCTGTGTGATTTACTTATTTACCCTACTTATATTATTGTGTTAAAGATATACTAATGCACCCCGGCTAACTGTATCTATAATGTGAGAGCCAGCATCTCTGGACCTAGCATTTGTTAAACTCCATGCAACTTTGCTCATGTACAGGAGTAGTATAGCCTGCAGGGAGGGAAAGCTATTTTTAGTTTTCAATCAGATTTTGCTGATAATGTCTTTCTTTTCAATTCACATTGGGACTTCAAAATAACTGTCCAAATAAACAACATGGCTGCTGAGTGGCAAGCCTCGGAGTTTGATGTAGTCCATCATATTCAATAGAAATGGAGTCTGCGGTGGCAGCAAATCAACCCTACAGTACTTGTGCACATGACAGATGGAGTGCGAGGAGAGGCAGTGACCCCCCTCATGTGTTTAGAGGGAAACCACACTGTTACAGAGGAAAACAGACATTCTGAAAGACAAGTTTTGATTCAATTAGCCGGCAGAGCAGAGCTGCATTTACTTGGAGAGGGAGTAAAAGAAAGTGACTTTTTTTTCTTGCTTTGCAGTCCACTCATATTCAGTTTAGTCATTATCTCACCCAAAACCAGTGTGAAATTCATCCATTCAGACAAAAGTTTGGGGTGCTTTTTTAAGATACACAGTCTCTGCTGTATTAGACAATGGACTGCACCCACTGGCCCTATTAATTCAGCAGTCTAAGGGAGGAAAGATAATTATTGTGAGCCACAAAACAAAACAATACAGAGGCAGTGCACCACACTGCCTCTGTATTGCAGTTAAAGTAAAAGATTGTAACATTTGTGATGGTATATTTTCATTGCAGCTTTATTTATTTATTTACTGGTCAGCTTTGTTGCGATCGTGACTATGCAAAAACTTCCACTGCAAATATAAAATTTGCTGGACAGGGGGAAGAACATGTTGAATTTTATTGCTCACGTGGCTCACGGGTTATGGCATCGTCCTTGGTGCAGGATGCGCTGTCCAAGTGTCCTTCTAATTGTTTTTGTTACTTTTAATAGAGGAGCACTCTTTTGAACCTTACATGTCTTTGTTTCATATCACTCACAGAAATGAAACAACTGACCTCAGTCAAGTGTTCTGATGCAAAAACAGGACACTTGTCATGAATCGCTGTGCGGCAGGCGGGAGTTGGACCCAAAATGCAGGACTCACAGACTCGAGGGAATGAACTCAAAACACAGCTTTATTTGCCGGTAGAACAAACATACAAACTAAACTAAACTGGGAAGCCACAAACTAAGAACTTACAGCGAGACACAGGGAGATCCACACACAGCATGAGGGATGACGTCACGCCGAACAGAGGGAGACGCAGACAGAAATACACAGAGGGTTAACGAGGAAAGTGGGAACACACGGGGAACACAGGTGACACTGATAATCATAACGAGACAGGGCGGGGTGAACTGAACATGACATGTACAGGCGTGAGAGTCACAAAGTAAACAGGAAGTGCACAGAGGTTCAGACAGGAGGAGAGAGAGCACGGGGAAAACACAGACATAACGGGCTGGGGAAACATGAAACAACCACAAAGGGAGACGAGGGCTCATAAATACACAGGGCACACAGGGGGGGGGGAGAGAGAGCACGGGGAGAACTTGGACATAATGGGCAGGGGAAACATGGAATAAAACATAAGGAGAGACGAGGGCTCACAGATACACAGAGGGGCACACAGGGGGTAAAAGCCATGAAGGGAAAACACTTAGGGAACAACACAACAGGGCAACTCAGAAAACATGGCCTAAATAAGGAACAAAATACAAACATACAAGAAAACTAAGAACACTGGGCCAACATGGCCCAGGACCATGACAGTACCCCCCCCTCAAGGGCTGGCTCCCGACAGCCCAAACCCGAAAAAACAAAAACAGAAAACAACCCACCCAGGGTGGGAGGCGGGGGACCAGGACGGAGGGACCAGAATGGGAAACAAAAACAAACAACAGAAAACACAGGAGCACATGACTATAGTCCAAATAAGGTTCAGGGGGCCGACCCAGAGCCCACAGGCACAAGAGTTCACGGGTCACACGGTCGGGGGGCCGACCAGGTGGGTGGCACAGGTGACAGAGCTGGTCCGGAGGCCGGCCGTGCGGAAGGCAGCGGCGATGGCGAAGGGGACGACGACGGAGCAGTTCAGGGGGCCGACCGCGCGGAAGGCAGCGGCGGCGGCGAAGGAGACGACGGAGACGACGGAGCAGTTCAGGGGGCCGACCGCGCGGAAGGCAGCGGCGGCGGCGAAGGAGACGACGGAGACGACGGAGCAGTTCAGGGGGCCGACCGCGCGGAAGGCAGCGGTGGCCCTCCAGTCTCAGGCGTGCTGGCCATGGCCTGGTGGGCACAGGACCAGTCGAGGCAGGACCAGACGAGGCAGGACCAGACGAGGCAGGACCAGACGGCGGCGATGCGGGGGCCGGACCAGGCGAAGCACAGGCTGAGGCTGGACCAGACGAGGACGAAGACTCGGAGGCCGGACCAGACGAGGACGAAGACTCGGAGGCCGGACCAGACGAGGACGAAGACTCGGAGGCCGGACCAGACGAGGTTGCAGAGGCTGAGGCTGGACCAGGCGGAGCTGCAGAGGCTGAGGCTGGACCAGGCGTAGCAGAAGCACAGGCAGAGGCTGGCCCAGGCGTAGCAGAAGCACAGGCAGAGGCTGGACCAGGCGTAGCAGAAGCACAGGCGGATGCAGCCGGACCAGGCGATGACGAAGACTCGGATGCAGCCGGACCAGGCGACGACGAGGCGGTCGCAGGTGGCGGCTGGACAGGCTCCTCGGGCCATCCAGCTGATGCGGCGTGAGGCTGAACGGGCCCCTCGGACCCTCCAGCGGAGACAGGAGGCTGAACGGGCCCCTCGGACCCTCCAGCGGAGACAGGAGGCTGAACGGGCCCCTCGGACCCTCCAGCGGAGACAGGAGGCTGGACGGGCCCCTCGGGCCCTCCAGCGGAGACGGGTGGCTGAACGGGCTCCTCGGGCCCTCCAGCGGAGACGGGTGGCTGAACGGGCTCCTCGGGCCCTCCAGCGGAGACAGGTGGCTGAACGGGCTCAACGTTAAGCTGGCTAGAAAACTGCACTGCTACGGGGAACTGGGCCAAAGGTTCAGGTGCGAGCTGAGCTGCTGGACACACGGGGACCTGAGCTGCTGGACACACGGGGACCTGAGCTGCTGGACACACGGGGACCTGAGCTGCTGGACACACGGGGACCTGAGCTGCTAACGGTGGAGAAGTAAACGACTGCACAGGGGACTGAACTGATGTCTGTAGTAACGGTGGTGGTGAGAGTGGAGTAGGTGGTGGAGTTAATGACTTCACAGGGGAATGAACTAGAGGTAGTGACGGTTGTGGTGCTGGTGGTTGAGTGGGTGACTGTGCTAAAGGAGGCTGCACTGGGGACACTGGAGACTGCACTGGGGAAAGCAGGGCTGCAGGAGGCTGCACTGGGGACACTGGAGACTGCACTGGGGACACTGGAGACTGCACTGGGGACACTGGAGACCGCACTGGGGACACTGGAGACCGCACTGGGGACACTGGAGACCGCACTGGGGAAAGCAGAGCTGCAGGAGACTGCGCTAGAGACTGCAGTGATGGTTGTAGTGGAGGTGTGACGGGTGGAGGAGTGGCTGAAGTGGCTGCGGGTCGGGCGGCTAGTGGCTCAGCTACAGAGCATATTAACGGCAGGGCTATGGGTTGAATGTCTGACTGAGTAGCAGCCTGAATGGCTGGGTGTAGTGATGGTGGTGGTGGAAGGGAAACAGGTGGTAGTGTGGATGACAGAACTAAGGGCGACTGAGTGGCAGACCGAACTGATGACTGAAGCGATGGTAGAGGTGAAAATGGAGCGTGTGGTGGAGTTAATGGCTGTGCTAGCGGGGACACAGGAGACGCAGCTTGTAGCTGGGCAGCTAAGAGAGCGTCAGGAGGCTGGGCAGCTGATAAACTGTTCACATTACCGTCCGTAGCACAAAACACAACCCCTGAACGAATAGTCCCACGGTTCGACACAGAAAAAGAGTCCTTATTCACCACAGCCGGCGATGTAAAAGTCCAAACGTCCGGCTGTGGGGTGGCGCGCCCGCGGCGTGATCGACGCTTCTTCCCCGCAGATAGCTCCAAAGGGCCGGGCAAAACCTCATCCGGCCGGTGAAACTGACGCGGCTGCTCCAGGGTGGCTGTTGTCTGTTGCTGCTGGGCCAAGTCTGATATTTCCCGAGTTCGCGCCGCCTCCCGGGCTTCATTCAAATTGGCCAATAAGTCCAAACATCCTCTGACCTGGCGGAGATGAGAATTTCCTTTGAGGATTGCTTCGATAGCATTTATCCCCACAATCTTTGCCCTTGTATTGGAAGTGTGGGTTATCCACTCGACTAGGCGTTGGACACGTATCAGATCGCTCTCCCCGGGTAAGTCTGCTGGGTCCATGTTGTGGTGACGTCGTACTGTCATGAATCGCTGTGCGGCAGGCGGGAGTTGGACCCAAAATGCAGGACTCACAGACTCGAGGGAATGAACTCAAAACACAGCTTTATTTGCCGGTAGAACAAACATACAAACTAAACTAAACTGGGAAACCATAAACTAAGAACTCACAGGGAGATCCACACACAGCATGAGGGACGACGTCACGCCGAACAGAGGGAGACGCAGACAGAAATACACAGAGGGTTAACGAGGAAAGTGGGAACACACGGGGAACACAGGTGACACTGATAATCATAACGAGACAGGGCGGGGTGAACTGAACATGACATGTACAGGCGTGAGAGTCACAAAGTAAACAGGAAGTGCACAGAGGTTCAGACAGGAGGAGAGAGAGCACGGGGAAAACACAGACATAACGGGCTGGGGAAACATGAAACAACCACAAAGGGAGACGAGGGCTCATAAATACACAGGGCACACAGGGGGGGGAGAGAGAGCACGGGGAGAACTTGGACATAATGGGCAGGGGAAACATGGAATAAAACATAAGGAGAGACGAGGGCTCACAGATACACAGAGGGGCACACAGGGGGTAAAAGCCATGAAGGGAAAACACTTAGGGAACAACACAACAGGGCAACTCAGAAAACATGGCCTAAATAAGGAACAAAATACAAACATACAAGAAAACTAAGAACACTGGGCCAACATGGCCCAGGACCATGACAACACTGAACGAATACTGCTGCATAGATTGCATTCCACGTAATTGCAATGCACAATCAAAAAGATTAAAAGAGCGGCCACGATCTGGGGAGCCTAATCTCTCCATGTGATGTCTTGGTTCATGTGCATAGGAGAGATTATTAAGACAGTTGCACTGACAGGCCATATTCATGAGAAGTGGTTTAATAGCCCTAATATATCTAAATCAGACAGCTTCTGTCGGCACATAAATCTTCCCACTTCAACAGGGCAATGCTGTGTCTTAATTGGCAGGGCAGTATGGGGAGAATATAATCACCTGCACATTAGACAATTAAAAAAACACACGGTCTGTTTGCTTACCACATATGTGGACAGCTAAGTGGCTGAGTGTGTGACTCTTGAGGGATTTGTATTTAAGATAAACAAACCTGGAGATAATGGAAGAAAATGTATGGGAGTAAATGGTGCAAAAAAGGCATGAAAAAACAAAGAGTTAGTAAAGAGAAAATTAGAGACAGAGAGACAGGTGTAATGACTTATCCAGAATGAAGTTTCACAATTGTTATTCATAGAATTGCATGCTTGGATTAGGAGAGGTGTCTCACTCACATAGCGTTCTCATGGCCTGAAATTGCCACTTAATTCAATGACGGGACAAAGAAATCGGGTCTGATTAGAGGTGGGAAAAAAAGGCTTTTTTGGTAGAGCGTGGCTAGAAGGTGGATGACAGAGGCCCATGGAACTGATTTCCAAAAGCGATTAACTAATGTTAAAGCTGACGATATAGAGTATATATGTATAATAAATGAGAACAGCAATTAAATCTTGTAGGTTTCACAAGTACTGTTTGTGTTTCTTTGTTTGCTTGTGTCAGAATTTAAGAAGTAAAAGTGGAAAGCGACTTGAAACACTGACAATACTCCAACCCACATGATGATTTCATGGTTTGCGCCTCTGCCCAGTGAGTCTCCAAGGACATCATAATCTATTTCTCAGTGCAGATCCCCTTGAAATAGAAGGACCTGTTATTATCACTTGCTGAACCAAACAAGGCTCAAAATACTGAATACAATTCAGCTTACTCCATATATATGATTGATGTCTTGTTCCTGTAGCCTGCGGTAACAAGTACAGTCTTGAGTGACCGTGTATGTATTGATGTGCACATTAAAGCATTGAAAATGTGCTGTAAAGGTACTGAAATGGAAGTCTTGGCAGCAAAGTATATCAAAAAGGAGTTAACCTTCACTCAGTTCGGATCATTTGTGCAGATCCAAGCAGTGAAGTGTCCTCTTACAAATAAATCTCAGCTGCAGTCAAACATGGTTTTGCTTCTTTTGATAAGACACAACACGGTGTGTAAACTCTGTGAAGCTCAAACACAACCAGATAATCTTTGCTGACCACGAGTTCTGGCAAAGCATCTGATCCCTCCCTGCGGGTACCCATGGATGCCGTCCTATCAACAACAGTCTTCGTCCAGAGGCATGATCCTGAGATAACAGACCCACAGGAGAGTAGCGACAATAAGCAGATGAAAGGTCTGGGAGGAGCTGAATAAACACTGAGCTCAATAATATTGAATTTGTTGAACAAACTGCATCTCAGAGAGCTGCTTATTACCTGTGCAGGAGGATCTGCAGATATACTGTACATAAATCAAATCAGTGATTCAATATCCTAACAAGAACAGCACAGCCACTGAAGGTAGTGCTGTTGACATGTCGCCGTTGCCAAGAGATGTCAACACGTGCGTGCCTCTCAAAAAAAGATCCTTAGATCCTTTCTCCTGCAACCATGAAATTAAAACAAACGAAGGTGAAAAACTTTCAAAACTTGGTGACAAATGTGATAGATTAAAAAAACTAAACAAACTAGGCTTACTCAGTAATTAAAATAAAGAACCCAAACCAGTGCTCAAGCTACTTACAGTGACTTCGAAGAAGGAAATGTATAACAGCAGAATTTCCAAACTAGTTTCGGTGCAAAAACAACAAATTAACTGTTGGCATAGAAATGAACACAGAAATTCATCTATGCATAAATACATGAATGAATAAACCTCCCCCCCCCCCCCCCCCCCCCCAAAAAAAAACCCTATTGTCCCTTCAAGCATTGTCAAACAGAAACCTCCCAAAGTGATCTGCATATAAATGTGATCAACCTAAGAGCTCATTCAAAGCTGATAGATGTCTGTTCTGTTCATAACGAAGAGCAGCAACATTGCACTGCTGCATCTGCTTCACCCGAGGTGTCTGCTGACTGCAGCAGCACTGTCGGGATTTCCTTTCCTGTTTCACTGTGGTAATTGAAACTGCAGGTGTGAGGCTCCGTGCACAGGGACTTCATTAGTAGCGGCCTGCTGGAGCGGGAGGGCTAGTAGGAGGAGTTGGCCGTCCGACTGCGGTCTGGGGTGTGGGGCCTCCCTGCTGCTGCGGAGTCGGGGTGGTCTGCCTCTCCCCACCGCAGGGAAAAGGGTAACACCACCTGGGTCTGGGTGCAATTCCCCCCTCCAGGGGCAAGGGTACCTAGACCCGGTTTGTAGAGTACGCTTGGGGAGTGTGATTGTGTGTACAGCGTCTCTTTATGTCTGTCTCCACGTTGGTTGAGTGTGGAGTGAGTGCATATGAGAGCATGAGGGTGGGAATGGATGTTTGTGTCTGTGTGTGCCTGTATGTCTGTGTCTATATGTCAGGTTGGGTATCAGACGCCACCTCTCTGGGGACACCTCAGGCCCTCCAAGGTTTGGAGGCCTATCTCCACCCACCACCACTTCCCCTGCCGGTGGCGGACTCCCTCAGGTGTCGGTGTGTTGGTGGTTCTTTGTGTCTGGGGGTGGGCGTCCGGGTACACACCGGCTCACTCCTTGGCGGCCGCTTGTCGGGGCCTGGGGCCTGGGGCTCGCTCGGGCCCCTTTGGAGGTGGGGTGCCCCCGGCCTCTCGGCCTGGGGCTCGGTCACTCAGGCACAGCTGGGGGCCGGCGGAGCTCACGGGCGCGTCACTGCAACTCCCCCTGGCTTCTGCTCCGCGGCTGCTGGGCGAGCCCTCATCTGGGACTCTCCTCAGCTCTTACTGGAACAGTGGCGCGGCTGCCCCTCTGTTGGTCTTCCATGGTCTCTTGTGTTCTGGGGGCCTCTGGATGTCTGGAGTTTTGATCTCCTCCATACCCGCTTCACACCCTGGAGGACGGGGCTGTGGCCCCCCCACACTCCCTAGCAGATCATTACATGGAGAAACCTTTGGAATGCAAGCATGCTGATCCACACAGGTATGCACACATGGGTATTCACAGACGCGGACTAAAGCTTTCTTGGCTGCTGCCTCAAAGCACACTGTGCGCTGTCTATCTTGCGTGCTGCACAATATCGTTTATTATTTAGTAAATATTGATATCTATGACTAGCTAGTTTATTGTGATGGTGCTTTGTTTTCTCTATTATTATGTTGCTCTTTGTTGTTTGCTGTCTCCTCTGTTTGTTTTTGTTTGTTTGTTTTTTTTTTTTTCTCCATACAGGTGACCCAGGAGTTCTTTTTTTTCTTCTCTCTCTTCCCCCCCCTTCTCACCGTCTCTTCTCCCCTTTGGTTTTCTTTCTTTCTCTCCCCCTCTTTCTCTCATTCATTCCCCCTGTCCTATTTATTTAAAAAAAAAAAAAAAAAAAAAAAATGACAAAGGATGAACTGAAGCTCTGCCATCACGTAATGTCGCATACTGCTGTTTCTGATGTCATTTAAAAAAAAGAAAAAAAAAAAAAGTAAAGAGAGAGGTTTTACATGACCTATTTTCAGAATACCTGGAGTACAGATTGCTTTTTTTGACATCCCGACTCCTGTTTTGACTTAAAAAAAGAAGGGTTATTGAATTCATTGCTCGAGCGCACACATTTCTTTTAGTCATAACCCAACCTTCAGTCACAGATGTCTCCAAAGCCAAGGTCAGTTAGTCTGATGATCGGTATTAATATTTCAGACATCGCCCAATTCCTGCTGCAGCTTTTTGGGAAGAAGAATCCAAATGTCCTGTAATGCTAGCATGATTAATTCATGAAACTGATGTTTGTTTGTGTATTTCATAAAAAAAAAACCCATAAAGAGCTTCAGTGTTCCAGTCAAGCTGAGTGAGACAGCTGTAGATCTTTAAAAAAAACAAAAACTTCCTGCTGATAGATTCATGCAGACAAGTCCATGGAATTGTCTAGTTTGGAAATCACTTTGCTGTCAGCCGACTGTCCGCTCACTGGAAGATTGTAGGCAGGCATGAGCAGAATATCAAGTTTTGCACAGGTGGCTGTAACACTTTCTGTTAGGGGGGGTACAGTATCTTATAAAGTTATGCTAGGAAATGTTCTACAAATTTAAATTCCCCAAAAGGAGAAGCAGTGAAGAATTTTGCCAGAAAACAGACATCTTTCTCCTGTGCAGGGGAACGGGTTGGTTGAGGATGACCTCTTCTTTGAAGAGTAACAGTTATTAAAAAAAACCCTCTTAAACTACAGTATGCATAACATAATTTTAAAACAACCCACAGAAAATGAAGCTGCTCACTTGATGAAGATTTAAGCACATATGGTACTTACAGAAACGTTTTTTTGTGCTTAGCTGGGAAGCGTGACTCATTATAGAGAGGCAGGAAATCAGGTATCAAAAAAGTGCATATAAGGATATATGGCATTAAACTGCATTTTATGAGCAGAGAGTTGTGTGTGCGACAACTCTTTTCCCATTGTGTCTGCAGGCTTAACAGGATCATGATTACTTTCAGAAGTTACCTCCCAAAATCTCTCCGTCCTATTAAGGGAAAATAGTGAGTTTATATTGATATTCAACACGGAGATGTGCGACAATTATTCTTTTCCAGACAGCAATTGTCAGCTGTGACCAAAGAATAATATTTGAAGCCTGTGAGTTGTTTTGGTAAGCAATGATTGTGATGCTGCTTCGTCTCCAATAAAATTGTCCTGGAGTTGTGTCCGATCCTTAATGAGCCTGGAGGCGGCAACTGGCACAGACGTAATGGGTCATGAAAAGCTTATTTCACTCTGTGTCAACCAGGGAGGCAGATTTTGATTCATCCTAAATCTGCATACCCGATTTACATTTCAAAAGGAGGCAATCCTTTTAATTTCCATGAAATTGGGTGTCTATTAGAGGGTGACTTAAGTACATGGAATACAGGAATCGGTCCAATAGGATTCTTGCTCAGAGGACATCACACATGGGAAATAACCTTACAGATTACTGATGTGTTCACCTCCTCTTGTGTTTTTTTTTCATCACTAATCAACATTACCTTCCAAATCTTCAAACCAACAGATTATCGCCAAGTTAAATATTTAAATACTTTGATCCTTGATGCTGTCGATTTTTTTAAGACAACAGCCAGAGGCTTTCTGGTGTACAAGTGAAACCAAATTTTGTTCTTTTTCTTTTAACTATTGTTTTCCAATTTGCACATATTTGTCTTACAAATAAGTTTTGCAATTACCCCCAGTGGCTTACTTGCAGTTTTAATCATAGCTCAAGTGTTAATGCGGCTTAACATGATGCAGCTTTTTACTTTTACTTCAAAGTGAAAATTATGTAACTCCTTGTTCTGCTCTAACTGATCTTCCTCCGATGTTCCAGCATAGACAGTATTTTGTGACCTAATTCTCCAAATACACAATTGAGTGGCTTCAAGATGGATCTGTGAATGTAGGTCAACATGCCAGTTTTTGGGCCAGTCCTGCTGTGGGGCTGGACTGAGAGCTGGAGCTGGTGTGTATAGGGAAAGTACACAGCAGCTTTGTGGCTGTATTATTGCGGCGAGACACCCCAGACTATACAATATATTTTCAGAATAACATCTCAAAGGAGTTCAGAGTTCATCTATTTCCTGCTATGAGGTCTGAGACAAATTCCTTTCATTTCAAACAAAGGAAATTGATGAGGCTCAGGATCACTAAATCCTGTCTGCACAGAAGCTGCCTGTAATACCTGTGTCCCACAGGCTGGTACCGATGCATTTTCCCTCATAAAATTACCTCTCGCATGAATTTGTCTTTCTTACCTTCAGACAATGTCACCACAAAACTGATCAAAGAGGTCACAAATTTTGTCTGGTCTCTTATAGTTTCTTCGCCTCTGGCCAGGAACAATTTGACTTGCACGTCATCTTGTCTCACCTAAAAGACTTCTCATCTTCTCTTTTTATCAAAAATGTTTGAGAAAATGTTATCTGATCTTTTAGTCAACTTAAGTCAAAGTCAAACAGTTGTTAAACTTTCGTGTGATATTCACTGAAACATTTCAAACCTTTCAAAGTTGCTTTTATGGCAGGTAATTCTTTCTGTGAAGCTTTCAATGCAATATCAAAACAGTAATTTGACTTTTTGTGGAAATACAGTATGTTTAGTTTTCTCCTTGCTGTGGAGCCACATGATCAATACTCTCATATTGGTCCCCTGCAAGTCCTTTCACCTGAGAAACCATATAGGTAATTTGTCAACGGTGTAATACCGGAGGGAGGAAATATAGCACTGGTGTTTTTTCATTTCTCTTTGATTCGGTTTAGACACAAACACAGATTTGCTGTGACCTGATCTGGTGTTCAAATAGTTATTGGCATTGTTATAACAGGATTTGATGTGTTCAAAAATAGTTAATAAGGTTGCTTAATGTTGTTGATATAATAATAAATATTAAATCAGTGGTTTTAATTCAGTTCAGTTTTATTTATGTAGCATTTTATATCGAAAACTAAAGATCCTGCAGTAATATAGAGAAAATCCCAACAAGCGAGCCCCCTTTGAGCAAACACTTGGTGACAGTGGGAAGGAAAAACTATCTTTTACCAGGAAGAAACCTCAGAACCAGACTCAGGGTGGGGCAGCAGTTTAGGAGGAGGTGATTGGAGGAAAACAGGACTAGAAACATACTGTGGAAGCAAGTCAGAGATTAATAATAACTAACGATTAAATGCAGAGTGGTGTGTAATTAGACGTTTGCGACAGTAGTGACAAAAACACATCTCGACTATGCTTGAAACCAGAACCGGGTGGAGTGATTTGTCATCCCATCTCTTCACTTCATGTGTTAAATATGGATTTTTCCACTGTGATGTCACTGGATTCACTCACTGGATAGTCGAGTGAAGCCCCAAGCTGAGCATTTTCACTGCCAGCATCCTGGTTCTTCATAAATTTCTATATAGCTGAAAGTCTTTATGGAACCAGGGATCTCCCCCTGCTGGCCATTAGAAAGAATGCAGGTTTTTGAGACAGGAGCTGCTCTAATAGCAATATCCAAAGTAACAGTGGGACACATGACCTTCACTCACCTCCATTGCAAATGGTGTGCATGATACTGTTTAAACCATTAAATCAAGGTAATGTGGAAGTGCCTTACACCTGCATTCTTTATGAAAGCCACAAGACAGCAGTAGCAGTAGTTGCAAAAGGGCTTCTGGGCTTATAGAAGTCTATGGGGAAACAGGAGTTACCTGACTGGACTTCTGTAAGGTCTGACTGATACTTATATAGAACTTTCTCAATACAGCCGATTCACATTAGCACTTTCTTCTATGCTTAGGTGCTGTCTACCAATCACACATTCATGGCCCATGGACATTTGGCATGCAGACTGAAGCAGGCCCTCCTTAACACACCCAGCTTTTTTGCAACCAGGATGGCAACAGTGAAAATGCTGATCTCTAGGCTTCAAAATGGGACTTCAGAAACATCATAAAAGCAGTTATACTGTTACACTTTTATGGTTAAAGCAAACCAAATGACAACAACTAAAAGGATGAAGAGTTCTAGTAAAGAAAAATATTCATGATAAAATAGCTCATATAACCTTAACTCTGGAGGAGAGACTCTTCAGGCCTCGTGTTATTTCTTTTGTTTACATTGATGTTAAACACTGTTACCAAAATAAATATAGTCTCTGCCATTTGTAGAGCAATTTTTTAGTTGTTGTTGGTGTTGTATAGGAATGCTGCTGTTGTTCTCTGCGTTAGAACATTTATGACATAATTATGATTAAAGCTGGTTCGAGGGACCTTCTGTAGATTCTTCAGCCGTGAGTCCCAACAGACTCTGAAAGTGCCACTGGTGGCATCCACCTTTGATGCTCTCTATAGTATCGCTGTAATTTACTGTGATAACTGAAATGAAGCTCTTTCTAGGAAAGGGTCAAATTGTCCAAAAATATTATGTTTTCCCTCCTTTTCCTAATCGATTTTCCTTAGCCTCAGTGGAATATAGGGGTGCGCGATACAGCCTCAAAATTATATCACAATATTTTACAAGCATTTGCAGAAGCAATGTTTCTGATGATATAGAAAAAAAGATATTGAACAACATTTTATTGACGCTTGCAGCTTGGCAGGAAGCAGCAGTTATAAGTGTAAGTAAATGAAGGGCATTTTCCACTCTTTTGTTCTACTGTCATTGATGACATACTCCCTAATTTGAAGAGCGAGTTTATTGAAATCAGGTGACAACAGGAGCAGCATGACAGTGCAACTGCAGTGACAGAGATAAAGCATAAGTCAGTAGCGCTTTATAATATCTATCACACTGTTAAGCACTATTACGGTATTAACAAACGCTTAATTCATCATCATCATCATATATATATATATATATATATATATATATATATATATATATATATATATATATATATATATATATATATAAAACACCCAGCATGCCCCTGCGGGCGGTTTATCCTTCAAGCTCGGGTCCTCTACCAGAGGCCTGGGAGCTCTTCTCACATCCGAGCTCTTCTCTGAGCCCTTGGTATTTCTCCAGCTTCTCGTGTTCCTTCTTCCTGATATTGCTGTCATTCGGAACCGCTACATCGATCACTACGGCCATCTTCTTCTGTTTGTGGTAGACAAACAGAAGAAGAAGAGCTCGGATGTGGAGGGTGAAGGTAACGGTGGTCCCCGTGGTAATCGGAGCACTAGGTGCGGTGACTCCCAAGCTAGGCGAGTGGCTCCAGCAGATCCCGGGAACAACATCGGAGATCTCTGTCCAGAAGAGCGCAGTCCTGGGAACAGCTAAGATACTGCGCAGGACCCTCAAGCTCCCAGGCCTCTGGTAGAGGACCCGAGCTTGAAGGATAAACCGCCCGCAGGGGCGTGCTGGGTGGGTTTTTTGGGGTTTTTTTATATATATATATATAAATAAATATATATATATATATAGTATCTTGTTTTACTTTTATGCAGCTGCTTTTCCACCATGTAACAGTAATTTCCATCCATTTGCTCTTGCTGTCGTGTGCAGTGCAGTTAGAGTGCAGTTAATGAGTGATTCAGCAACACTTTGCGGAGTCATTTGTTTACTTTTGGGTCAAGCATCACCAGCTGCTAGTATCTAATCCTTCCCAGCCTGGTTGTACTGTTTTTTCCCTCAAGTGGCAAAACAAGTATGCAGTTTCCATCTTAATTTGGACTAAATTGTACTAAATCATCATCATCATGGTTGATTCCTGCTATATTTAAAGTAAAACTTCCAAAACATGGGTCACAAAATGTGCATCTTACTTCACCCTAATGTGGTCTTGTTGTGTTTTTAGTGCCCCAAAAGCCAGAAGTCTATCCCAGCTGGCCTGAGTGGAAAGTTAATTTCATGACAATCCTAAATGCCAGTAATAAAACAGCAGACACAACTAATGCATACTGAAATATAGCAAACCATAAATGCGCTCTGATCAACTACTAAAGCTTGTAACCTTGATTTACGGTAATGAAATGTTGGCTTTCATGAAAAATCTGATGATGCAACGCTTTGAATCTCGTCTCCCTTTGTAAAGGATGGTTCAGTGTATCCTGTAGTAAAGGAGGTAATATAGAAAGTACTGAAGCACCTTTCTTTAGTAGCATTTAGAGTTATCAAGCAGGTTTTTACTATTACTGCACAGATACTTTCTGATCACTTTACTCATTTAAGAACCTTTTAAAGTAAAACTGAGCATTTGATCACATCCCAGGTCACCTTAATCTTTAATGGTTTGTCTATATATATATTTTTAAGAAGTCTAGCGTCCTCCATGCTAAATATGAACTACAGACAGTAGCAGGAGGAGACAAGTATATAATCTGTCCTTTGATATTTTCCACGATTATATGAGATGTTAATTTCTGGTTAATTTCAAGGGTGAAAAAAGGCTCCCTGTTTTCTATTTTCAGTTAAATTATCAGTTTTTCAATCTGAACCTTGCATGATTAAAACAAAAGTGCTAAATTAGCTATTAGTAGCTTGTGTTTCATCATGATGGAAACTATGAATTGGTCTTGCTTGAAGGGCAGCAGAGTGGAGAAGATGGTGGGAAGAGATTGAAAACAATTGAAGGAAAATGAGCCCTGCTTAAATGGGAAATAGAGGTTAACTGGTTTGTAACACAATAAGGCCTTTGTGGAGAATCTAAACAATGTTCTATTTGATTTTCCAATTAAATCTCTTTAACAAAGACGAGCGATGTCGAAACAGAGACAAAGACTGCTCTACGAGATTTTTTTAAAACCCCAAACTATGCAATTAAAGAGCTATTTTAAGAAAATTAACAGAAAGTCTCTATTTGAAAGGTCATCTGTTGCCCAAAACTAAATTAATGACATTGTTTTCGTCCTCTCTTGCTTTTAAGCTCTCCCTCCTTCAGACATATTCTGAGAGAAACCGTCAAAAACACGCCCGAGGACAGAGGAGTCGCAGGTGCTTCTGTTAACACTGGTCAAAGATTCAGGGGGAAAAAAATAAACAAAGACTGACAGTCAGACAATTTGGGAGATGCAGCTGAAGTCTCACAACACAAAGTCCACAATATTTACACAAATAAGCAATTAAATGGTGCAATTAGGTGGGGAAAAATAGGCAAACAGGTGTTTTTAGGGTTGAGGAAAACAAGAGGATGTTGATTATGCCATAATAAGCAGATTATTGTTTCCATCAGCCTGTTCACACACACATTTGTGTGTATTAATTTCCACAGCCTTAATAGTATATTTCACAGTTGACAGGGAAAGTTATTAAGTCTGTGTCCTTCAAAGATAGTTTATGCACTTTTGTCTTTGGGGCGATCTGTTTTAAGAGGACGTGATTACTGACTATGATAAGAGACAAAATTAAATATGGGGAATGTCCTTGTCTGGCCAAACAGCAACGCAAACTCTGGTACTAAGAGCCAGAGGGATCCTTGAAATGTGAAAGGCATTTTAATGATTTATGACTCATTTCTGAGAAGACAATCATTTAATGGCAATAACTCAGAGATGGAAATTTAAAAGCCTTTTAATTGAACGTGTCCTGAGGCCGTCTTTGGTTTTGCGAGTTGTTTAAGAAAGGCATTTGATTTAATGTGGCGAGACAGAAGAGGTTTGAGTTTATGTCAACACGACATAAACTCAAACCTGACGTTTGATGTGTAAAGTACGGCTTTCTTTTCTTATAGCTGAATTAGACAGCAGTTTTAAATTAGCCAGGATGTTCAGAGCTCTTCTCTGGTTAAAGGTGCAGCTTTACTAGAGATTTGCTCCCTTGCTCCAAACTGAATTAAGGCCGTCAAAGAGAACAGTGGTTTGTCCAGTACACACCTCAGTGCACTGCTACTGGCATCACTGCTCATTAATCAAAAACAAGCATCTTAATCTTCTGAACATTTAGGATTTGTTTTTAGCATCTATGCTGACTTATAGTGACTTTATTCAAATATTTAAATGTGAATGTGCTGGCTCTTTATGGTTAAGACATAACAGCATAAACTGCTCCTCAGGTGTGAAGTAAAGGCCTATGTCTGATGGCCCTGAGTCATCTTTTATGTTATTACTTGCTTTCCCTGCTATCACAAGTCAAAAGCCAGTTGTGCTACAGGGCTATATAGCGAATCCAGTCATGACCAACTGTTCCCTTCAGGGGTCGTCACAGTAGATCATCTGCCTCCATTTCAGCCAATCCCTAGAATCCTCTTCTGTCACACAAACCATCTGCATGTCCTCCTTCACTACATACATCAGCCTTCTTTGCGGTCTTTCTCTTTTTCCTCCAGGCCAGTAGCTCCGTTTTCTTTTGTCCAATATATACACAATTCCTCCTCTCCATATATCCAAAACATCTTCCTCTCTGTCGCTGTCCCTCTGATGTATTCAATTTCTAATCCTGTCCCTCCTGGTGACTCCCTAAGATGATGTTAGCGTGTTCACCTCTGCCAGCTCCAGCTCCACTCCGTGCCTTTTTGTCAGTGCCACCATCTCCAAGCCATACATCACAGTCATGGACAACTGCTCCTAACATTACTGCTATTAGTTACACCACTGCTATATTTTTTAATCTGTGCTCTCCATGCTCTTTCTCAGTATGTTTGAAATAAAAAGAGGCCTTCATGAAATGTACTAATACAAAACAGCAGGCATAATACAAAAGGTGTCACTGTTGGAAAAAGATGATTTACATCTGACGATAAAAGATATCATGAATTGTATTATTTTTACCTTAAGTCTTTGTGTGTTTGTTTGCATCATCAGGGCAAAATTTGGTGATGATCTGCAGATATGTATTAGTATTAGAAATGACAAAAAAAGTAGTTTAGTGTACTTGTGGAACATATCTGTGGGTCCATGGACAGATTTTGCCAAAGTATCAAAAGCTTACACAAAATTATAAGTGTGTATTTTCAATCAAAATTAAGCTTTGACATTTTTTTGGCACATTTCTAATTATAAAGGCTTTATAGGACAAATGTCCTTACATTGCATGTCCTCCTAGCAGCAATGTTTTACCTTCGATCTCTTTCAAGCAGCTTGGCTTCAGTTTAGCCCACTGTGTGAAGAAATGAGCTCAACATGAGTCCAACTCAACTGGACTTCTTTCTACATTAGGGGCAGGGATAGCTCAGCAGGTAAAGCGGTTGCCCCATGATCGGAAAGTCATGGGTTCAAATCCCCTGAACGGCTACCCTGAGGTACCCCTGAGCAAGGTACCATCCCCACACGCTGCTCCCCGGGCGCTGCACTGGTGGCTGCCCACTGCTTCACTGAGTGATTGGGTTAAATGCAGAGAAGAATTTCCCCACGGGGGTCAATAAAAAGTGTATATTATTCATAAAATCATTTCAGCTTTCATCTGAGAATCTGATGGGAGTACCAGGTGTTCTGAAGAGTTGGACAATCTCTGTCATCATCTGAGTTATCAAGGTCACCTGGCTCACATGGACCACCTCACTATGGGTTCGATACCTAGTACTCCCCATTAGCTTTTAGAACTGTATAAGCTTCTCAGATGAAAAGTGAAAAACAACATAGGAAAAAGTCCAGTTGCGTTCAACTCAAGTGCCTACCAGTCATGGTAAGAATTTGAACTTGGCTGATTGAAAACTTACACAGAGACTGACTATATTGCCAAAACTTTTTACTCACCCATCTAAATCATTGAATTCAGGTTTTCCAATCACTTCCATGGCAACAGGAGTATAAAATAAAGCATGTAGGCATGCAGGATGCTTCTACAAACATTTGTGAAATGCTAAATGCTACAGTCAACTGTTAGTGTCATTATAACAAAGTGGAAGCCACTGGGAACAACACAACCTGAGTCATGAAGTGGTAGGCCACATAAAATCACAAAGCGGGGTCAGTCTTACATCACCAAGCACAAGCGTTGCATGCAATTATGTAAAGCACGCTGATGGGTTTAGATTTTATTATTGTCATTTGTATTAGGAAACATTTAACCATATATGCTTAGAGGTGTATAATTGATTGTGTAGTGATAGGATGTGTGATCTTTAACAGGCTGCAAAGGCTTGGTGTGTCTTCCACACTGGAATGCACACCTACATCCTGGGAGCATGGGAAGAGGTCGTACCTTGTTTTATTGTTTTATGGCAGGATAAACGTGGCTATATCTGTTTTAGGCTAAGTGCCTTTTGTTGAACTGTTGGATTTTCCAGACCAGCAGGTTAAGGGACACACACACACACACACACACACACACACACACACACACACACACACACACACACACACACACACACACACACACACAGTATCTTTGTTCACATGTATACCTATGTAAGATGTTATATGTTAATGACCCTATGCATATTCATGTAACCACAATAAAAGGAGTGCTATGGGGAACCTGGCTGAGAGTCTGACAGAGGTCAAGTGGTGGGACGACACTTGACTCCAGGCAGGTCTCCCTCATGCATGAGTAAACCAGAGAACTTTGGTGCCTTGTATCTTGCTTTTTGCTGCGTAGCAAATTGTCCTTAACGTTCCAGCGAATAGGTTCAAGCTACAAACCTATCACATGCCATCACTGAACTCTAGAGCAGTGGAGACATGTTCTCAGGAGCCACGAATCATGCTTCCCTATCTGGCAATCCAATGGACAAGTGTGGATTTAGAGGTTGCCAGGGTAACAGCACTTATCTGACTGCCTTGTGCGAAATGTGAAGTTTGGTAGAGGCGGGATTATCCTGTGTTGCTGTTTTTTAGGAGTGAGGTTCAACCCCTTAGTTCCAGCGAAAGGAACTCTTACTGCTTCAGCATACCAAGAGATTTTGGACAATTTCATGGTCCCAGTTTTGTGGGAACAGTTTGGAGATGGCCCCTTCCTGTCCCAACATGACTCCAGCGCACAAAGCAAGGTCTGTAAAGACATGGATGAGTGAATTTGCATGGAAGAACTTGACTGACCTACACAGAGTCCTGACCTCAACACAAAAGAGCATCTTTGGGATGAATTAGAGCGAAGACTGTAAACCAGACCCTCTCGTCCAACATCAGTGTCTGACCTCAAAAATGTGCTTCTGGAAGAATGGTCAGAAATTGTTCTTTTCTATGCAGATGAGATGTATTTGTTTGCACTGTGCACGTTTACCTCGGGAAAACCAGAGATGGCCCACCTAGAAATGCGTTAACTATGAGAAGGACCTTGTAATGATGGAATATTAGGTCCATTTTAAATTTTATACAGTTACACAAGAAATCATAGGCGAGTTGTCCTTCAACAATACTGTAAAAAATATTTTGTGCTTTTGAGCATTACGAACACAACAGTTTCTACAGTCTGCCTCCAGTTCACAGCACCAGTTTGTGCCAATATGTTAGCAATTCCTGAGAAACGCACAAAAAAGAGGAACACGCAAAAATATTGCAAAACTGCTGAATTACATCATCACATCATGCCATGGTTTTGCATGCTTTTGAAGGAGGAAATTCCCCAAAGTGCTTACGTCCCTAAAAAATGTCAGTTACAGCTTCCTAATTCTATTTACTCAAAAGTGCTGACGTGTGTGCTACATTATCACAAACATTTTGTGAAGAGTAAATGGCTTTCAGTCCATCTTGTAAGAAACTTCCAATCTATTCTTTTTGTTGGAAGTCAGCACAATCTTGCCAACCCTGAATATGTCCTGTCACTCATATAGGAGGTATGCTATAACATATGGGCATTAAAACTGATCCTTGGGACAAATACGCTGGTGCACAGTGGTAAATGTTTTCTTTCACACTTTAAACTCATCAATCTGGAAAAGCATCTTGGTAAACTCTAAATGACCCCCTTGCAGTTGTCTGTTTTATATTTGACATACTGACAAGAAGAAGGCAGTTATCACCGAATCCCTGGGTTCTACAAACCCTTCAGATTGGACGTAGTGCATCTGCTATGTCATTAAGAAATCCAGCCAGAGGGTTTGCACCATGAAGAAGCAACAGTCCCCTGCAGAGTTTTCAGCATGAACAAAGACAGCTTTGTTTACATTTCTCAACGCTTTATGTCTCTCCTTAAGGCCTAACAAATATGTTTAGTAGCTTTTTAAACCTAATTAAAGATTTGCAAAGACAGTGTTAACAAAACAAAAATTTTTATATGAGCTACAGTTTTGTAACGTGTATGTACATGGAAAACACAGAGAAAAATACAGGGACATAATCATTAATTATTGCTGTTTTACCCTTTAAAGGAGACAATAGTTTTACAAAACCACAATATATGTATTTTAACATCTGGTTCACCTTCTTGGCTTTTCCAAGGACAGACTGCAACATCTCGGCTCCTCTCGTGTGATGGTGATTGGCTGTCAGCTGACTCCATACTGCATGGCATGAGGGCATAGTGGACGACCGAACCGACCCTGTACAAACAACCATCTGTTCTAACGCCCTGCATTGAGACAGCAATGATTCATCAAGATTAAAATCCAGAGCTTGTGGTGTCTGGTACCACACCTGACCCAAACAGATACTGTAAAAAAGAAATATCTCTAAGATTTAGATTATCTTGCAGCTGCTGTTGTAAGATGTATGAATGTATTTTGTGACAGAAAAAAGGCTTATTATTCACAAAAAGTAAAGAGTAATATCTTCTTTAAGTCACAGTGAGCTAGCTGATCAGCTGTAGACTAGGAAGTGTGCCCAAGGGATTAACAAACATATTGTCTTAATTTTGCCACCAGTGACGGTACAGCTAAGACTGAAGGATGTGAGGAGAAACAGCTTTATTACTCCACAGGCAAGTGACCCAGAGAACTGTAAAATTGGTCACAGAAATGGTATTGATCCTGCTTTTCAAAGAGCTGTTGTGACCAGACTCATAATGCTCCTGTGTAAATGCTCCCTTTCTGCTCTGTCTTTACCCCACTCAGCTGGCTGCATGTGATATTATTATTAAGTGTAACAGACAGGAGCTACTGTTGAATTCATTAACATGTTGTAATAAAGTCACTTTCAAACTCTATATGAAAAAGACATCTACTTTTTAGGCACTTTATTCTCATCAGAAATTTTAAGAGAACCCTTTATTGAGTATTTGAGTAAAAGAGGCGCCTCTGCAAATATGAAAACTTTCTACGATTGAACCTGAGTCACACAGCTGTAAATGTTTGGGACTGCCCATTCGCAGTGCAGGATGACCTTGTCAGAAACAGGGATGGCCCTTATACAGATCCCCACCTGGCCTGCACTGTAATGGAATGGTAGATGAGGAGGATGAGCCAGTACAACCAGCTTGTGCAGACAATGACTGATCGTCTGGGGAATGTTACCCAACATAATGCATTACCGCAACATAATTGACTTTAGTGCAAGACAAGATCCCCAAGGGCTAACGGTTTAGGCTCAAGGTCACAGATTTGGACAGAAGGTAACGTAGGTACGAGGAAACAAAGTGGACAAAAAGACTAAAGAATAAGCAACAAAGAGATCCATTATCCTCGACCTTGCTTACAGGAGCATGTATAGAGTGCAGCCCTCCACATTTTACAACACCCATGGATCCTATATAATAAAAGCCTTGCAGGAAAAGACAAGCTTCTCCTTTTCTCCTTCTCTTCTGAGTAATATTTCATTTCTGAGAAATTTAATTACTCTTTACAAGACAGCAGAGATTTTGCTTGAGAAAATGCTCAAGTGAAATCCAGAATCTTTTTTGTTCCATTAGGAAATGTAAAGCCAAAGCTACTTCTCCCATTTAACGAGGCCCGCTGACTGTCTCTGGCTCCAGTCTCCGGCCAAATGACAGCATATTTAGTGTCATCACCCATCAAGCATCTGTCACTCCGCTGTGCCTCGTATCCTGACTGATGGGCACCCCCTGGTGTATAGTGAACTGTGAGCCATATGACCACCGTGCCCCTATCTGTGGTTAATGACCTGCCAGAAGGCTTCCATGACTGAACAAAGAGCAAAACTTATCAGCATGTCATCCCCAAGAGTCACAAATAATGCAGTTTAAACACACAAACAGGGACTGTGCTTAATACCTGCAAACCAAATGGGTAAACAATATGATTATTAGAATTCGCTGTGCACACTACTGCTGGTGTTTATGTTCATATGCATCGATTATTTCTATTATCCATGACATTTATCTGTGAAAAGACGGATTAGCCTGAACTAAACTTTTTCCGGCAGCGAGGTGCAGTCTGCCATTTTATCCTGGGCTCAGACTAACACAATAGATCTTGCAGGAGGATTTGTGTATTTATTTATTTATTTATGTTAAGTGAAAGCCACAGAACTATATATTTGTATTCAGAGTACGTGATGAATGTGCACTTAATGTTCACTCTTGGCAATGGTTATTAACTGCTGTTAATGTTTCATTGTTAGATGCAGCGAATGAAGACGATGGACTTCAAGTGCAGCCACTCAAGTCCAATAACTTGTGCAGCTGGCGAAATGTTTATCGACAGGATAATCTAACGCTGCTTTGTGGAAAGAAGACATTATGCAGAGGCGCAAAATGAAACCGAAGAGGGGTTTTATGAAAAAAGTAATGCTCCAGTGTGATATGAAAGTACAAAGCAAACTGAAGGTTTTACAAGAAAGGGGAGAAATGTGTCTTCTGTCATCTGTAAAATGATGTGAAACCTGTAGTCTCTGTTGGATAATTCCTGTATCTGTCCAAGGGTAACAGATGGGAAACTAAGCTCCAGTTGGAAATGAAAAGCAGCACAAACCAATTTATTGGGGGTTCGCAGCATGAGATCTTTGTTCATATCAAATGCGAAATTCATGTTGTTCCCTCTGTGGGTATAATATCCACTTACTGTATCCATTCTAATAAGCTACATGAAGGGTAAAAGAAAAACAATAATAACTAAAGACGGAGCTTCTTTTCCCTATATATCCTCTCCAGATGTTTCTGAAGAGAGCCATCTTCCACTAGGGCCTCACTGTTGAACATGAAGGGCCCTTTAGGACCTTTTTCAACCTGTCAGGCTGTTTTTTATCTGCTGGGGTGGCAGTGACCATGTACCACTGATTGTGGGATTAAATAGATGGGGTAAGGATTGCAGTCTTGAGATAGCAGCGGCACTATGTCCTCAAGAAACCATGATAAGAGCGGTGCTGTCTGGTGTAGAACTTGAAGGTTCGGTTTAAATGGGAACTTATTTACTTCTTCCTCCCAACAAAGTGACCTGATATAACATGTTGAATGTAGAGGAGAGACAAATACTTGCAGATTTGCGCAGCCTGCATGAGAATATCATTCACCAACAGTCACAGATATGCAGAACAATCGGATACATCCTATACATGATTTGGCAGCTTAACTTTTTGAATTCTTTGGGGTAGAGGGTTGCGGTGGATAGTATTGTCACCTCACAACAACAAGGCCCTGAGTTCAACTTAACCAGCCAGCTAAGGCCTTTCTGTAGAGTTTGGATGTTTTAACTGTGTCTGTGTGGGCACTTTCCAAGTACTCTGGCTTCCTCCCACAGTCCAAAGCAGTTAGCGTTTGCTGAATGAAAATAAATAACATCTAATTTTATCTGCTAGTGTCAGAAAAATCAAGATATGATTGGAGTGCAGACATTCACCTTTAATTTAATCAGATTTAACAAAAAGTTTATAATAACTGTTTAGGAATTTTATTTTTATAGTTATAATTATAATTATAAAATATACTAAAATATTTTTAAACATAAACTCCCATTTTGAGAGGTTTGAAGTTAATTCAACAAATGAATATAATTTTCAGTATAAGGACTGTTATTAATACCTGGATGAAAATCTTGTGCAGTCAACGACTGCATGAAAATATGGACAACACCAAATGCTGTTTTTCCTTACTTGAGATGCTGTGCTAGGTCTTTAACTGAAGAGCTTCTCTATTGGGCTGAAAGCAGGTGACCGACTTGGCCATTGAAAAATATCCCATTTCTTTGCTTTGAGAAACTCTTGGGCTGCTTTTCCTGTATGCTTTGAATAATTAGCCATTTGCACTGTGAAGCACGGTGCTGTGGCTTTAGAGAGAACTGTTACTCCTATCAGCAGTCACATGATCATCGATCCCACTCGTAGTCATACATGCCCATCCTATAACACTTCCTCCACCATATCTGGTATGCTTCCTTCTCCATACTTTTCCTTTTCCCATCATCTGGTACAAACTCATCTTGATTTCATCTGTCCACAGAATTTTTCTCAGCGCTATGCAGGTTCTTTTAGATATTTTCTGGCCAGATTTATTCCCTACCAGTTTGTAAATCTTCTGTTTTCACATTCATGAAGGCATCTTTTGATTGTAAGACCTTGACAATGATGTGCCTACCTCCACAGGAGTATTTCTTCTGTTTTTCTCAAAAATTTAAATAAATCTGTCTTCATGTACTTTTAGTTATTTTCTATGGTCTTGCTGAGCTGGTGTGTGAATCCCTTCTTTTTTAAAAATGTACCAGGTTACTGTTTTGGCCACTAATTAAGTTTTTAATCAACTTCAGATTTCGTGTCTGCGTTTTTTGTTTGTTTGTTTTTTTGTCATGAAATAAGTCTCAGCTGACCAGGAAACTGCCTGTGAGTCTATTTCAACATTCAGATATTCAACAGATAAAAATAAGGACTGAATACACTTGGTTCAGAATCAGTTTTAGATAAACAAAATGTAATCATTATCATATAATCAGAAAAAAAATCACGTAATCATGTAAAAAAACAAAAACAGAAAAAACATTGTTTATGTGCTAAAAATGGGACTTAACTTGAGTACGTGTAGCCTGAAAGATAGAAGTTCTTCTTAGCTTCAGTATCTAAAAAGATTTTGTCTTTTGACTCACTGCACTCTCTGTGCTGGCATGTTGCTGTTTTAGACACACAGAAAGGATCAGATTCTATCAGTATAAAAGCATAACAGAGAATCTGTCACCTTTAGATCTAAAGAAGGAGAGTGAATATTAAACTCTGTCATGTCGGTCAGTTTCTGCTGTCCAGGACCGGCTTAAATAGCTGGTGGAGGTTCAAAAATACCAGTAAAAAGTGAAGCAGCATATCAAAATATGTCGAGCAGCCGATGTAGCCACAACATTAAAACTACATATCTAATAGGTGCCGATCTCCTCAGCAGATCCTTTGGGTGATCCGGGGTGGAGCTTCCATCGATTGGGGTTGCTGTGGCGGTCTCGGGAGTTTCATGGTCGGATCAAGGCCTTGATTTCTTTGTCATGATCCTCGAGCCATCCCTGAGCATATTTTGCAGTCTGATATTAAGCTGGGGAAGTGCTGCTGCCACATGGGGGCTGTGAGTGGTCTGCAGCAGTGATTAGGTGGTGGTACATGTCAAGGTAACAAGCAGAACAGAACATTACATGCTAACAAGATGAGCTGTTGTTCCCTTCACCTGTCAGTGGTTTAACTGTTGTTACCCGATCAGTGTATATCTTTTCTTGTGTATTTTTTTGCGCTCTTTTTATTTATGTATAGGCTGACACTTTTGATCTCAGTTCTCTATATGTTTTGTAAAATGAAAGTAAAGAGCACTCCATCTTTTTGTGTCCAGACTGTTTTAGTTAAAAAAGGACTTTCTGTTTGTTTCTGCTAGCCCATAGTTTGACCTTTCCTTGGAGAACTACAGGAAGCCACTAACATGGCAGTCAGCCAATCGTAACCAAAAATTTAGGTCTTGCACCGATGCTGACCAATCCAGCACTGTATTGTAAGAGATATTCAGAAAGCTATACAGCAATTGATGTTCTCATTATATTTTAATACATCACTTGAATACGTGATGATGTAAAAATTCAATAAGCAGTCTTACGTGCTCCTCTGGTCCTCATTTAGCCCGCACGCGGTGTGAGATGAAATAAATTACATTGCTATTGGTCATGAAGTTGCCTGATGAATATTTTATCAGGATGCTGAAGAATTCTCACGATTGATGTTAATGACAAAGTGTGCCATCTGCCACAGCAACAGGTAATCTAGGGATTCCATCATAATCTGTTGTCACAAGCATGAACACAGAACGTTACAGTAGCAGTGCAAACAGACCGCAGACAGCATCCAAACGTCTCAGACGTCTCGTTTCCAAAAACAGAGTCAATTTATTTTCTAAGCTCTGTGTGTTGTTGTGTGGCCTAATGTCTTCTAGTACAAAACATGACTGTATTCAAGGACTGCATGCTGTCAACACATTTTAATTAAACATGTTATACAGGAGGATGATGTCATAACCGTCCTCAAACAGGCCAGTGCAGTCGACCCTTCGCGTTCATATAAAAACAGGAGCGTGGTGCAGACTGACCGAATGAAGGACAAATTAGCGCCGGGGAGGCTGACCGTGTCAGAGCTGGCGCTTATGGTGAATGTGAATTGTGATAATGCATTTTACCATCAAATATTCATGAATCAATGCACATTACAACCCGTGGTATATGCCAGTGTCTAATTGCCAATTATACCTGCAGCTCACGGAGCTCGATGTTGAAAAGAATAGGGGGGGGTGGCGGGACAACAGTATCATAGAAATTGCTTAAAATCACACGATAGAGCATTTTTCAATACTTTTCACAAAGAAAAACAATAGAAAAACATCTTAATGAACACGTTTTGATGGAATCCTCACTATTAGAAGATAAGGTGACCCGAGACGAATTTAATGGGGAGCACCACATCCATCCAGAAATAAGGAAAGTGAAGATTAAGAGACGTGTCAGCTCCTCTGACATCATTACGAATATGTTTCCTGGTAATGAAACAAGAAAAACGGGCATCCTTTGCTGCCTGTCTGCTTCCCTTTTATGCATATAATATTAATCTGCAGTAAGATACCAACATTATTGCACTTTTTCTTTGTTTGCTGTAAATGCTTTGATTGGGATTTACCAGGGTCTGTGTCAAAATAACATACCAGAGACTAGACTTGTGGTGTCTTTGTACACAGAGCCAGAAAATACACCAGGTAGTCCATTCATATGAAAAAAAAATGAAAGCAGTGTACCTGTAAAGCCCCCGTGTTTTTAGCTGTGTAACAGTGCTCCTTCAGCCAAAGGGGATGGATGTCCTTATTTATTTTTTAAAAATCACATACATTTTATTTGGAATCTGTGTCTGTGTTCATACTTGAAGACAACACCCATCGTCTAGCAGTTGCTCTTCCTGTGATTTGTTCATTTTCTGTATTTAAGAGGTTTTCCTCCCTTATTTGAATTCGTGACTGTGGGCAGTGTAAGTAACACCGACATGATTTAATTCTTCACTGAATAAACAGCCCCCTCCCCACAAAAAAAAGAAAACAAAGGGGGACAGCGGCTTTCTCTAGTGTACTTCTTGGAGATCTGATGGGATTCACACAAAAGCCCGTCATGGTGTGACCCCATCGTTTCCAAAACCAAAGGTTCTGCAGTCAATTACAAAGGCAATCAATAATCGCAAATGAATATTTGACAGCAAATTGGGTTGCTGTAGGTGTCACTGATGAGATTTTGGGGGATTTTTTCTGCATTGTTAGCCTGAGAGATTGAATTTACCATGTAGGGAAAAACTGTTCCGGTTTGTTGATTTTTTTTAAATAACCCATGTTTTTGCTTTAAGATAAATACAAAATCCCATTAAAGTCAACAGACAGATGTCTCTCAGCACTTAACAGAACTTAACGGTGGACAAAATGTGAATGATTGAATACCAAATAATCAAGCCTGAAAAGTAAAGGCAATGGGCACTACTGCCTGTTGTATGTTTTACAATCATCATGAAGATCAATAGAAAAAAGGCCAGCAAACACAAATGTCTCAATTTTAGATCCTCTAGTGTGTTTAGATTTAGAAAATTTGTATTTTAAATAATGCTGTCTCATTCTTAACTAATGTGGTGTGAATTCTCGGTTTAATCAAGCTGACAAAAACGAATGAGTGAACAGTTACGTCATACTACTCAAATCGAGCTTTTGGCAAGAACGTTATGTCGAACATTAAAGTACCGGCTTTAATTCAAAACTTATATAGAAGCACATAATAGTACGAAGAAATGTGGACCATAAATCTTGAAGGATAAATGGGCTTATACTTGTATAGCACTTTTCTACTCTGAGACTTTCTACACTTAAGCACCTTGTTTAACATTCATGCACACACTCACATGGATGCAACTTGGGGTTCAGTATCTTGGTAAACAACCCGCTCTACCTCCTGAGCCACAGCCACCCAACTGGAATGCTGTGATATTAATATATGACAGTACTCTGTACTATTAACTCATCGTTCACACTCAGAATATGCAAATAAAATTTAGGGATGACAATTTTTCTTTAATATAACTCCCAAAACAAATTGGTTTTCCCCACTTTTTGTCATTTGTTCATCAGGTTGCGACTGCTAACATGGAAATATCTGCCTGAGCTCAGTTAGCCTTCGCATAAGAAATGCTTGAAATACGTCACTCTGTTTTTGTGCAACTGCCTAACTTCTGTTAGAGAAGTCTAAGAGAGAAATACACATATTGATAACAAGTAATTAAAATGCAATGTAACCTCGAGATATGCTGACATCTTATCAAGTGTTGGCAGAAAAAATGAATAGGGGAGATATGAAGCTTGTGCCTGGAGAGTGCCACAATAAGATGTATGTGCTTAAATATATATGATTATAATACAGGTGCTGTGTATTTAGTTGATCCTAATGCTAACTGCCATGTTTGTCTGGGACCTTAATCAGGATGGACTGAGGGAATCAGTCCTTGCCATTTAAAATATTCCTCTTCGTAGCGAGGAATACTTCTGGCTCGATCTTCCTCTCCAGGCACCCACACGCTGGATGACAGCCACTGCTCCCTTTCCCCCCCTCTGAGGCACTTTGGCCTCACATGTCTGCATGGCCATCCACTGCAATGCGCAGTCGACTCTCACAAACCTATTTCACAAAATATTTTACTGTATGTGTGAGGAGAGTGAGAGAGACTGAGGTGCTCCCAGAGATTTTCCAGGTACCTGCAGAGATTTTTAAAAAAATGCTTAAATAGATAAAACGGTTATCTTTTTAAAACTGGTGGAATCTTAGCGTTTTATCATTTGTTGCAATGTTTTACTTTAAATTCAAGAAGCTTTTGTTTGTCTAAGAGCAGCAAATATTACTGAGATTAGTATAAAATGATTGTACTATATGTGTGTGCTGCAGTTCTCCACGTGGTTCCACATTTCTAAAATGATTTAGGTGTCAGAAACTGAGCCATCACATATCCCTCATATTGAGTATCAGAACAAAGCCTGTTATTCAGGCTTTACGAAGTTTGCTTGTCTGCACACTGAGGCAGCGGGAGGCTCAGGTGCAGCAGAGAGAGACAATCCCTTCACATTCAGAGGGGAATAGACCTGTCAGTCCTCTAAACCCTTGAAGAACCAACCAGTGGAACCACATGCAGCTCTCTCAGCACACGCCACACTTATCTGGTGTGAACCAGGTTGGAAAGATACTAAAGATACGTCATCTTTCAAGATGCAGGCATTCTTGGTGGATAATGATTGTGTTTTCTTGTGTTGTGGATCTGGATGCATCGCACTGAACATTCATAATATTTCAGTGAGTCACACAGCCGGTTCTGAACAAAAAATAGAGCTGGGGGGAGGGGTGTTGTTTCTTTGTTTCAGGTTTAAACAATCAAAAATGTGTGCTGCCTGTAGTCCTCTCTGTGTGCTCACTGCCAGGAAGATTCTTTGGTCATTAACAAATTCAGATTTCCCCTTAACTCTTTAAAGGGTAGCTAATAGCTATGACTGTTGCTGCTCTTGACTTGCTGTCAGGAGCTTGGGTCATTTTAAATACTGACATAGTGAAACTCAGAGTTTTCAGTCAATAGTTTCATAATTGGGGGAATAAACACATTTTCTTGCTTTTATTGTTGTCTGCTTAACAAGAATCTCATGGAACATGAGTTAGGCTATTTTATCAGTCCAGCTGTTGGGAAATCAAAAGATCCTTCTTCAACACAACACCCCGGTACAACACCTGCATTGCTGCGGATGTAATGGCTGAAATGACTGTTTCACACAGTTTCAAACCACTCCACTACATGCTGACAGTCACGATGAATCCAACAAAACCACATCATCTGTGGTTCCAAAACAGAAACCCTCGCCACCTCAGCTACACCTTGAGACACCTATACCCTGTCCATGAATATAACACTGGAGACTGGAGACTGGCAGAGTCCATCTTCTGGAAAAGTGCTTCACCTTGTGCCAAGAGCACAGAGACACTTCTAACTTAGATTATACAAGGCCCATAACAGCAGGCCCGAACCCCATACTCCTTTATGCACTCCACAGGTGCTGCTAGGGTATTATCAGTTCTTATATTCCACAAAAGCATGTGAAGCCTCAACAGGCAAACCTTTCCAGCTGCCTGGAATTGCCTCTTTCAGGAGACTGAGTAGTGTGGTTCACTCTTAAATGGAGCACACCCTTTTTGAAAATGATAACCCCCACCTTTGCCACTCCGCAGGCCCTGTCTCAGGAATCCACAAAAGTAAAGTGCAAAAATGACTGTTTCTTTCATCAGAGACTGTATATAAGCAATGGAAGCAGCACCCATTAGACAAAGTCACACAAACTCGAGAACCACCTTGAGCACCCTTGCCACCACCATTTAACTTACTATGTTTATGCTTGCAGATCAGTGACCTGTCACTGTCACAGGTTTCTACATACACTCCGACCTCTTTTTTGTAACAAGTGGAGTCGCCTCCTGCTGACCATTAAAAACCATAGACGTGTATGAGTGTATGGGATTTCACATACCTCCACTTTTCAGACTAAGAAGTTAGATCCGTGTTTGCTGCAGGTTCAGGCCAGCTTCACAGCTTCAACTCTTTGATCAGTTATTTTCTTTCTTTTCGTGCCATTTTAACGCAGGCACTGCCAGCCCATGAGCAAACTGCACAGCAAACTGCGCATTCAACATTTTGGCCTGGGCATAACGCATGCTGCCTCCTGCATGCTCAGTGTAACAGCCACCAGAAACCACCAGATGAATTAGAGAGTCTTAAAAGTGTTGGTGGAGGGATTTTTTTTACCTTCTGGTCAGCAACCGCTTCTCCAAATCTTTGCTATACTAAGCAAACCGCCTGCAGGAAGATAGCTTTGTAGTCACTAATGCATAAGCTACTCTCAAAGTCTGTTTCTCCAAAAGAAAACTGTTCTTCACTAACGAGCACGGCATTTATTCCAAATTCCCTAATATATTCTGCATCTCACGAAATTCACGCTTCAATTCTCCCTGATATTTTTTTCACTTTCAGTTTTTCACTTTTTTATTCCCAGGCTCGGTGTAGCGATAAATGAGAAAAAATGCAAATCACAATAGGCTGACTGGGCTCAAAAGCCACACTTGTTGCTCCATTCTCACTGTTAGACATGTAGACCTTTATATTGTGTTAGCACTTATACAGACTGCCGAGCACAAAGAATAAAGATAATCGCATTACAGGCGGGCAGTTTGGAAGCAGTCACAGGCTGCGCTTTAATGGAGGCGGTGGCAGTATGGTGAAAGCGTGCGTGCACGGGTGCTTGTGTGTGTGCTGCTTTGTGAGAACCAATTGAGGCTGAAGCAGAGAGCTGGAGAGAGAGGATCACAGCCTTATACACCGTGTCTGTGTCACATGAGAGGGGGTCACCCAGGATTCCCTTCAAGCTGCTCTTCAGGAAAAAAGAATGTTACAAGATTTGTTTCCCGCCTCGTTTACCGGATAGGATCAGCACGCCAGCGCTGCTGCTTTATCTTGTGTTGTCGATTTTTACATTTTTTTTTAAAGAAGATGCCGAAACGGGGAAGAAAAGTGAGGCAGACTATACCGGGAACACACTATTTAAAAGATCAAGACTCCTTATAGGACTCAGTAAGAAACATTATAGGTAAATTATCTTTTTAGGGTAGAATTTTTCTCCCATTTCTTTTTACGTGTTTCTTTTCCTCGTTTTAATGCTGTGATGCAGGAGCTTTGGAAGAATTGCAAATTAGCCTGTTTATCTCGTTGATTTGGATCTTGACTTTAATATAAGCCAAATATTTGCTCGTTTGAGGCTTTATTTAGGGCTCTAGACATACTGTCGCTTTGCTCAACAAGCTATGAAGTAAAAGTTTTACACGCCAATTTTATTTGCCTTTTCGCCTCGTGTCTTGATCACAACACGCTGCAAGGGGCTGTGCACTGAAACCAACCGCGATTTACAATCTGCATTTTCAGTCGAGGTGATTTTACTCGTGTTTTCTGCCCTCGGAAGAGGAAGGTTGAACTCCGCTGAGGGAAGGTTTACCTCCTTTCATTTGCTTGAGTTTCTTTTGCCTAAAAGATCAAGGACAGTAGCAAAGGGTCTGTCAAAACTCCGGAGAGCGAGGCTATATGAAGATCGAGACACAGTTGTTGCTTTTCCCTCGCAGAAATGCCAGTGCGTGCTGTGACCACCAGGTTCATGTACAAGGGACTTTGCACTATTCCAGATGTCCTCACCTACCGGACCCCTGTTAACCTGCCTGAGGATGAAGTGGAAGGTGAGGCTTGTTGTTTTTTTGCTATCTGTCTGTTTGCTTGCTTTGAGCATGGTTTCAACCAGTGACAGTAACGATAACAGCTGTAACTCCCGAATTCGAAGTTCAGCTGCCAAATCAGGACCCTGGAGAGCTCCAGAGGGTGTGCGCTGTACAACCTTTTCAACAAATCCGACACCAGATCTCTGTGTGTAAGATCTAGATGGTTTATAGTTTTGTGCTGGGGAAAATACCGACAAACTATGCTCTTACTTTTTTTCTTGCTTATGATTTTTGGCACAAAATTAAGCTGTAGAAATAGTTAATCGTGCTTTTTCCATTCATACATCAACCAAAAATTTCAATTTATCATCTAATCACAGCAACGGGATATTATATTGTGAGTAGACTGCATGTTTATACACTGCATTTCTCGGCTGTACCCCTGACCTCTATGAGACTCCGTTGCACCTGCTGTTATTTACTCATCCAGCCAAGACTGAGACACAGACTGACGAGTAGAGGGACTCTGAATTTTGTTAAAAGGGAAGGATCCAGTAATGGACAAAAACACTATAATGAATGTCAAACTCATAAATATAAAACTGCAGATTACTTGAAAATCGAAGGCAGACAAAACTCATCAATGAGATTGAACGATGGACTCATTTTGATCCATAAATTGCATCATTTCATCTTTTATGAATTGCATTAACCAGAAAAGAAGAAGAAGAAGAAGAAGAAGAAGAAGAAGAAGAAGAAGAAGAAGAAGAAGAAGAAAAGAAGCTTTCATGCTGTACAGAAAGGGCAAGTGAAAGATTCACTTAAGCATTAAATTCACACTTGCTATTGTAACTGTAGGGCCGAGTTGTTAAAAATAGAGGTTTTGTTTTGCCAAAATGGTCCTCACAATGAGAATGCACACTTGGCAGCGATTTGGAACAAAGCCAGGCAGACTACAATAAAGAGATAAGTCAGATCAGATTTGATATCGCCAAGTCTTTTATGCTTAGGGAATTCCATTTCCCCTTTCTTCTGTCTGTAGGTTGCCCGGTCCTCACAAGTGGCTGCCTGCCCTTGCTTCGAGCCACTCATTTGACATTGAAAATCCGCTATCTGCAGACACGATATAAATTAAATTAAAAGATTGGCTATGGAAAAGCAAGAAAAGAACAACAGCAGTAAAATGTTGGCGGGTGGTGTCATCAACGGCCATGCAGCTTTTCAGGTATTGGGCGAGTCTTTCCAAATTTTAGTTTACTAATTGAGTCATTAAATATTCAGAGTAAGACAGACCACTGAACCATGAATATTTACTGCAGGGAGGATTCACTGAGCATGTAATGCACTGCTACGTTTGCATGGCCTCACACCCTAGCAGTGCCCACAGTAAACAAGTAATCTTCCTGTTTTCACCTGCTCCAGTGGCAGGTAAAATGCATTAACGAGAACTGTAAGTTGATGAGGGAGGCAAGAGAGTTTAAGATGAACCTCTCCTGTTTACCAGCACAGAGCCAGTCCAAGGCTTTGAATCCGCAGCCTCCAACGTACCCTTTCACTGCTGCGCCACCTTAACGCACTCTGAGGGAGCTGCAGCACTGCTTAAATGAACCTTTTTGGTCTGCTGCAGTCCAGGGTTTCTGAAAAATCCCCCCTCTCTTCATAGAGGTCCGAAATTCAGACTGTAAATGTTGTTTCATCCACAAAATCTTTAATTATATTGGGGCAGAAGTTCCCTGATTGCACAGCTCACATAATTACTTTTTATAATCATATTTATGATAATCTTTTTTTTTCTTGCAAGGTGCACCTGATAAAACAGATAACATTTTATGCTTCATATAGGATTGTTATCATTCTGTGCCATGCTGCCAATAACTTACGCAAGCCTCCATTTTCTCTCTACATGTATCCTAACATCTAAACTCATCATCAGGCTCACAGAAACTATGTCAGTTTTTAGTATTGAAGAGCATGCAGGCGATGAGTTGTGCGGTTAAATCAATGGGACTTTTTTCTTGGTGACATTGTTTCAGGCACGGGTCGACTGCCACTTTGGAATACACACAAAAAAACACAATACAAGGACAAGAGGACCTTGCATCCTGTGCAATGACACGTGCTGCAACGTGGACAGTACATAGAACAACCCGTCCCAGACAAACAAGTTAAAGAGTTTCATTTTACCTCCAAGTTTTAGTGTTGACTGATTTTCTCCTGTACCAGTAAACCAGCAGCATAAGAGCTGCAAGATGCATTGTCTAAACAACCCCCCACTCGTTAGCTGAAACACAGTGGCAAGATGGGGAAAAATGTTGTGCAGTGGATCTGCAAAACGGGACTGAGCACATAGCCTGTGGGGAGAGTTTTACCTGAATCTCTGGCGTAGTCACTAGAAACCCAGGTCAAGAGTTTTTGTTTTGTGCAACGGTTTTTAAAAAGCTCAAAAAATATTATTATTCATCTTCATATAATATCCAGTACCTTTGAGATTTTCTACAAATGTGACCTTTTCAGAGGGTTTTAGAAAAAAAAACAAATCTGTTCAAACATCACTCATCTTTAGAAGTTTAAAGGGATGCAACAGGGGACTGAATGTGAAATATCACATAGCTTGTTCTCTGTTCACAAGTTCTTCAAATTTAATGCAGAAAACTGTTAATGATTTGTGGGCATGTGGTGAGATCTGATTTTCCAACAGCTGTTCAGTTACATATTGGATAAAGGTGGGCAGCAACACATTTCAGAGAGGATAAAAAACATCACCTTTTGACCTCCAGCCTTCATCTGAGTTTAAAAATATATAGCTATCAAACACCAGATTTTCCCATTAACAGCACCATCAGGGGTACCCCAGAAGCACCATGAACTGCAGTGCCTCTGTTTTTTTCATTGACTAAATATTATGTGCATTACGGTTATTCTACGACAAGACCTAGGGACCTTAAATGAGGATATAATTTACTATGATGTAAGGAATGACGTAACTTCTTTAAACTATAATGTAAAGTTGAAATTAAGAAAACAGCTGAAGATGCATTAACTTAAAATTGAGTCAGATATTACAGAATCACATGTTTTCTGATTTTATGCTGCAATTGGATGAATATAACCAATAAAATGAAAAAGAAGTTCTAATTATTTCAGTGGTAGAATCAACACTCAGCAGAGATTATATATAAATCTTTATAATCCTGTCATCTTAAGACTTTGCCATTTTAAGCTGCCATTTTATTAGGATCACAGTCTTAAGTGCAACATAATGACATCCCTCCCACCCCTCCAACAACCAAATCAGGCAGTAACTTACACTGTTTCCTGAAAACTGTACGAGCAAGTAAATGCATCAGTAGGAATGACAACAGTGAGGATTACAGAGACTTGAATGGACAGGACATCCTCTGGACTGGGTGAAGTTGAGGGAGGCTGATTAAGTGCTCGTAGCTCTTAATGGATATGCAGATCCCAGGGAATGTTTTTCAAACAGATGGTTGCCGAGGTGGGCAGAGCCGACAGCAAGCCTTTTCTCTGCCCTTGTGTCACGCACTTGTCATAAAGCCTGATATGAAGCCACACTATTGTAAAAGCAGCCGTTCTCCCGCCTCTTAGAAATCAGTGCGCATTTGTATATCTGAGATCTGTAGATCCCTCATGTAAAACTGGATCGGTTTAACTCATGATTAAATCATCTTTTAAAAATCCTAATCTGGGCAATGTGGCGTTGGGCACTCTCTCTGTAACCGTGGAACAAAAAGCTGCCTAATTCATCACAAATTATACGTGATAATTAAGCCATTATGTTAATGACATAACAGCAATCACTATATTTAATCATGTCCCTGAAGAAACCCATGAAACATTTATGTGTGCATTTATCCTGTAAACACTGTTAGGTGAATGTCTATGTGGATATTATGCAGTGCCAAGTTTCTCTCTATTTAATAAGCACTATATTAAATCCCAGGTCCAGAGCCATTATACATGACCGACTGGATAACCTCTAATGCCCATATTGGAATTGATCCAATTCATAATTACACAAATAAATAAAACACTCAAAAATGTATATTGTATAATACAGGAGACTCGTACAATACAAATTTATTAGACCACCTGTCAAAAGAATAAGTAAAGAACATGTTTTTTAAAAAACGCATTTATAAATAAATATTATATTATTATTATTATTTTTTAGGCAAATAGCAAAATGAATTCATGTTTGAGAAGTCAGAATTACTCAAGAATAAATTCAAGTGCTAAAACTAATTTTTCTGTTCAGGAATGCACGTACGTAAGTGCCTGTAATTTGGCATCTTAATTGAAAATGATTTTTCTGCTTTTTTGTATAATGGTAAATTTAAAAATTCATGGAAAACAACAAGAATTGTGTTTTAGCATTAAGGAGCTTGCACACACAGGTGGATTAACTATTATAGCAACATAAAATATTATTGTATTAATTATCAATTCTGTTAATTTATGGTAGCTGTGGTGCGAGCCTTACATTGAGTGGTGCTCTAATTAATTTGTTAAGCACTGTACATGAGGTAACAGACACAGTCTGTGGGTCTTTATTGATGTTTTAGAGCTTACTAGAACAAAAAAAATCAGCATTTGTTGATTACCGGAATGATATATACAACATTTTCTGATAATTGTGCAAATTATCATTTTATTAAGACATGATCTTGCAGTGTCAGTATTAAAATGTCTAAAACACACCCCATAACCCAGAGTAAATTGGTGCTTTAACTACACATGTGCTGGCACAGATAAGACACTCTTTTTATGGCTGACAACAGCTGTGACTTCCTGCCAGTTAAACTCTTGGAGGTCTCTGCGAGCTTGTATCGTTCCTCGGTGCATCACCGACAGAGAATGTGAACAATATTTATAGATCACAACCAGCAGGAGAATCCCCCAGACATCAAGCATTGTAGTGGAGTGCAGGCCTTCTTCCACTTTGTATGCAAAGCTGTTGTCTTTTATGCTTACAAATGGAGTTCCTTTTTGCTGCAACATTGTAAGCAGGCATTATATGTGTTATGTTGGTTGTGTTACTGTATTGCAGGTGCCTAATTATACACATACAGTGACAGTGGTCAGGACAGAGGCTGGACACGCTCTGTACATATGCAGGTAACGCTTTGTAGTAATTCCATCATTTATAAGCTTTAATGATCATCATTTGCAATACATTAATATACAGAGTTGTATTAAGAAATCATCAAGCCATTTATAAGTTTAAATTAGAACATGACCACGAACAAATTATGACTACATCGTTAATAAGTGATGGATTGTGGGAGCCTCCCTGGCAGGTCACAGATGGTGCAAAGGTTCAGACTGAGGCCAGTACCCACTCGACACAGAACCCATGTGATGAATTTCTTTAACACTGACACGTTACAATCTGCTGGCGGTCCATCGTTCACAAATTTAATGTAATTTGTAGTTAAATAAGTAAGTCAAATGTTATTTCTGTAGCACCTTTTTAAGACAAGCATCTCAAAGTGCTTCACAACAAAATGCCAGAATATTTAAAAAATGTTTTAAAAAGACAAACAGAGTTAAAAATAGCACAATCATTTATTGTGCTTATAACAGGCTAACTTAAAAGTAATAGCTCATCAAAATAAAACCGTTATAAAGAGACGCTACAGTAAATACTCACATCTGACTTACAAAGAATTCAATGTCTGAATGTTTTATTTTTTAATCATTTGCTAATAATTTGTTCATGATCACAAATTTCACTTACAACAGATTTGTGTTGCCACTTATCAAACATCCTTAAACGTAATGTAAACTGTAGTTCATCATTAATTAAAGTTTTATAAATGACTTGTAGCTGAACATTATTATCAGGTGTTACACTTGTAAACAATACGGTTTAAAAACAATAATCATAAGCTGTGTGTTTAATGTAGCTTTCTGCGTGGTCAAAGATCTGGTCATTAATGTTGCAGCCAGACAGAAAACTTCACAATTTCAAATAACAACACTATCACAAGACGTTAATTATGAGACTGCATCCTTAATCTCCCCTTGTCTGCCGCTAGGCAACAGCCATATTTCATTCACATCATTATACTGAGCTTGGAAATGCTCAAACATTGAGCTAATAAATACTCAACCGGTGGCAAAAATATACTCTCACTGGTCACTTCATTAGGCACATCCTTCAACCAGTTTGATTTGAGCTTTGTGACGTGGTGTGTCAGCCAGCCGGAAGCATAAATGTGCTCATAAATGGTCATTAACAATACTCAGGTAAGCTGTGGCATTTAAATGATACTCAGATGGTACTAAAGGGCCCACAGAGTACCTGTATAAAAAAGCCCAAAGCCGACTGTACTTCCTCAGGAGGCTGAGGTCTTTTAACATCTGCAGGAAGCTCCTGAGGATGTTTTACCAGTCGGTGGTTGCTGGAGTACTTTTCTATGCTGTGGTGTGCTGGGGGAGCAGCACAGCAAAGAAGGACTCATCCAGGCTGGAGAAACTGATCAGGAGGGCTAGCTCTGTGGTCGGCATGAAGCTGGACACTCTGGTGACAGTGGCAGAGAAAAGGACATTAAAGAAACTGATGGACATTATGGACAATGCCAGGCATCCTCTGCACACGGCCATAAACAACCAGAAGAGTCTGTTCAGTGACAGGTTGCTTCTCCCAAAGACAAGAACTAACAGACTTAAAAACTCCTTTGTCCCACACGCCATCAGACTGTTTAACTCCTCTCTGGAGGGGAGAGGGAGGGGAGACAGGAGGACAAAGGAGGGAACAACTAAGCTGTAGTGCCTCTTCACCTCACTGTGCAATACCTTTTGTGCAATACTTTTGTAAATAGTCAACGGTGCAATAGACTCAATACTTGAAATGTGCAACTCACTTGTATTTTTATTTTTATTCCTATTTATTCTATTTATCCCCTTCGTATATTTTATTTATATTGTCTCTGTATTTATATATATGTGTGTGTGTGTATAACTCTGTAACTTCTGTCGGTGCTGTGCTTTTTTGGAAATCGAATTTCCCAGAGGAACCCACCCGAGGGATTAATAAAGTTCTATCTTATCTTATGATGTGCCAAGAAACTATCCCCTACACCATTACACTACCACCAGCAGTTTAAATTATTAACGGAGGGCAGGATCCATACTGAATGTTGCAGACTCATCTGAGCAGGCGGTATTTTTCCAGACTTCTGCTGTCCAGTTTTGGTGAGCGTGTGTGAACTGTAGCCTCGGTTTCTTGTTCTTAGCTGACAGGACTGGTACCCGGTGTAGACTTCTGCTGCTGGAGCCAATCTTCTCCACAGTTCAGCACTCAGAGATGCTGTTCAGCACAGCAACTTACTGTTGCCTTCCTATCAGCTTGAAGCAATCTGGCCATTTTCCTCTCAACTCTGGGATAAACGAGGCATTTTAACTGAGAAATGCCACTCACTGGATATGCTCTCCTGGTTGTGTGGTGCAATGGTTTATACGGTTGCCTAACAAGCAAAAGATTCCCAGTTTAATTAGACGAGGAAATACAAATCCCTTTGGAGGAGCGTCAGGAAGAGTAAAGATCTGCCAAATCAAAACATCCGAAGCTACCCACTGTGGCTCTCTCCTGTGACTAAGGGAGCAGCTGAAAGTAGCTTTCTCCACAAACCCTAGAGATGGTTGTAGGGAGAAATCCTGGTTGCAGTTTCTGAAGCAACCATGCCACTTTTAAAGTCACTTCATTCACCTTTCTTCCTCGTTTTGTGGGCTCAGACTGAACTTCAGCAGGTTTTCTCTACGTAAATTGATCGAGTTGCTCTCAAGTGATAGACTGGTTTGCATTAGTCTAATCAGGTATTTGTACCTAATAAAGTGGCCAGTTAGCATAATAATTCTACGTTGTTGTTAATAGAATCCTACAGGTCGAGTTAAAGGTCAACGTCAGTCTTAAATAAATTGAAATGGGAAATTTTGTCCTAATATGACCCAGCAATGCATCCATATCACTGGAGAAGAAGTTTGCATATTCTAAACAGTAAAGTTAATTCGTCTGTTTGTTAAAAACTCCACTTTCCTTTTGTCTTATTATGAAAAACATGAGAAAGTTAGTAATGACAATGTGTATAAAAACCTGAATATCATAAAACAGCATGGAAAAAGAAGAAAAACAAGATAAGAGCAGAAAATCAACACTTCCCTAACAAAAGACATCAGTCGAAGACAAATCTGTGCTGCCTGTCTGATAAGTTCAAAACAAAAGCTAATAAAGTTAAGCTGTAATTCTCAATAATTTTCCTGAAAGAAACCAGTCGCATGTTTTCAACTCAGCCCACAAAGAGCTGCAGGTAGTCATTTTAAGTACTTTTACACAGCAGGGACTCTTATACATGCCGGGCTCGTGCAGGGCATCATCACTGTGTTCAGTGATGGCATGTTTGTGTAAATGTAACAATACATGCAGGCTACAAATCTGCAGAAGCAAGTAAGTAGATTAAAATGTTGTAGTTTTAGAAGGTGATTTGTGTATTAATCCGTCTCACTGCTGTACACTATGGGGTTAGTGCATCTTTTTTGTCACATCACAATTGATCGTTATCATATTTTTGAAGCGCTCAGTTCGCACATCAGGACAGATAAGAACAGGGCTGTGAGGGTGTCACTCTGTACTCGTTGTGTCCCCTCGACACCTTCTACATGCATCCGCACTGCATGAACTCACATTTGTCTCGTTATTTTGCGATAAGCTGGGATGGAGCCAATTAAGGTGTGTAAAAATGAGTATTTAAACAGCTCTTTTGTTTGTGTGCTGGACAAGAGAGCAAAGTCTGGAGCTCCCCGAACAAATTAGTTCACTGTTAGGTGCCTGCTAATGTTGGGGGGGGGGGGGGGGGGGGGGGGGGGGGGGGGTGTTAGTCACCTGGAATCAGTTGGGGTTGTTTGATTCAATATAATCATGCTCTAAGCAGCTGTTAATGTTATTTAGTGATGTTAAAAGTCGCATTATTTTGACAGCATTTGTATTATGTGCCGACCTACTTTTGCTCTAATGCATTAGCAGAGCTCTCTCTGGATACTGATTAATATGACTCACATGTAGTATCAGAACGACGGATGTCACGGGTGTCATCATACTATTACTGACATATTCCCATGGGAAGGTGAATTATTTAATGAGTAGATGTGACTCATCTCTCCCACTGATTTCTTTCTTCTTCTTTTTTTACCTTTTAAACTGTTTTCCACCAGAAGTCTTCTTTTAATAAGAAGACTGCGCTCCTCATTTGTTGACCAAAAGTTTACTTTTAAGTAGAGCATGTCAATTAGTGCCAGCGACTTTCTCTTGTCACCTCTGGACATGCAGTCTGAGGTTGCCAGAGAAAGGTGCCTAATTTAAGATTCCCATTTATTCTGGAAAAGAATCAAGTAACGCCTTTATTTTCATCCCTTTCATCCCAGCAACTGGCTGACACAAAAGGTCCTGTTTGATCCTGACTAACAGGGTGCAATTAGCAGGAAGGCCTGAGTCTCCTTTCTCCTATGCAAATGTAGCCTCTGAATGTGACTGGACACATGTACATATGCAATTCATCTGGTTTAGACTCACGTAAATTTGACATCTGATATGAGACCTGAGCGTGAGTCTGACACATGAAATGAGCTTTAATAATGTGGTGAGATGGAACATATTGTGAAGTATGAAGTCATGTTCAAGCAGTGACTTCGGGGCGGTGAAAAGAGGCTGTTGTTATTCTCTTCCGTTCACTTCCTGCGGAGCAAAGAGACTTCTTCATCTACCCCCTGCTGTAACAGCTCTATTATCGTATCGTTCAATGTCATGATCATTACTGAAGGTGAAGAGGGGTTGTTGTTTTTTACAGTAAACTGGACAATCACAGTAGGGCTTTCTCAGCGGTGGTAGTGCATGGTCGATACCTTTTCTCGAGGATAACACTGCTTGTGTTTGTTTCTTCTGAAGGCAGCAGTCGTTTCCTCTGAACTTCCAGCATTTACATTATCTCCTCCCATGCATGAGAAGCAATGTGAAAGAGGTATCTTTTAGCTACTCTCTGTCCCGTTATCTTTATTTTTCAATGGGACCTTTCATCAGCACTTATGGTGTGATGGGTTCACTCAGCTCAAGCACTTAGATGTGACTGAGAGCGCTGAGGGAAGGTTACAGTAACTATAAGCCATCCACACTGCTTGCAGACTAAAGAAGAATTAGCTGATAAAATATAAACAAGGAAATAAATGCACAAATCCCAGGCATCTCTTTCTCTTTGGAAATCTCGGCAGCAATGACACAGTGGAGGAGTTCCATGCTATCAGTATTATTTAGTAACAAACGGCTGAGCAATTCTGAGCTACAGAGCTCAAAGAGAGGCCGTCATCAATCAGTTGTTCTCATACAAATATTAGAGGAGGTTTGTTTTCTAGAAAGTGTTAATTTTAACACATGCTGTGCTATGATACACTAACAATAAGGATAATTTATGGTGAGTATTTTTTACTTCACATAGTTGCAGTCTCATTAATTATAGTTTAGCTATTAAACATGACAAAATAAAAGATTTACCTTGGAAATATAAAGATCATAAACAACCTCACATCCATAAAATTAGGGATGCTGTTTAACATGTAAATAAAAACAGATTTTGATGGCAGCAACATGTCTAAAAATATTTGGTTTGGGGGCAACAAAAGGCTGCACAAGCAAGCAGTACAAAACGTAATCAGCTAGAGAAAATTTTGGCTACTAATTGTGGGTAATTTGCAACAGGTCAGTAACATGAGTTATTATAAGAAGAGCATCTTAGAGAGGCAGAGCTTCTCAGGTGTAAAGATGGACAGAGGTTCACTAATCTACAAAATACTGCATCTACAAATTGCTAACAAACTACTGATCAGTGTTCCTTGCTATAAAACTGCAAAGACTTGGAATATAATGTACAGTCATAATATCATCAAAAGATTTTGAGAATCTGGAGAAATCTCTGCATGCGAGGCTGAAACTCAGTGTGAGACACCTGTCATCTCTGGGCCTTCAGGTAGCACTGCATTAAAAAAAAAAAAAAAAAAAAAAGCTCAATCATGCAAAGAAGGAAAAGAAAAAGCCAAGTGTGAAGCAGCAATGACAATCCAGAAAGGCCAGGCTTCTCTGGGCCAAAGCTCATTAAAAATCGACTGAGGAAAAGTGGCAAACTGTTCTGTTGTCAGAGAACTCATTTTTTAAATTCTTTATGGAAAATATGGAGTAAAAAGGAGAGGGACCATCTGGCTTGTTAACAGCACTCAGTAAAAAAGCCTGCATCTCTGATGGTATGCGGGTGCATTAGTGCATATGGAATTGGCACCTGAAATCTGCAACGAGATCAATGCTGAGAGGTATACACAGGTTTTACACCAACATATGCTCCCAAACAGAATAGTATTTTTCAGGGGATGACTATTTCAGCAGGATGATCCTAAATTGCATGCTGGATGGCTTCATAACGCAGGAGACTGAAGTGGACAGCCTGCAGTCCAGACCTTTCAACAACTGAAAACATTTAGCACAACATGAAATGAAAAAGAAGATCCAGGACTGTTGAGCACCTAGAAACCCAAAAGTCCACCAGCTGGTCTCCTCAGTTCCCAGACATTTATGCACTGGTGTTAAACGGAGAGAGGATGCTACACAGTAGCAAACATGGCCCTGTCCCAACTTTTTTTTTTTACATTGTTGCCATCAAATTCAAAATATGTGTTTTGCAAAGCACTTCATTCTGTTTATATTCACAGTTTTCATAGATAACCAAGATTTTTTGGAATTGTGTTTGCCTTTATACATTTGCAATTCTGCTATCTCTGTCTAATATCTCTTTTTATTTATTTATTTTCTTAATTGTTATGCAAAAAAATGTCATATTTGGTGATGTTTATCTCCTGCACGCTTTTAAACACATTAGGATTTAAGTAAAGGAACCTCAGTGACTTTTTTGACCCTGTCAGCAGCACTGAAAGTCTGCCAGTGGACTTCAGTAGGCATGGACCATTTTCAAATTTTTTTTTTTATTATTTTTTTGCTGCACCAGCGACCACCAAGAATATCTCTGTTAGGCGGTCATAAAGGTCAGCAGGATCTGTCGGCTTTCATGTTCATGTTTTAACTCTTTTGGAAGGTCAACAGACTTTTAAGCCCTGACCTCAGACCTGGCTAAAGTGACCGGTGTTGTAGACAAACCAGCTGAAGCTTACACAGGTTGTTATATTTAGGGAAAATTTGGAAGTTTTTGGTTAGATAAAAAAGAAGGTAGTGATTTAAGAAAGAAGACAAACATATCTGTTAAATTAATCAAAGGAACCCGGTATATTTAAATTGAGTTTTATATATATAGGACCATTTCTTACAGTTATCTCATCTCAAAAAACCTAAAAAACAGCAAACAATTTTTTAAAAAGAACCTGGACCCCATAACTGCAGATCAGGAACATGCTGATCTGCAGAAAGGACAAGGCACAAACTACAGGAAAGAGAGGACAAAAAGTTAATGACATGCAACAGTCATGCATGTCATTAAGGAAAGGGGCTCTGCAGGATGAGCTGGTAGCAGCAGGGATGGTTCGGGGTCATTTGATCCAGCTCATACTAGAAAGAAAGAAAGAAAGAAAGAAAGAAAGAAAGAAAGAAAGAAAGAAACAAACAAACAAACAAACAAACAAACAAACAAACATACAAAGATTTTTAAAAGTGAAGTTGAAGGTGCTTCCTCCCCTTGAATTTCTGCTTCTAGAAACTGTTCTAGGAACTGCAGTCTGAAAGCAAAGTGCTCTATTGGGACAGTTCATAGGATGTGATGTCTTTAAGATACCATTGGGCCTAATCATTGAAGTCTTTGTATGTGAGAAGAAGGATTTTAAATCATCCTGGATCTACAGAGAGCCAATAAAGAGAAGTTAATATTGGAGAAATATGATGTTACTCTCTAGTCCATGTTAGTACTCCCTGCTGAAGGCGTTTCAAAGAGCCACTGGGATGTCCGGCTAATAAAGGTTTACAATAGTGCAGTAACAAAAGTATCACTCTGAGACAACATGTTCCTAATTTTGACAGTATTACACTTGAGTCAGTGTCATGTGGCTTCTTTTATTTCAATGACACACTCAGTCACTGGAATAAAATGTAGTGACTGCTGGTGTTAAATATAGTGGGGCGAAGCCACTAGCTCAAATAACCTACACTAATGCAGATCAACAGATAAAAAATTATCAGACCTATCAGCTATCGAGGTTACAGTCACCATTATGACCCTGTTGGTCCAACTTGCTGTGAAATTGTCAGTCAGTATTTCTTTTTGCTTTGATATGGAACAATTTGATGAAATTATCACCTTTGCCTCAGTAAATTCAGATGGTTGTTTGCAGTAATACCCCTCGATTATATGCTTTTATACTTCTTTCCCTCAAGTGACTCATTCATTCAACTTTTGTAATAGAAGATGTGTGAAGGCCAATGAGAGTGCTCAAACCAACCAATGACAAATCAACGTTGTTTGCTGACTACTTGGCGTGTTTTGGAAATTTGTTGAAGATGGTTTGGCAAAGGGATGTGAAGTGTGTTCATTCATGGGTAAAAACAGTTGGGTTTGCAAGTTTTTGTAACGAAACAGGATCACAAGTTAATGTCATGCTGAGAAAATGAAAGGCTGATTTCTCGAGATAATCATGCAACTGATCACAAGAAAACAAATTCTTTGTCTCTGGGATCTCGGTAGCTATGAAGACGTGTAATTTCACCATCTAATTACCAGTGAAATTAAGTTTTGCAGCAACATCACAGAAGTGTACGTGCACATAAAGTTACTGTACAGCAGAGAATAAATAAGGAGGGTCGATCTGAAAGTTTTAACACAACACGGTTTCTGCTCGTGTCAAAACCTTGACTGAAGTATAGTCTGGAACTGAATAAATGACACTCCTTCATTTTTAAGTTAAACCAGTTGCTCCAGTTTGCTGGATGCCATCTGTGCTGGTCAGCATGAACTATACCATGATCAGGAAGAATGGGCCACTTAAAAAACACTTGATTTAATTTCTATTTATCATTGTTCCCATCAATGACAAATACGAAAGCACATCAAAGTAGAAGCTGCTGCCTGCTGTGCATCTCTCAGCAGCACAGATCCATGGACAGCAGCAAGGATGTTCATTTCTTGTCATCTGCATGTGCGAGAAAGAGAATGTTTTACAAATCTACCCTTATCTGTGAAGATAAGCTAACCTTTATGCCAAGAAGCAAAACCACGCTCGCTTTATTAAAGTGAAATCATGATAAATAACTTTCACCCATGAATCATTCATCAACAACAGCCTAAAGTTATGCTTTATCCATGAAGCTAACGATACAGAAAAGGAGAAAATTGTTATTGTTAGTATTTTTAAAGCCTCCTTCGTCCCATGGAGAAAAACAGACAAAAACAAAATGTATAAAGAATCTTTAGGATCTTTTCAGAGGATCTCTTGTCATATTATGTGTCATATTCCCCAGGGCATCACAGCAGCTCAGACTTGGTATAAAATGATGAAAATGAGATTTATTATTCCACAATTAGATAAACCGTGCATCGATATCTTATGATAACTAGATAAATTAGCTTATCATCATAAGATATCAGAAAAAAAATAACTGAAGGCATGGCTGCTCTCATTTCCTGTAGCGTTAAACAGAAGCAGTCAGAAGCAATTTGTGTTTTGGATTTGGATACAAGTGTGATACACACATATATTCTTCATGAAAAAACTGTCCCTTTCTATTTCATTACATATTATCTACGCATCAGCACTTATTTCCGTGAGCCCTTCTGTTGGCTTTCTTTTAAACTATAACAGCATAACTGCTTTTTCACTCATCTCATTAAAACCTAATCATTCATGCACAAACAACAGGCATTTTGTGATTGATTGTATAAATGCTAAAAGCTAAGATTCTGGAGTTATTTTTAAAAGTTGTTTTTGTTTTAGAGTTTTTGTTATTTTTACATCCAAAAGTAAAATCCCAGCAGGACCTCCCAAATCGGAAAACAGTTTTACTTTATTTGTGATTTGTGTTATCTTTCCAAGATAATACAATTCTTATTTGTATTGTTCACTCCTTTCTAAATCTCTAGTGCTCATTTAATACATAATTTTTTTAAAAATTGATTTAGATGGATTGATAAGTAGGCCAGCACAGAAATACTTTAAAGCTGCTTTCTTTCTAATGGCCACCAGGGGGCAAAACGACTTCCATTCCCGACTTTTAAATAAAAACACTTAGCTGAGGGCTTTATGGCTCTGTTACACCAGAGTAAAAACAAGACAGCAACCTCCTTGCAGCTAGAAAATTTGGTGGATGAATTAAACTTTTTAGCTTTCGGAGACGGATTTTGAAAGTAGTTGTGGCAACCAAGTTGTTGCTCAGAGGTTGAGTGTGCAGCACCCCGAGCCTCTGGGTGGGAGATAGCTTGCTTCCAAATAATCCCAACTGGGAATGGATTCTTCCTCAAACAGATTGGTGAAGGTTTGACAGTAATTACCATCTAATTTATAAATGCAGATGGATTGCTGACAGATTGCAATCAATCTGAGTCCATCTGCACCGATTAGCTCAACTCATCTGTATCATAGTTAAGTTAGTTTAAGTTTGTTTTTATTGTGATTTTCATGGTATGTACATGGCAACAGATTTGCAGTTTCCAACACAGGTAATCAGCGTATTGTTATATTCAGATCACATGTAAATGCAAACTTGACCCATTCAATAGGAGACTGACAGCAAGTGACTGATGTGGTTTGGGGACTATTAATGGGTCTCAACCTTCAGAGCAAACATTTAAAGGTGGTGGCCATGGTCTCCAAATGCTATTTTCACCAGCATGACTTGCCTGATGAATATTGAATATAAAAACCATTTTGTAAAAAGAAAGATCGATAAGTCTCAGCAGATCTGTTTTCGAAACTCTAAGATGGCGAACAGTGGATGACACCAAAGTGGCCATCTTTTATAATGTATGAGGTCATTCTTAAAAAACTAAACACCTTGACACTTTGTTTACATTTGATTCGGCTCATAACGGTCTTCGTGTCTGAATAAATGTAACAATAAACAGTCAAGCATTTACATAATGTCTTGTGCCACATTCATTCATTCACATGGCAATTTATTCTATATATACAGAAGTTTATCGATCAAACACAAACACCACTGGATGCATCTGGCCTCCATATTTGCCCAGGGACACTTCAACTTCTAGTCTGGATTGAACCACTGACACATTTCACAGCATTTTAGGAGCCACGCTACTGTTGCTGCTTTGAGCAGTCACCTATTTCACACCAATATTAATAATTTGCTTGATAATATTGCTTTCAAATTGTTTTCCTCCACTCTCATATTGCAGAATTAACTAAAAATATTCTGTCATACAGACAGAATATAAATCATCAAATCAGTGATTCAAAGATTTTCACCACCTGGCTTCAGACAGCCGAGTGGGTGCACCCTCACAGCAGTGCAAGGTTACAGATATTCTGATCAAGGACTCAAAGTAAACACCTGAGTCGGCTGAATGTTTTCCACACTTTAAATAAAAATTCAGTTCCATCACTTTGCTATTGTTGTATTGTGTGTTTACCTGTGCGTATTTGTTTATTTGCAAGTGAACATTTTTCCAGGGATATGTAACATGCAATGTTAGTACGAACGTCTCACAATGGGGTGCTTAAAGTACTTTATCATGCCCAGTGTGGCACACAGGAGCTGGATACAGTACTGTCAGTGATCATGTAACACTGACTTTTGTTGAGTCTTACCACATCAATAAGGTTGTAGTACTTCCTTCTGCAAAATGAGCTTGACCCATGTGGGCACACCGGGAGTTAAGATGTCAGTATTGATTGGATAAACGTCCGTCTCTTTTAACTTTAAAAAGGACAGCCTTTATCAGAAGTAAATCTACATATTCAGCTACATAAATAAGCCAATCAATTATGTTGGCGATATCAATACATGAGGGAGAGAAAAAAATAGTGAAGCGCTTCAGTCTGTGGAGGATCAAATCTTGACAAACAACATTTACATGTTAAAAAATGCAAATTATAATCAAAATTTTCAACAAAGTAAACACATATTGTGTCCCTCATGATTCCATGTGTGTATTTTATTTATTTTTTTCAGATAAATATTCATTCCTCAGTGTGTGAAACAATCTGTAGTCCAGCCACTGCTCAGCTGGCTAAGAGAATTCATTATTTGTCACTGGCATCAGAGGTCACAACACTGAATCTGGGATTGTGCTCAGGGAAGATAACAAAACTCAAGCAGTGCTGCTGGGAGTAATTTAGACAAATATGTTGTGTCTGATGTGTCAAGGTATTGCACAGACAGTGCCACTTGTCCAGAAGGACCTCAATTTACGTTCCAAAGACTTTGTCTTGTAGTGCTTTATTTTATTTTTTAAAGAGGATTATACACTGCCGCTATAACCACAATTTGCAAGCTATCACTTAAAAACTGCACTCATTCATGTGCACAAGATGGATAGCTAGTGCTCGTCCTCATCTGGGCTTGCATGCTAATTGTGGTTGCCAAGTCACATAAATGCATGCAAATTGGTTTTCTACATCATATAAGCACCCAGTGTAATCACATGCTTTACATATGAACAGTTCATCCAAGCCTTTTGGTTTAAAGCAATTTTCAAGATAAAAGAGTGTATGTTTAGCTTATTCTGGTGTTGAATGATGAATGTCTAAGTATTCATAGGTTTCTTGTGGATTAGGTGGATGTCTACGTGTTTGTTCTGTTAATTCCACCTTTTTATTCTCTGCAGTGTCTCGGGCTATCACTGCTCAGGTATCGGCTTATATCATTGATATATTGATGTAAAAATTAGACTTCCAGTTCATTTTGTTTCTTGTTTCATCCAATCAAGCAACGAGCTGAGCTAGCATCCAATAGTCTTGTATATTTGAGGATCTACATCAAAGAACTACCGGCATTCAGCGCCTTTGAAGTGCAACTGCTCTTTTTCACCACTTCAAACAGAATACAGTGATGCCGAGTGAGGACAGGAGCCAAATGCCAATGTTTATGGATTATTTACCAAAAGTTGCAGTTTTAATTAGAAACACATGAACCTGCTTGCAGCCTTCAGTCAGAAGTGATTGTATTATGACCACAGTAGCAGGTACTGGCTCAGAAGATCACTTACTATGAATGAAGAATAACACTGCATCACAGTGGGAAATCCTTTAAATATCTGTCACAGATAACACAAGATACAGATAAACAAAGCAGATAATAGTTTAGCCAGGAAGACTAGAGCATTGCCTTTTTCATTATTTGCCATTCATTATTATTTACCAGAGGATTGAACTTTACATTGCGCACTTACATGTTCAAACACCTCTCTGCTAATGGTTGTGTAGTATTACAGTCTGTCTGAATGCTCAAGCTTTAACGGTAGCTTTTGAAGCACTATCTACAAAACCATTAGCACTTGGAGCCAAAGCACTGGCTCAAACTAAATGCTTTACATTTATAGAATAATTTCTGCAAAGCTTCACTCAGATACCTCACTTCAGGCAACACTTTCAACACTACCTAGCTACAATATTGCAATATGATGTGAAGGATAAACAACTTTCTCCTTATTTGTATTAATAGTGTGTTTTATTCAGATGGATTTTTCTGTGTACACAGTTGTTTACTCGTTTAAAAAAAAAAAATTGCTCTGCCCTGCACACAGATGAGCCACAACCACGCATTTACATACACTAACTCATTGGGTGGTTAGTGCTTCATGCGCTTATTAAAATGATAGTTTGTAGGTAATTATGGAGGCAGTTGTATTTTACAAGAGCGTAATGAGTTTTGCAGCAATTTTATGCTTTTGCAACATGTAAACTGTTTTGCAGGTTTGAAGAAGGGTTTTGTTGGTGGTCATTTTAAATTTAGGCATTTTAAATGAAGAAAGAAAGACTGCAGTACATGATTCTAAAACACTCATCTCCTCTTTTTGTCTCTCACTGGGATGCTGAAACTTTTAATATTGCTCATGTTCTGTGGGCTGAAATTTTAAAATGCAGCGTTTCTGTCTCAGTCTATTCTACTGAAACAATCAAACTACACTCTCATAAAAAGTGTACACTAAAGGTCTATTTCTGTCTCTGCAGTTCCAGTGTATATGTACGTCTTTAAGGGCAAAAGTTTGTATGCTTCAGTGCACTGTAACGATCACATTTGTACCTCTTCTTCTTTTTAAGGTGCAACATTAGGAGACAGCTGGCCAACAAGAAATTAGGCAATTTACTCTTAGATTTAAAGTTTCTGCTGTTTGGTTTAAATAGATAAAAGTAATTTGGTGTATTCTGACTTGTTTAACTCGTGTATACCAGCAGCAGGGTGCAGTAGGGCAGCACTGTCGCCTCACAGCTAGAAGGTTCTGGGTGTCTGGTGGTCAGAACATTCACAAGCAACTTGCGTTTCTCTTTTTAGATAGCATGCTTAACATTATCATTTAAAATCAATTGATAATTAGTTGTACTGTTTCAAAAGGTTGTAGCTTTCTGTATTAGACATTTCCAAAACATTGAAGACCAATAGTTCTTTCAGTACTGTCTGCTTCCCACTCCTTGTCACACATTTTACCCAAACATTTACCGAACTGAGTTTATTTTGGAGTCAGTATTTGGAGGAGGAGCATAGTTTCTGTAGGATTTATTCAAAAAAGAAATGAATATCTTTACTACTGTGAAATATTCTGGCTCATGGAATAAAGAAACTTGGAGAAAAAAAGTTGCTTTCACTCTTCAAACACTCAATATTCAGCTATGCCTCCTCTTTCTCAAAACACAAACATCTAAGACAGAGGGATTATAGCCTTTTGAACTGTGACCCACAGCAGCTGTTTGAAGCTGCTTTTACTTTAAACTCTAAAAATAAACACCCTTTACTCGCCGACGTTGAAACCAACATGTTAAAAATCCGCCAGTTCAACGATAGCCCTCAAGTAACATGTTCGTTCTGTGTGCCTTCTTTCACTTCGCAGAGATCCGTGAGGCTTTCAAAGTATTTGACAGAGATGGGAATGGCTTTATCTCTAAGCAGGAGCTGGGGATGGCCATGCGCTCACTGGGCTACATGCCCAATGAGGTGGAGCTGGAGGTTATCATCCAAAGACTTGACATGGATGGTGGGTCTCTCTTGCTCTCTCTGCTGCAATTATTCCAACATGTGAGCTGCGTTAATGACTCGTCAATGTTTCGCTTGTTTCATCAGGCGATGGCCAGGTTGGCTTTGAAGAGTTTGTCACATTACTTGGTCCTAAACTCTCTGCTGCTGGAATGCCTGACAAGTTCAACGGAGCAGACTTTGACTCTGTGTTTTGGAAGGTATGTACTGTCCCATAATCCCCACCAATAAAGTTTAATCTAGTCATTTGAATATCAATCCCTCACAAACTACACCCCAGTCAGATAACTGCATCACATGTTGTGGACACCGGTATCCCCATTCCTTACAATCAGGAGTATAATCAAATTAATTACTCTAATATCTGATTTTTATAAAATATTTATACACTGCTGTTTATTGCTGACCTGCAATTTATGTGCATCACTGAGGGGCATCAAGGCAGAAGTTCTTCCTCTGCTAATTAGACCTCTCCTGGTGTTTTCTGTTTTCCCAGTGCGACATGCAGAAACTGACAGTGGATGAGCTGAAGAGATTGCTTTATGATACTTTCCGTGACCACCTCACTATGAAAGACATTGAGAACATCATCATGACTGAGGAGAACCACCTGAACAGTCCAGAGTCCCATGTGAACATTGATAGTATGTCTTATAATATCATTTTTATAGTATTTCATACATTTCTAAAGCTCCACTGACGCAGTTTTGTTCTGTCTCTTCTTCCCTTTCTTTCCGCAGCAAGCCCAACACAACAGGAAAAACACACTTGTGTGCGTAAAAGCCTGATTTGTGCCTTCGCTATCGCATTTATCATCAGCGTCATGCTCATCGCAGCGAATCAAATGCTCCGCAGAGGGATGAAGTAAATACGCGATGCCTGCTGGTTACAAACGGATTTACAGACAGACAGGGAAAATGCAAATGTTAACCAAAATACTTTATCATTTTGGGTTTTATTCACAGCTGACACCCTTGATGATGCAATCATAGGATCGCTCTGATATGGATAAAATGATGTCATGCAGTGGTTCTGTGTGATCACTAATCGTAGTACAGACAATAGAGAGAAAGGTATTTCAAGGGCTGATTGTTATCCAAAACAAGTTACATCTCATTCATTAAGATGGCTGATGTTTGCTAAGATTAGACAGAAAATCAGGCTCCAATTCTCCAAAATTTCAGAGTGCAGCAAGTGTTGTAACAATAGCTGTGCTTTGTCAGTGCATTTAATGTTGCTCTCAAGAACCCTGCCATTTGGAGTGCACCAAATAACGACAGCACCAATGATAGTAATAAAGCAATACAAAAGCGGGCCACATACTCCGTAATTTCAAATCGAGCTAAAAACATAAGGACAAATCACTGTGCACTGCATGCTGTCTCTTATGTCTCTGTTTACTGTATTGTGTCATGACTTTCAACTTGCATCAGGTCTGACAGACTTAACCAGCACCTTCTGCGATCTAAAAATACCAAAAAGAGCCCCTCAAATTCAAAACACAAAACTGGACTACTAATGGATGTATCAGTCTGTCAGTCAGTTCGATTTAATTGGTTCATCCCTTTATCCAGCTTGAAATATTTCCATGAATGTTGCATGTCATTCATGGCACCCATACTGTGAGATCTAATGAATTTGGCGGTGCCCTGTTTTGTTTTTTCTCTGCTATTTTGTTGATATTTTTGCTCAGTTTTTGTGATAGATGAACCACAAATGGGTGAGCTGCATTAGCATTAGCATTAGCATGCAGTCACTCTCATTAAGATCATGCTGCTGAGCTAAGGCTAGCATCGGAGTGCTGCTGTACAGTTTCAACAAACTGCTACAATGCCTGAGCTAAAATATTGTCATGTTACATTTATTTTAAGACCAACACAGAGAGTTTCATGAAGTCATTCAAACTGTTAGGTTTGTTTCTTGTCCCACCAGTTGCCACAAACCTAAATCATGCATTCGCTAATTTGTAGCTTCAGCTTCTAACAAAGACCTCAATTTGAATCAAAATGAAAGCGCATTATATTTAAACAAATGGACAAAGAGAAAATGTGAAAGCATCAAAATATTTGCAGCGAGAGGCATAAACCGGTCAACAAGCACAACAACTGGATTCACAGCTCAAAAGAGAGGATCTACAGTTGTGATCCACAACGCATGTTATGTACTCTAGTCAAATTATCAGTGGAAGAAACTCCGACAGGCCTGTTTCAATAGAAATGTCACACTTTTTTCACAGTTAATTATTTTTGCTTTAAAGCTCAGAAGAATCTTTCTTGGCTGAGCAGATTGAGATTGCTTTGTAAAGCAAATTGATATTTTGTTAGCTGTAATGTGAAATAACTGTAGCTGAAGAATTAAACTTCACAAAAAAATCACAAGAATTAATAAACCAGACAAGAGTGTGTGTGTGTGGGCTTTATATAAAAGCTCCAGATACAAAGAGAAATACTGGTATCTTGATGTCCAGCCAAACGAATAACATGTTTTATATCCATAGCCTGCCTGCAATACATGCACATGCTGCATGTTTCAAATGTGCGCATCTGTAAGACGCATCAAAATCATAACGAGGCACTAAAAAACATTTGAGTAGCTGTATGACACGAGCTACCAGCTATAAATAAATCAAAAGAAGTTTAGAATTTAGATAAAACTAAATAATAATTGTATTTATAGCAAATAAGTATGAAGTAATTCAAGCTGCAAAATTGCATGTACATTAGATTAGAAGTAAATGTGTGTTATATGTGTGTGAGATTATTGAAATCTGGTGTAAGTGTTCAAATAATTATGCAATTTGTAAAGTGATCATTGCAAAAAAAAATATCTCAGTATTTGACATTTTTCTGTAAATGTCGACTTTTTTGTGGATGTGCACAGTATTACAGTTTTTCGCAACTGTTAAGACACGTTTCTTGGCGATTTCTGTCATCTAAAAACACAAAACCCAGTTTATAAAATAAAAACCTGAATTTAGACAAGTCTCCTCTGGTAATATGACTATCATGACTCTGATGAATATGTCACACTAAAACAATCCAACTCAATGTTCAGAGCACATATTTTCAGAAAAGGTCAATCTGTTTGTTCTACAAATTGCACAAATGTATACATTCCTCCGGCCACTTTATTATACACATCTGTTAAACTGTTTCACACAGCTGTCTTATCAGCAAATCACATGGCAGCAGTTCAGTACATTTAGGCATGTAGATATGGACAAGACAATCTGCTGCACTGAGCAAGGAAATATAGTTAAGTGACTTTAAACATGGCATTTTTGCTGGTGCCAGATGGGCTACTCAAATGGGCTCCACAGTCACCAGATCTCAACCCAACCAATCATAGCTGTGTAACCAACAAACTTGCAGAAACTGTGAGATGCTTTCATGTTAATATGGACCAAAATCTCTGAGTGTTTCCAGCACCTTGTTGAATCTGTGCCATGAAAAATTAAAGCAGTTCAGAATGCAAAAGAGGGTCGAACCCTTTACCTGCACTGTGTGACTAATAAAGTGACAATTTCCTGTAAATGCACTGACTATTCAGTATTCAGCCACAGAGAACATGACAAGTGTGGTTTGAATTCTTTGTCCTGCTCCACTTTCTACTCATAATTACCGGCTGTACAATCTGACACCGCTTAAACTGAGTAAATAACATAATTAACAGCAAGCCTGAACAATTTTAAGTTGTTCTTAGGAAATGTGCTTAACTTATGCCTCCTGCGGTTTCCGTTAAGCTTCACAAGTATATCAGTGTGAAAATGTGAGTGAGAGTGTATTTAGGAGTAAACTAGATCTGCAAATTGCATCTAACTTTGTAAAAGAAAATGTTTTGCCAGGAGAGCGATTCATTTAATACTAGATTTAGAAAACTGTGCATTTGATACAAAGAAACAAAGCTTGTGTGTTATCAGTTCAGAAAAACTGTAGAATACTAAATACTTTGCAGTATGCTGTGAACAGTAATTTGACATATCATAAAAATGTTGTTTTCTGGCTTTTACATGGACCACCAAAACAACATATTGTTTAAAGTATAACATGGTTATATTTTCTTACTTGGAAAGTAATACATTAAATCTATGTGGATTTATTATGAATGTAAGCATAATGTTTTGTAAAAAAAAACAAAAAAACAAAAATAGGTTTCAGATATAATTTTCCAGTCTGACTGGACATTCAGATAAAATCGTTTGCATGTATTTACGCCATGCACACAACTTTTTTGATTATTTGTCATTTTTCTGAATGTTTTCTTTAACAAACAATATTCTCTATATTTTTTTCTTCCTCTTTTTACCTTAAAGGTTTATGAAAGCTATATCAGAGTGAAAGTATATACTACTGAGAGTCATACTGGCAATAAAACTGATATTTTTTCCGTATATAGTAGGTGTTTATGTAAAAGAATTTAAAAAACTATTTGTATGACATCACATTACCTCTCCATGAACATATCATGTAAAGTATGGGATTTTATGTGAATGTAAAATATAGTTACTGTGCCAAATCTTAACACGTGTGACAAATTGTGTCCTATTCTGTAGGTTACTGTGTTTTGATGAAAAGATTTATGTCAATTTTGTCAACAGGTTGTTAAAAATGTTCAATTTAAATGTAAATTTAATTTTGACTGTCAAGGTTTTCTGTTCTGTGCCTTTTGTAACTTGGAGTTTTAAAAGCTGCACTTTCATGAAACTGAAGTAAAGACGTAAAAAGATGGGAAATCAATCACATGAATACATGGCTTGAGGGAAAAAATGATACAAGATTTATTTTTAATAGGTGTCATAATAAAATATTAAGTATTTCTGTTTTATCTTTATCACTTCTCTGTTCTTAACACAATATCCTGCTTTGTTTTTATTTAGTTTTTTCAGTAACTGTTACTGCACATGTAGAGGTTACTGCATCAATTATACACTTATGTAAGTGATGTCTATAGATGCATGTAGTCCAATAAAAACAAGTGCATTAAGAAAGCTGTTTGTTTTTTTAAATTTCAATTTAAAAGATGTAAGAAAAGTAGAAATAGTTCATAAACGTAGAAAGAGTTATTGTGGAATTTATTTATAATTTGGAGGGCAACAAGAAAATTAAGAGCAGATCTAAAAAATTCTGAATTTATCTCGTTTTCAGCCGCTTCACATTCGAGGGAGAACAGTTGCCATGTTTCCTTATAATCAGCCCCTTTTTCACTGCTTTTTTCTTGGCAAATTGTTTTGTTGCTTGGTCCCGCCAACAACTATCAATAATGTGATTTAGAACAACACAGGAGTGTCCACACTGGATAAGACAAGCAGCAATATAGCAAAAGGACTGGAATGTCAATGACATCCAGACATGGTAACCTTTACTGAGGTGAAGCTGTGGGGCGAGAGTTAAACTCTTTTCCAAATCTGAGGTGAGACAAATAACCACCAGTGGGAGAAAAGGATACCGAGTGACATACAGTTACAAGTTCTTAACTTGTTGGACACGATTTTTGTAGTTTTGAGTATTGTAAGCTAAGAATCAAGATGTGATTGAAGTGGAGAGTTTCCGCTTTGTTGCATCAGTTAAGGAGTTACAGCCATATTTACATGTAGTTCCTGATATTAAGATGCTTAAAAATAATTGGACAGTTGACTGACCAGGTGAGGCCTGTTCCCATGTTAATTAATAACAAATGAAATGGACATAATATCTGAAGTTTCTTCCAAGTGTTTAATATATGTTTTCAGTGTATTTTGTTTTCACTATAAATTGATCAAAGATATAGCAAAAACTACAAGTGTCCAAATCTACAATCTGATTCATTCTAAAACAGAATAAATAGACTGGTCGGCTCAGCAGCACCAAAAGGCATAAAAAGATCACAAAAGACAACTAAAGTGCATGATGACAGAAGTCTTTCAATGGTTAAGAAAAACAACTTCACAGATGGCAATTTCCCAGGACTGTCAACTCTGTATATCTCAGTCTCCTACACTTATATCTGATGTCATTGAGAAAGTTATGTCAAATGTTTCCACACAACTGTGTTAACTCCTAAGAAACAGTTTAAGTTTACTTTGGTCATTTGTCCCATTGCCATTCAACACCCTGTTTTGTATTTCTTAAGAATTTCTCACTTGGATGGAACCACTTGCCTTAAGTAAATCCAAAGAAAATGTTTTTTGAATTGACTGTATTTCATTGAAATAACACAAATGACACAAACCAAAGAGGATTCCTTAAAAACAACAATAATGAGATAGAGCATCTTTAGGTGAAACAAGCCTGATCCACGGAATTCCCACCCAACACCTCAACTGAGTCAAAGGATCTGCAATATCCCTGTGCCAGACACCACAGCACACTGCATAGAGGACCTGTGCAAGGTTAGGGACCTGGACACCTCTGAGTCCAGTCTGCCAACAACACATGTGCATGTTTAACAAGCATACATGTGATGCATAGGGGATGGTCAACCTGCAAGCAGCCAGGCAAAAGCAAGATGCCACATCCCTAACCTTGTCACCGCCACCGTTTCCCTAATAGCATCCAGTGGTAGCCTTCAAGCACATGGGAGACCTACACAATATTAGGCAGGTGTTGTGAAGGATGAGTGACTACTGTACATTTCAGCATAATCTGAGCAAAGAATATTAAATACTTGAGGGGTTTTTTAAAAACAAAAAAAAAAACAAAGACAATTAGAAATATATTAGTCACAAATCCAAGGGATTTGCACGATGCTTACTAAGAAATAAATTAACCAACTTTCTGACTAATAAAAGTTTCATTATAAGATTCAATCCAGTGTTTCACTTCACATATCATTTTGAAAATTAAATTGTGTTTTCTAGTGGCTGGGTTAGTAATAAAAATGAAGTCATGAGATCAAGATCATAGGTGTGAATGTGCGAGTGAATGTGAGTGCGAATGGTTGTCTGTCCCTGTGTGTTAGCCCTGCGACAGACTGGTGACCTGTCCAGGGTGTACCCCGCCTCTTGCCCTATGACAGCTGGGATAGGCTCCAGCGCCCCCTGCGACCCTGAAAAGGATAAGCGGACGCGAATGGATGGATGGATGGAGATCAAGGAATCCCCCATGATGCAGCACAGAATTAAAACCATGCAAAAAAAAAAAAAAAAAAAAAGGTTTCCATCTGCTCGGCAATCATTCATTCCCTTTGGGCCCACATCATATCAAATGTAACTCCTCAGAGGAGTCTCACTTTAAGGCCACTCTGTGACTTATCAGTGCAAAAACTGCATCAATTACCCCAATGTTGTACAGTTACTGTTCATCTCAGATTTTGTTTTGAAATATATGCAAATACTTTACTCATCTAAGAGAAGTAAATTTATTATTCAAACGAAAAACAGCAACAAACAACAAGTGAAATCTTCCTTTCATGTTGAAAATCCTTAAAAAACTAAAATAATATTGGTTTTCTGAACTATTCCTCCTTTTATTAATGTTAGGTATTGGCTTAACAGTCATCTGAACCCTCAAAGCGAATGTCACTCAACCCCACTCAGTGTTCATGTTGATTTTCCACCCGCCTGGAGGAGGGGGTTGAAGTGAGGGCGGTAGGTCAAGAATGGAGAGGAGCTGCTGAAGTATGCCATTTTCTGCTTGACTTTCCTCACTGTCTTCCTCGGTTTTTAGATCTCTGTAGAAATAAATAATAGAATAGGTGAATTCATAATCAACAGGAGTAAAATTTGTCATGCGAGCCATGTAGAATGAGTGTTAAAACAAAAATGAAGGTACATACCCTTTACTACCGAGGGCAGCTCTCTTCTTTTCCCTTCTCGAGAGCCATTCTTCTATACTTCGTCCAGGCATAATTCTGTCCTCAGAGTCCTCTCTGTGTTGTCTTTCATCTGAGAAAAGGAAATAGCTCATTCAACTCAGCATATAGCAGTTTACACACTCATCTGTAGGAAATGTGCTCAACAAGTAGTACTTGTCTTTCTTTACTAGCAGTTTCTTTGAACTATTTTTTTTCCAGAGAATGTTTAACTGCTGGTCTTTGTGGTTTTAATTCAGTAACCCCGGTTCTCTGAAAACAGTCAGTCATCTCACAACGGCGAGTGCTTTCTGGCATGGCCAATCATAGAAGCTCCTCCACCACCACATCCAACTAAGACAAACCAACATGGGCTCCCCAACACCCTTTATGATAGCCCCACCAGACATTTTCAAGGTACTTCTTCCACGTGCCCTTGCAAATACGGCAGTGCAGTGAGATACCGCACTCAGCTTTCAGAGAACCGGTGTTACTCTGGTGAATGGACACTCTCTTTCGAACCTTACGGTACTCTGTATCTCATAATGGATGTTACAGATCATTCTCAGATTGCATACTCTAAAGTCTATAACACCATACCCCAGGCAGGTGGATAACTCACACCCACTCCAAAGGTTAAGAGCACACACTAAGTATCATTGCACAACTAACAGCTGCACAGACGCCCCACACATAAATACCATTAAAATGAGATAGCTGATGAGATAGCCATTCCTCAGGTGAAATGAGCACACAGATACTCAGGAAGCTTCAGTATCTGGGACTTCTGTGCCATCACAATAGAGAGCAAGCAATAGGACAGTTTCTCAAATATATCAATTGTCATCATAAAGTGAACGTATGGAAAGAGTGTGGAATGCTTGTTTTGGTGGAGATTAGGGCTCGGCGATATGACCCAAAATTCATATCTCGATATTTTTTACCTGGACGGCGATATAAGATATATATCTCGATATTTCATTTTTTTTAAAAGCCATAAATGTCTCACATGTCTCACTCTGTATATTTTATATATTTTATTTATTGTTTACTCTATTTAATTTGTAAAATATGTGTACACACACACACACACACACACACACACACACACACACACACACACACGCAGAAAAATATTTAGTATACACATCCAGAAATGCATATACTATTATATATTGTACATATATTTATTAGTTTCAGATGTAGCCATTCTTGTATTTTGCTTGTTTACATTATTGTATTTTGCACAACTCTGTTGCTTGTGAAGCTCGCACACAAGAATTTCACTCACATGTGCTGTACCAATGTACCTGCACATGTGATGTGACAATAAAAGTGATTTGATTTGATTTGATTAGATTAAAGTAAGAACAAAAAGAGAGTTCTTAGTCAAAGCTGTGTCCCAGATGTCACACAGGCATTTCTATTAACATAGAGCATAGATGTACATAAGATTTACTCAAAAATAAATTATGAGCATTTATTAAATAATAATGCTCCATAAATAAAAGACAACAATGTTGTTTTTGTGCATAACAAAAAGCTCACAATTGTGCAGTCAAAATGTAAACTAAAAGACGCTGAGCATAATAACAAAGACAGATTTCACAGCTGCTCTGTTCCCAACTTCTACTGTGTGACTGACAGCATTGAGTTTGAAATCCTCTTCGTAACCACGTCTCTTAACAGGTGCCATTTATAGTCCCTATACACAGTAGGGTAATATTACGTTGAAGCACAGTACGTATCACTCCACGAAGGCTCCTCGGTAGCCGTAATGCTCCGACAATCCATCAAGCGGTGCAGCACCGTAGCTTACCAACGTCGTACTAAAACATTTTTTGACAGATTGCTGAGCGCCGTGTTCCACATAAAATCGGTTCGCGGCCATCAAGCACAACCAGAATTCATACATAAGGCGCGCTGTCAACTTTTGAGAAAATGCAAGGATTTTAGGCTGTGCAGCGCCTCTGGGCTGCATGGCGTTAGCGTGGTTAGTACGTTAGCGTGGTTAGCTAGCTAACACGTTGACGGCGTCCAGCACCACGCACGGGGCGATGTGCAGTAACTCGGACACGGCAAATCTCCGTTAACATCTTGTCGCTTCCTGCAGGTGAAGCGATGGGGGAGGAGGAGGAGTTGTGTTCAGTGAAGGAGGGGCGAGGCCGAGTAACGTTGCGTAAAGACAAAAGTGGACGAAAGAGAGGCAAACTTGCGGCTCCACAAGTATAATTATAACGTAGACTATATCGATATAAAGGATATTGTCACACCTCACACCTTATATCTCGTATAAAAATATATCGATATTTTTTAAAAACTCGATATATCGCCCAGCCCTAGTGGAGATGATACATGAATGACTGTGCCATCTACTTTCATCTAATGCCTCATCTACTACATACATACCGGAACAGCAGGCATGAGCTGCTGACAAGAAGCTCACGCAAATATTTTTCCATCATAAAGATTCCTTTACTCCACCTTCTTGCTGCAGGACATCTAATGCACCATCTTGCTGCCACAAGCTTTCAACTTTTACAAAGATCAATCTAGGAGGGAGATGGAGAGAGCTGAGTTTCCCCGATAGTGAAGCTCAAATTCCACCATGTCTGGGCAGGAGGGAGAACAGCATCCTCCTCATTATCATCTCTGTGGAGATCGATGTAACATCGTCCTTATCTTCTTCAAGTTCCTCTTCAGAATTGAGGAGCTGGTTGAAGAACGTAGGAAATTCAGTCTCTTGCTTCTTGAATATGCCTCCCAGCAAGTGCCAGCTAAGCTGGGTTTGTCACTGGACTTCACCACAGTGTCGGATTATTAGGGACCGGCTTTTGAGGCCACTGACCCTCGCAAATGCCACTCCAGGATTCTGCCTAGCATTGCGCTGCAGTGCTCGGGAGAAGCATGTTTAACATGCATACATATTGTTAAGGAATTTTTGTTTTATTTGATTATGCTTCAAATGTTATGTTATACATATTTCACCAGACACAGCTTTCTGTTGAAACAGGAAGCTGACCCTGTGACACTGACAAGAGATCAGTACAGAAATACACATCTGCAGAAGTTGACTCGCAGTATATTATTCTTAGAAATTGACTTGCAACACACATACTTTGTGACACACACACACACACACACACACACACACACACACACACACACACACACAGACAGCATCAGGACCTGTGTAACAGGAAATGTGATTATATTTGCATATTGACGATGTAACCTATAAAAATAAACGAATACTGCAGTTCGGTGTGATTTGCTCTGAGCTTTTCACCCGTGCAGCACGTTAACCTACACAAGTGTCTCATTGTTGTTTATTCACCTGACTGTTTGTTAACTGTAAATCTCTGACACATATGATGGGTCTTTCCCTGACATGGTGTAGCTACAAGCAGCTAGGCAAAACCAGGACGCCACATCCCAAACCTTGTCACCACCAGCATTTCACTAATGGGTTCAAGTCGTAGCCATAACCACCAAAGCTCAGCTTTACAGCTAACAAATAGCTGCACAAACACAAGCTTTTATTTTTGTAATGAAAACATAATTGCAACAAAATGACAATTAATCCTGAAACTACAAAAACCCAAGTTTGGTGGCTACCCTGATGGCTGCATCTGTAAACAGTTAAGCGTTTGAGGACCGCTAAGGAGCTCTAATGATCTTCACGTGGAAGAAAACAAGGACGCTGGTATAGAGCCAGGGGACAGACACCGTTTTCTTGAAGTGATTTATGTGTCTTAGACGGGGCATTAGTGGGCACACAAGAAGATGCTTTCCACTGCTATAGGGAGTGAGGTTGAAAAGAGAACACAGTATTCTCCAGTATTATATATTTAACAATTGTAATACAAAGCTAAAAGTTCAAGTAAATGTTTTTACTTTGATTAGAAAAATATCTTTCCATTTGAAATGATCTGTATATGATGCTTGCTTTGCTTCAGGGTCCTGTAAAGCGTATCACAAGGTAAACAGCACCATCTTCTGTTCACAGCTTACCTTCCACCTGTCTTTGTAAGTTAAATAGCTCTTCTTCTGTCATATGAGAAAACCTGCAGTTGGAGCCAAAATCACAAATTCCTAAAAAACAGAGAGAAAGAAATTCCAAATTTAAATTCATTTTTACTGATACTAAATCAATTCACAAAAATATGATCAAAGTGCTTTACTTTGTAGAGTAAAAACAATATAATAATTGGGAGAAACCCCCGACAGCCTTGTTATCAGGTTTAAACACGATCTTGGCTTCCATTTTTTCACAGTCACACCCAAGATATTGGAAGGGAAGCTATCTCCTGCAACAGGTCGAGGGTGGGAGGAAGATGACAGCACTGTTAGTACGCTCACTGAAACTTTTTGGAAGACTTTTCAGGGATCCTTTCGAATAATAAGGAATTCAAATAGTCCTGCCTAGAAGTAACAATTTATTTCAGTATTTCAGAAGAAAGAAGGACATCCTAGAATATGCTAGAGAAAAGATAAACACTGGTCAAAGTGGCTCCAACATTCCTCACACCGTTACTGCTGGCCATGGTGTTGTAATCTAGAGTTAGTATAAGTAGCACTAAATAAAGCAACTTTGCTATTGCTTGTATTTGTCAGTAGAGAATTACAGGTCATTCTGATACCTTTTTGGAGAAACTTCCTGCAGGGCTTCTTTTCTTGCTCATCATTCAGAATAGCTGCAGAGTCTGTGAAGAGAAAATGCTGGTTATCATACACAGTTAATCACATATTATGAAAAAGCAATGCATCATTTTTCAACTACAGATTTTCATGGATATGAAAACCCTGGTCTCAGAAATAACTGCTACTCTCACCTCTAAAATTGTCAAACCAAGCTTTTTTTGCTCGGTGATGCTGAACACCATTCAGATGCTTTTTTCTGTTATGCATGTTGTCCTGAAAGGACCGGTCGCAGTAGTCACAGTAGTACCTCTTCCCCATGGTCAAAGTTGTGTTCGGAGTATTGCAATATCACCTTTAAACACCTGAAAGACAGTAAATAGTAAACAAAATCAAAACTGTTCTGAAAATATAGAGTAAAAGAATATGTGAATAGTTTCTATACCATGGTTAGGGTGACTTTAACTAAGAAAACCTACATCAGTAAGGAACAACTGACCACTGTGCCCACATCTATTAGATTATAACAAAAATATGAGCAAGTACATATGTAAGAAACCCTGGAGAGGTGTGTGAGTGAAAAGGGAGACAGGCGTAACAGTGAAGATGCAAATAGTAGAGGTAGTGGAGGCAGATGACCCAGGGTCAATCATCCAAAGCAACAGACAGTGCACAAGAGAGGTGAAGAAGAGAGTGCAGGCAGGTTGGAGTGAACGGAGATGAGTTTCAGGGTGAAAGAGTGAAAGAGAAGGTTTACAAGATTGCAGTGAGATCTATGGTTTGGAGATGGTAAAAAGAAAGAAAAACAGGAGGTGGAGCTGGAGATGCTGAAAATCTTGACTGGGAGTGACCAGAATAGACAGGATTAGAAATGAGTACATCAGCGGGACAGCTCAGTTTGGAGACAAAGTTAGAGAGGCAAGGCTGAGATGTTTTGGATAATTGCAAATGGGGGATAGTGGATATTATGGACAAAAGATGTTGAATATGTAGCTCGCAGGCATAAGGAAAAGAGGAAACCAAAGAAAAGATTCATGGGTGTCTTGAAGGAGCGGTGGCCCACCACTAAAGAGAGCAGCCGGAAGAATAAGAAGACGTTTACAGCAAAATGTTCATATACGTTCACGTGTGCAAGCCAGGGTTAAAAATGCTTGGGAATAAAAGTCCTTACACGACAAACTGGGACCAACAGCACATCTACTGACACAAACGCCCGCGACCATTTATTTAGTTGCTATCTGTTTTGTTTTTGTTTGTTTTTTAAGTCTGAAACTACGAAGCATAATTGAAGAAGCACTGAGACGAAACACGTGCATACTAATCACACTCTCAAGCCCAAAACCGCACAGCAAACCATACCTCAAATATTTATCCCCGACGAGATTATAGCATGCTGGCTACAATCTAGGTGGCAAAGGCGTTGTCCTAACAAAAGGTACCGGGTATCTGTTTATTAGCATCCGGCCACCAAGCTAAAGCGGAAGTTTCGCGCTAGCACATCCGTTCCTGCGCAGTGAGTACTGAACCGTCGACATGGCGTTGGCTAAGTCTGTCTACAATCTTCTCTTCAGGAGGACATCTACGTTCGCTGTAACCATCATGGTTGGAGCTGTCCTCTTTGAACGAGTATTTGACCAAGGTGGAGATGCGATCTTTGAGCAAATGAATCGCGGGGTGAGTGCGTGTTTTGAGCTTTTAAAGCACCTGACCTTGTACGCAGAGGGCGAAGCGGCGCTAGCGTTAGCCGAGCTAACTTGCCCGCTAAGTCGAGCGTTCTGGTCTTTTGACAACTTCTTCGTTTAGCGATGCCCATCAGTTGTCTGAAAACTCTAACGTTACATTGCATGTGTTTTATTGCAGAAACTGTGGAAACATATTAAGCACAACTATGAAAACAAAGAAGAATAATGGGACACTGGCTGGGGTTCTATAAGGCTCGATGGCATATGTTGTCACATTTCCATTATCCATTCTTCATGGGCTCCACACCTGAATCAATTCAACATGGACAATGTGCTCAAAGTCATGCCCAGGCTATCGGCGGCTGCCAAGGGACCTACGAGAGCCGACAGACGGTCCAGACCCCGTGAAGATGGAGCAGTGGTTCCTGTCGCTTCGTCTCCTTCCTTGATGTTAATTGTAACGCCTTTGTTTTCCTCACTGATTGTAAATTGTTAAATTAAACATGTATTTGTCTAACATACTTAAGCGTCTTGGTTTATCACGTTGAATATCTTTAAAAAGTTTCTATGTCCTTTCACCATGTAGTTATTTCTAGTATCTAGGAGAGAACTCGTGTCAACTGCATGTTTGCAAACTTTTAAGCAAGTGATTTCTACTTTTGTTGGCATCAGTTCTTGAAGAAAACATTTTTTTTCAACCTGTATTTAACCAGCAAAGTGTATTGTTGAGGCAGTCTCTCTTGTGTGGGGTTACAGAGGCAGCATTAATCTGACATTATTTGATGACAAGAAAAACTGAAGGTCTTGAAGAAAATCCACACAGAAGCACACACAAGGTGTCTGTTTAATGGGGGAAAGACGTCTAGTATATATTTGCAGAAGTTGAGTTGCTATGGGGTTTTCAGCTAAGAGTTCTGAAGTCATTTGTCAATGCTTAACAATTTTGTAATATCCCCTTCAATGAATGTACAAGTCTTAATATCTTAATGGAGGGTGGCATAGATTTTATACTGGAAACCCTTCCTGTTCCAACCCTCCCACTGTTCCAGGCTTAGGACCAGCACTAGGCCCCTCAAAAGGTCAATGTGTGTGTCTTCCTGGTCTTGGATCTTGTGCTTTTATGGGTGAATGTGAATGAACCCCTATTCATGCACTCTGTTAAACCTGCATTAAAAGACTGATCACCGAAAGAAAAACTATTAATTCCATAATTTTCTTGTGGAAGTTATACAAGAGCAGGATTCTGTCTTTCAGCAATTTGAAGCACTTCTACTTTATTATATTGTTAAGCAGGGAAGGAAATTGCAGAGGGAAACACACAAGCAGAAAAGGCACCCAGTTAAATGAGGCAAACTGCCACATAACCACAAAAATATTTGGACCAATTGACCACTATGGCCACACTCACTGCATTACAGTAAAACTGGGTCAAGTTCATGTAACAAAAATAACATTCACATCACCAAAAGGTAAATGATTTTCAGGCTGCTAGATTGTATCAGTTACATTCATTGGCTGATACACAGTAGGTAATGACTGATACTCAAACACACCTGTCACAAGCTTTCTGCTGTTGCTTTTTACAGTTTGCCTGACTACAAACTATAAGCAGGTGTAAAAAATGTTTTAGTTCTGGAAAATTTATACACACACAAGATTTTGCGCTAACTAAATAACATAAACATGTATTTTTGTTTCAAACCTCGGCAGTTCAAACAACCTTGCCAAGTCAACAAGTGACAGTAAGTGATGGGATGTTAGTGTTATTTGTACTGTAAAACTTAAACTTATCAGTTGTAATAATTAGAAGTAACACTTAATCTTATCAAACTCAATAACTAAACAAGCACCCACTATCACAACAAATGGAAACTAAACTAAAACAAAATACAAAAACAGTTGCAAAAACACTGTCTTAGCTCTGCTGCAAGCACATGTATAAGAAATCATCCTTAAGCAAAAACGTGATTCATATTTTCACAATGCAGGGGAGGTGCATCTAAGCTCCAGATTCTGACAACATGCTCTCCATATCACTATCATTCTCAGGGAGCCAAACCTGTGCAGAACTTCTCCATGGACATAAAAAGTGATTATGCTCTTAAATTTATCCAGTGCAAGGAGGTCCATGTATCACTGGAGTTTGTGTACTCTCCAAGTGTCAGTGCATCTGCCAGCAGCTACCAAGTGAAGAAATTAAAAGTCACTAACTAAAACCTTCTCAGTCTTGAAATGCCAAAGAGGCAAATTTTGGCAAAATACAACAGCTCTTTATTTAAACGCATTAATCAGCTGAGTCACCAATGACTTCATCTGCCTGAACTGAAGATTAATAGATAGGTGCGCGTGTCCAACCATGTTATTGATGAAGACAACTGGTGTAAACTATTGAGAGGGTTGGAGAAAGGCCTCAGCCATTCAAATACATTCCACACAGCTGCATTTGAGTCCCAGGCCAGTGGAGAGCACACTATCACTGCCTCATACTTCCACCTGCAAGAATCCAGGTATCGCTCATGACTCACTAATGGCTCGATTACCATGTGCTTAACAAAACACCAATACCAGGGGTAGGTGAGCTGTTACATAGCTTGAAACAAATGTATTAGAAAACAAACATATAAACACATTATAACAGGAATGCTGGTTTTGTAAGTAGCCAGCCTGTTTAAGCCTAAACCTAATGTTAAAAAGAAAACATAAACACATTGCCACTAACACACTAGCACAGTATTTGTTGAGTATTATTTGAGATACACATAACCAATGTTTTGGCCTTTCTCTGAATATATTCCATAACACGTGCACAAAATGTGACATTACTGTGTTTACAGTTCAAATAGGCATATTTTCACGTGACAATGAACTGCCAGTAAGAATTTATTATTAAAACCTGAAAATGTTTAAAAATAAATAAGGTGAAAACATTTGTTAGGAGATGAGCATAACACACGAACATTCACTACATTAGTATTTTTACTCAATTCGCTTGTTAAAACCAGTAGGCTATGGCTCAGCTGTCAGTAGATAGCATCTTTTAACCAACCCCACAGTCTTGTGAGCCACAGGCTTACACCCAGCTCGGATAAGTATTGTATTTCAGGTGTGAGCATTTTTTCACAGACTGTCCTGAATCTCGGATCAACATCTTTCTTAATGTTGTAACCCAGGATGGAACTCTCTCCAACCGGCTGCCAGGGCAGGAAACGCCTGTTCTGAATCTTCTGCGCTTCAACCGCACCTCCGCCTTCAATACAGATGTCCTTCATCTCAGCATTTCTTCGCCTCAGCTCCTCTACTTCCTGCTTCATTCTTTCTCTCCCATATGCCTCGACTCTGGCCCAGAAGGTACCATTAAAATACTGATAGAGTTTCCAGTCTGCCCCATTCCACTGTAGAGCTTTGGCTCTCATCTCAGCATCCAAATGAGACACGGATGAGCTCTTGCGAGCATTAAGCTTAAAGTACAGGATGTCCTCCATTGTCCAACAGAGCAAATCCTTCAGCAGAATAAGAGACTCCTCGAAATATTCTGCAATGAGGACCAGATGAAAACGTCTTGATAAGTTCTTAATTTCTGTCATGACGCGAGGATCATCAGCCTTGAGGTTGTTATCCAAACCAAAGTCAAAAAAGAGCAGATTTTTTAGATAGAATGAGTTGAAAGCCTCTGGACTGTAAAAGGCCCAAGGGTTGTTCAGAAACTCTGCCAGCTTGTTTTCACCTCTGATCCTCCACGTAAGGGGAACTGCTTTGTGGTAGTAATGGAAGGAAGATTCAAAAAGATCCACCGGGTCACGCAAGATGGTGACGTACACACTGTCTGGAGGCAGGAGCTTGGACACTTCTTGATGATCAAAGCGCATGTGGTTGCAAACGATGTTGAAACATTCTCCAGGTTTGTAGTCCTTCACCTGGGAGCACAGGAACGGCGATGGGTAGAAGAAGTCATTGCGCCCATCAGGAAATGCAAACCTGAGCTTGTGCTTTTCTCCAAACCTGAAGAGGATATTGAGGATGGTGCTGCTAGCTGTTTTATGCGTCTTCATAAACATGACATTCACTTTGGGTGAGCACTCTTCTGAGTAAGTCTGCTTGATCAAACTTTTGTTTTGTAATTTTGCCACACCGAGGGGACACGTGTCTTCTTGGGAGTCGCTGTAAATATATCCAATAAGTCAGTTTACCGAGTTTATCTTATCATATCTCTTATCTTTTGTGAACAAAATAATGATTTCCTTTGAAATATTTACCTGAGTTTCACTTGGTTTGGGTTTCTTAAGCAGTACAGCACCACCATGACGTTGGTCAATAAAACCCATGGAATCAGAACTCGTAACAGAGCCTTGCATTTAGTTGCTTTGATGCCTGACATTATGTGAACCGAGAAGAAACCTGAAAATGAAATCAGAGGTTACACGAGTATAGAGGCGAGTATAGAGGCGAAAGGCAAACACGGCTCTGAATTTACATACTTCATTTGATTTTACTGTTTAACTGCTGCTCTCACAAGCGCCAGACAAATCAATGAACAGCCCAAGTATGCATTTGTGGCAGGAACATCTTGCACAAAACCCTACTAATTACCTCCATTTTCATTTTTTATGGCAACAGTAATGAATAACGACTTATAAACATACATGCAATTCCTATGTTTTAATCTGTCAAGGGGAAAAGGTTAAAACAATGTCCATATCGTTAGCTTCATAGCATAAGTGCCTAAGTCATTGACTTAGTCAAATGACTTAGGCAATTATGCTATGAAGCTAACGATATGATAAACAAGGAGGGAGGTACAGACTAAGGAGATAAGAGAGAAAATTGCTGCATCGTTCAAATGAAACATACAGCCCCTATGTTGACACTAAACACATGTTTATGGTTTTATAATTTCCTCTTCAACAAACAGCAGAGAAGAGAAACAGATCAGTCTTTGCTGTAACAGCATCGTGCTCGAAGAAAACATCTCATGTGAAGTGAAAAATGACTGGACATCACGTTTCTACTGCACTTCTGTTATCGACACGGGAAAGATGCTCACCTCTGATTGGCCAGATAAACATTCCAGATTGTTGGGGGAAAACTCTGTAAAAGACCCAGGAGAAATAAAGACACAATGAGACAAGATCACTTTTTATGCTTTAACGTGCACACGGGTAAGCTGTTCAGAACAACTCACAACGTGTACAGAGGCTGGGCACTTTTTATAGGAAAGACAGTGAGAACAGGATAAGAAAATACAAAACAAATAAAATAAACAACTCCATATGTGGCGCTAGTCTCGTCAGCAGAGAGCTGGGAGAAGGCTGTGAGAGATAAAACAATCTAAAACAATATGTCCCAAAACAGTATGTCTTTGCTGAGAAAGTCTAAAAAGATAATTCTAAACTAATCTAACCATAGACAAAAGGGCATGCTTGCACATTTAAAAGAAGGTAAAGAAACATAGAATCATTTTTCCTGTAACACAGATAAAGGCAGAAGTGGTGTCATGTGACTCTGGCTCTTTTGTACTGACTAAATATTGCTTGTGATAGCAACCCAGGTATGAGAGTATTTGCTGAGTGTGTGTCACCAAGTAGCGAATAAGTAAGTCGAGTTAAGACTTTCAGCCTGCGTGTAAATGGTGTTGGAGTTTTTCTAGCAAAACAGAGAGTGAGAGTCTGACTTACCTGAAGATGACAGCATTAGAGGTGTTAGGGTGAGGTTAGGCTCCCTTCTAGACCTTGAAATCGCATTTGTCCATCCTAGAAGTGGTATCTTATTGGCTGCTGGATAAAGAGGAAGAGGAATTCTCCTCCCACAGGGGCAGGTATGCAAAGTAGCCTGGACCTGAAGGACACACCTCTGTATAACTGTTGTCATAAATAACCTATCAAGCTAAAAAGACGTTGCTCTAAAATGTGTTCAATTCATGTGTATATGTACAAGTATATGTTATGGTAAATATGTTATGGCTTTGATGATAGTGCATTGATGAAACTTCCAAATATAAGAGGAGGTGCATAACTATAACTGTATTATAGAAGTGTACTAAACTCTGTGCTAGCTCCAGTCACATTATTACCTCTTTGCCAGGTTTTCTCAAATTATTTTTTAAAGTCTGAAACAGACTGTATTAGCCAAATATTATTTAGCAGTTTATAATAAGTAAATGCAGTAATTAGTACTAACCAGTTTAAGTAAATTTCCTGCATTTAACCATTGTATCCAACCAAAGGCAGTAGCTGGTAAAGTAAAAAGTAAACACCTTAATGCTGTTTAAGAGAACTTGTTGGTCCAGTCACACGAGCACTGGTTAAGTCACAAAGCATTTTCTTTTTATACTAAGCTATATATTAAGATTTTTATGTCAAGTCAGTTCTCTGTGACCACATACACACTTTATTAGTACACATGTTATTTACTATCCACAGTTTAGAATATATGTAGCTAGGATATACTGTTTCAAAGCTTGCACAAATGTTCATGGATGCAGTTTGGACTCCTGAGAACACAAATCTTACTATCATTCATTATCTTTACACTTACAATATAGAATGTTGGTGCTCAGGTTAGACATGGTACAGTTTGGATATAGCCGTGTGTGCTGTGCTTACTGACTGTTTTTCTTCTGTCCCTAGATACTTGGGCACAGGTGTTGGCTCAGCTGCTGTTGCAGTTTACTGAATTATCTGTTCCAGTAGGTCACATCAACTTAGCAGAGGGAGCCCACTCCTATGTGGCAACAGCTACGGCTGATGTCACTGACATCAGAATACGTCAGAGGGTGATCCAGAGTATTTCACTAAAAAATAAGAGCAGGGTTGAACCTATACCAGCTTAGACTGGATAAACGTAGGAATGCCTGAGGCAGGAGCTTAAAATAGTCATTCTTCTTTTATTTCCACAAGTTTTTAAGGTGACAGATTTTAAAACATTACTTAGTAAAAAGCTGTTATTTGATCCAGCTGTCTTAGCTAATTATAGACTGATTTCTAAGAGTAATTATCAAACAGTTAACTGATCATTTGCATAGCAGCGGTTTATTTGAACAGTTTCAGTCAGGATTTAGACTACATCGCAGTGCAGAAGGTGCGAACGTTACAAATAGTTTTCTTATAGTCTCTGGCTGTAGACTCATCACTGTTTGTCCTGTTAGACCTTAGTGCAGCTACTGTTGTCCACGGTATTTAACTACAGAGATTAGAATTACCATGCAGTGATTTGAATCACATGTCTGATAGATTCAAATTTGTTCATGTAATGGAGAATCTTCCTCCCACACAAAATTTAGCTCCGAGTTCTGTGCTGGGACCAGTACTTTTTTTGGTCTTCACTTTATACATGCTTCCCTTAGGAAGTATTTTTAGAAGACATTTCATTGCTATGCAGATGACACACAGCTTTATCTGCCCACGAACCCAGATGAACACAGGTATATCTTTAAGACATAAAGGTTATTGCTCATGGTTCTAAAAAAGATCTTTATGTAAAATCTGAAATATCTAATAAATATGTCGTGTAACCCACTTTAAAATTAGGCATTAAGCTTTCCTTTTTGATAAAGGTTATAGTTAGGACTGGATCAGGTGACCATAAACCCTTCCTTAATTACACTGCAATAGGCCTAGGCTGCTGAGGAGCTTACCATGATGCACCAAGCATTTTCTTTACCCATCTCTTTCCACTCTCCGTTTACACACCGCTATTGTATTTAATCAGCAGTATTTATTAAAAGCTCTGTCTCCCATTGTCTTTTGTCCTGTCTCTCTCTCTGCTCTCTTCCCTTTCTCCTCAATCCCAACGATCATGGCACATGGCTGCCCCTCCTTAAGCATGGTTCTCCCAGAGGTTTGTTCCTGCAAAAAATGAGGTTTTCCCTCCCAGTGTCACAAAGTGCTTGTTCGTAGGGGGTTATCTGAATGTTGGAGTTTCTTTCTAAATTTGTAGGGTCTTTACCTTATAGTATAAAGCACCTTAAGCAAACTGCTGTGAATTGGTGTTATAGAAAAAAAGTGATTTGAGAATTGAACTGAATTATGTCAGTCTTTGGGACCACCATAAACATTTGCAGTCTGAATAAGAAAAAACAAACAAACATTTCTTGTTCTTTTTCTTTAAAATTAACTATTTTATTTATTTACATATATTTACACAAGTACATAATATCTTGATACAGCAGTGATGACGAAATAAAACAAGAAAATAAAAGAGAAGACACAAGACAACATCTCTCATCAGAAATTGACATCTACATATACAATAAACTGTATGGGTGACAAATTAAAGGTAACACAAATCATTCAAAGATGCTCACAACAACACCTCTTTGTAAAATTCTTCTCCATGATCACAAAAGCCACATGCCATTTCACCTCGCCCACAGCTTATATTATATAATAGTGCAATTGTTCTTGTAGTACTTGAATGAAAGCTACCTAAAAACTGCTAAATTATCTACGGCATGATTTTTTTTAACATTTTGAAACATAGGTCACAACAGTCCCCGTGTTTCTGCTTTGAACATCTGTCACCGTTCATGGATCAGAGCATGCCGTCGATTTCACCGATTGTGAAATTTAGGCCATCTGGCAGATGTCAACAACTGAAGCATCAAAACATTAATAACTCCTCAAATGGATCACACCGAGTCTCTCTGTTTGCTGTTTGTTTTATCAGAGGCGAAATGAAGGTTTGCTCCTGCAAACATGTGCTTCAAAAGACTAGGTAGTTATCTCGCCTGCAGGCATCTGCAGCAATAATTCCATTTGATCTGCCGTTCCTCTTTTGTGGAGTGGACATGAGAGACTGAAACAGGGATCATCTTTCCCGGGATGCAAAATCTATTGTTTACAATTTTATAGAACTGATTATGATTAAAAACCACAAACGTGACTACAGATGTATGCAGTTTTAATACAATTAAAGTTGCTATAATGCAAAGTAATTATGTTTTCACACATAATCCCTAATTAAAAAGGTTTACCCTTTGGAGTGGTGTACAGTAAGAAAAAAATAACCATAAGGCACTTGTATCTTTTAACTCAACACAATACTTACCACAACATGCAAAGAGTACAATTTTTAAAAGCACAGGATGGCTTTTATGCACACAAGTAGGCCAACTTTGGCATTCAAACCTAATTTCTTATCTTCCACTGAATAATTCAATGTAGTCTATCAGGGAAGACCACCATTTAGAAATACACACACATTAAGTTATTTTTAAAAAGTTTTTAGATGTATGCTGATTTTAAGAATTATCAAGGCCAGTTTAAAAGTTAAACAAATACTAAAATCACATTTTAATGTGACCTAACATCTTCTGCTGCAATAAATCAGCACTACTGTATTGCATGAATACTTAAATATTTAAAATATTTGTCAGTAAAGCTGAAAAACAGTCTTTGCTCTGTCCTCTAGTGAACCAGGAAAGACAAGTCCCAGCTACAAAGAGCAGCTAACACAGAGGTACACCAAGAAGGGTGGAATGCCCAGAAATATTTTGCATATTGTCTGCAAATGTGATTTAGTAAACAGGCTTGTAGATAATCTGACCAGCCAGCAGTCTGCGCCTGAGCTCCTTCCACAGCAGGCTCCTCTCTCTCTGGGATCTCTTCATGATCCCGCGGTTCTCTTGAGCACGGCGGGACAGGTAGGGGATTACTTCATTGACAGGGCCGTATGGAACGTATTTGTAGACTGGAAAACCTGCTTGGCCTGTTTTCAGATAAGAGAAGGAGATTCAGTGTTCACAGTCACCACCATGTGTGAATATGGTGTATAACAGCATGCAGTCGATACATTCTGCTTATAATACAAGAATACATTAAGTTAACAATCGCGAATGAAGTGAACAAACAGAGGGTACAAAGTTGTATTCACACATGCACTGAAGTCCTGAGCTTTCCAGACAACACCTGACAGAGGTGCATGTGGGAACACAAATGACTCGTGTAGTCAGACTGGACATTAAACGGTCTTTAAGTTCACAATCTACGTGATGTCCAACTGTGCCTGTTTCACAATAGTTGAAGTAAGAGTCCTGTGAAATCATGCAAGACCCCAGTTTAAACCAGAATATTTCAAGTTGTGAGCACACAGATGAGCCAAAGTCCTGTTGTGTGCTCGACTGTTCCGCTAACCAACGTAGGGGGAGGTATGGGGAGTGTTAATGTTCAGTGAAAAAAGGTGAAGTAACGAATGGTGCGGAAGAAACTATAAATCAAATTCCTAATAAATCACTTTTAAATTGCAATAAAACTAATAAATTGAGGTTCTGCAGACACTTGACCACTAACAATCATGGGACAATGTAGGATCAAGTGAATAAGGCCCTAGTCACACTGGCTTAGAGACCATCCCCCCGACTGATTGTGAGTGAAAGCTGGAGGCTGGAGGAAAATAAATGCTACAAGCCGAGCCACACAGGTCTAGAGTGCAGTCAGTGACATTCGTTATTTGCCTGAAAGTGAAGGACTTGTCTAAAAATACTGGCCAGCTGTTTTCCGAGCTGAAGTGAAACCATCGTAAAGTAAAATAAAAGCTTTACCTTTTGAAAACTTTTACTTTGAAGGCGAACCTTTTACATTTTTGCTAGGCTTTTAACTACCACTCGGCTACTAGTTGGAGAGTTTTAGTAGACATAAATAAAAACCACAGGCAATCCAAGCAATTAGTGGAAGCTTTTTAGTGCAGCACCTTTTTTTTGCAACCAGTTTTACCCAGTGCATGAGCAACAAGCAGTTTAATTTGAGCCTGAGAGTGTTAAGTGACACCGAGGTCTGACTCCTCTTTTAGTGAGTTTCTCAGATATAGATATCTCCTTTGTATTGAGGGATTAATCATCTGCAAAATCAAACAAATGACTTAAACAGCAACAGTCTAAAAATATAAAGTTGAAGCAGCTGTTAAAGAACCTGGATGATAAATGTTATGTTGTGTTTGTACAATGATTAATATCATTCACAGGAATAAGAGTAGCATTAAACTTCTCCTCAGACTACTATGACAGGACAAGCGTGACATTTTCTAACACTAAGTGAAGGGCACTGGCAACACAAAGTGTTTGCTGTCAACATGACCTCAGACAAGGTCAGTGACTGCCTGGATATCGTAGCATTGACATCACTGGGAACAACACTTCAGTGGTACGTCTTTGACCACATGACCACACGCCTACATGACATGTGCCTCGGTGATTTTGCAGCATGCAGTTTACTTTAGTGCTGAGTGTAACATACCTAGTGGGAAGCTGATCTGGTCACACATCCCCAGCAGCTGTCCAAAGTAAACTTTATTCTCAGTGGGTGACAGGCCCATTTCATTCATCCTGGAAAAAAAACAAAAAAAAAAAAACAGAGAAACACATTTTAAAGGACTGTTACATAATCAGATGTGGAACATACTATCCCACCACTCTCTGTTAACCCTACAGCTGCTTTGGAGGCTTTACAAGGAATATTTCACTTTGAGCAGTTATACAAGTATGAGTTCAGACTGTTAGGGTTAATCCTTCAGAAATGAAAGCTTTAGGGTATTTGTACATGCTCAAACTAAATCTGAGTTTTGTCTCTGCACATGTAAAGTGCTCAAGGACAAAACGTACTTATCGAGGGTGAACTTCACTGTGTCCTCATTGTGAGTTGCAACCATGACATTTGCTTTCCTGCTGTGTTCAATCTCCTCCAGCACATACTCCAAACACCTAAACAAACAGTGGAACAGATGGTTAGGATTTATGCAATTTCTAGCAGAATCACCAAGCGGCTTGATAAAAATTCAAGACTTACTTATGATACATCCTGTTAGTGGCCTCATAGTCTGGGTTTATTGGATCCTCATATCCAATTTCCTTCGCCCTGGCTCTCTCTTGGTACATGTAGGCTCCGCGAACGAGTTTGGCACCAAAGTACCAACCCTCCCGCCGAGACAGCTCAACATCCAAGGTCACGTTGTCGTAGGCTTCCTAAATGCCGTTAACAACACAAACTTAAAAGGGCATCCAAACCTAGCATAAAATAACCACAATTATGCTAATTGTAACATCGGTAGATGCAAAATTGCATGATTAATGTGCACAAAATATCTTTTGTTTTTTTAATATATATAAAAAGCCATATCATTTAAGGAAAAAATGTGGAGAGCTCTTAACTTGTAGTTATATCTTCCTCATCACTACAATCACAAGAAAAGTGTCATAATTATCAGATCCTGTTTGTTCTCTTTACACTGCACATAAAGTTTAGAGTTCAGATGAAGATTGTGGTGATCACTTTCAGCACTCTCTGTGGTCAGGTGCCACTATCTGTGTAGGTTCTCAGTCATCCAGGTCACGGTAGTGCAATAAGCTTGGAAAGAAAAGTATTTCTCAGACCTTGTTTCATGTGATGAGGCACATGATTAATAATCTTAAACGACAACCCACACTAGGGATTATACAACTGGCACTCTCCACCATTTGGTTTTAGGAATGAAGAAGCCGCTTGGATGAGAGATAAAACATTTTCATGAAGTACAAACATTTTTCTGGTGGTACCTCGGTCCAGGCTAAGGACTCAAGGAAATTATGTATTTCTGAGGTTGTGGAGCTGTTGAAGTTGTTCCCACTGGACTTAAGATCTGTGGACACTGCTTAAGACCCAGTTTACAGATTTTGATCTTGGATGCTGAGATATAAATACATTTCACCTCCTTACTTATGGACAGATTATTGAGGGAGAAACTGGCAGTAGTATTGGCAGATTTGGGACTAATTTTTGTGTAATAAACAAACTGATGTGCCACAGTTTGGAAAGCACTCTGGCAAAGAAACTTCCTGTTTCTTATAAAACATTGCTTTAACTAATAAAGCATTGTTAAAGCATATTTAAAGAAATACTGCAAAATAAAAACACTATCGGTATACTCTGTGTGCTTCGATAGGTTAGTAAGTAGCAACAATCATCACGACACACACTAGTTTATCAGTCGAGTTCAGCTTCATTGAGAAAACTGCAGTTTCACCTTGAGGTAACACTGGTAGGTGTTGAAAATGACTGGCTTTTCTCTGTTGAATTTCCTCTGCATTTCCAGGGTCAGGCGACTGATAGCTGGTTGGAAGTACGTCTGCTCGGCATCCACCATTAGCCTCACCCCGTTCTCTACAGCATGCTGGAGTGCACAAAAACAATTAGAGAGTAAAATATGAAGCACCATATAAAACCGTGTCCTATCCCTATATTGTTGCCCACACTATTTGCAGGTACAGGTTGCTTAGTGTCCTCACCTTGGCCAGAATATCCACTCTCTGCAGCATTCTCTTCATCTGCCTCTCTTCTTCTTCGGTAAATATATTCAGCAAAGGCTCCAGATGGCCGGTCTATGCAACCAAAACAAAAAGATATTAATCGACTTTATGATTAATATAAAGCCGTAAATTTTATCTCCATGTGACTGGCAGGAAAGAGTTCAACATCGGTGCCAGAAACGTTTCCTATATTTGTCAGCTGCCCTCAATTATACTGGCTACATGGCCAATGCGAAATGAGCACTTCCCAAAACAAGTCCCAAAACATGCTATTCTAATGCATTAAAATGTTTTTGCTTGTGGTGGGAAGGCATAATGTTCCCCCAGGTTGGCAATTTAACTTGTTGCCACAAAGCAATAAAGACTTTATGACAAGGTGAGAAACACAGCTGTTGCTGTTGTTGGCACTTCATTTTTCTAGTTTTATTCCTCATTTTAAATCGTTTATTACACCATAAATTTAATAACATAGCTATAGATAAATCATAAATTAGAAAAGCCATGTACAAGAAGCATTTTATCTACTTTAAAAGTTCATAATAATTAACAGAAAAAGGTAGTCATCTTTTTCATTGGCCTTTAAAAGCCTCCAAAGTTTGGATTTGTTGGCTTTATAAGCTTCTAAAATGTGGAAGGTAATGCTGTGACACAGTGAAAATGGAGAGATAAGACAACAAGTGACCAAAGGAGGCCACAAATGAGAAGAAATAACAAGATTAATAGCAGAACAAGTACAAAAAAGGGAGAGACATTTGATTGTCGAACACAGTTGTATTTCTGTTATCAACAGTAGACATAAAATAGCATAGATTACCTTTACTAAGTTCATATTATCTTAACTGTAACTAACTTGATGCTCTCCTAAAATCCCACCGCAGATTCTTTGCAGTTGGCCTGAATTAAACAGCCGATTCTCTTTTTAGTAAGGCCAGTAAAGGTTTTGAACAAAAGGTAGTAGGGAAGGCATTAAGGCAAAGGGTGTTTTATGTTTGCGTTCAGTCAAGCATGAAAATCTTTTCCACTTCAGTGGAAATGGCTGAACAAACATGGAGTGCCTGGTAACAGCTTATCTGTGTATTGCACAGGGAATAAGAAACAGCGAAGAGATGAAGCAATACCTGTGATCATTCAAACCAAACAGCTGAAATCCAGTCGTTTTTTCTCCCACCTCCAAACCACTAAAACGTCATGTGATGATGACTCACCTGAAGGTTTGGCACCATAAGCAGATTTGAAATCTTTGTTGTGTCGTTTATTAAACTGTTCCAGTCCAACAGATCAATTGTTCTAGAAGTAAGACATGAGAATATAAAGCCAAAAGAGAAAAAGCTGAATAAAGGTAAAACTAGAAATAACTTGGATGAAGAATTAGTAAGGTGCAGTTAAAGGAGATTAATTGTAAACAAATGAGTGACTGTCCTACCCAGACAGGCCCAGCTTCTCTCCAGTAAACCAGTTCTCTATGTCATCTTTGGCTCCAACACCCAGCTCAGTCAAACTTTCCTACAATGAGAGTACACCTCAGTTCATTATTGAGAACCATAAAGGTTGGAACACCTTAAAAATAACTAAAAAAAAAATGACATGAAGACATCATTTGAGCATAAACTTGCATATCACCTTGAGCTGCTCCAGCTCCAGTTTCTGTTCTAAAACCGTCATTTGAGATTTTCCCTGTTGCGCCGACAGGAAGTTAAAAAACCGTCTCCATTTAACCAGGACTTCGGAAAACTGGAGCTGTTTGAACAGAGGGCAACATATTAATTATCAAGTAACAGCAGTAGTTTTATCCGAGGGTTTGTAATGGGGTTAACTGACCACAAGAGTAGTTTGTTTACAGACAAAAATCAAACAGTTTAACTATCTTTTAATCTTTGACACTGAGATGTAAAAACTCCTTTTTTTACTGATCAAAACTTTGAAGTGATCAAGTAAAAAGAAAACGATTTCCTCCTGTAGTCAGACTAGTTCTTCTGCTACATTTCTTTGCTAAATTAAGGTCATTTAAGACTTAAGTCTAAACCCTGCGACACTACGTTTCAGTTAACAATGAATGAATGAAAAACGTTAATCTTACAAGGAACTGTGGACGACCCAGTGCAGTCATTTTGATAGCAGAAAATCCATCATTAGAAGCTCCACCTGAGAGGAAACAACAAACCTCATGTCACTTTTTTTTTATTAGATTTTTTTTCTTTAAATAAATAATCTACTTCGTTAAATTACTTTTTAAGTATTTATGTTTTACACTATTAAAATGAACCCAAACTGTGCTTGACCAGCAGTTGTACTACTTACCAGAAGCTTTAATGCAGTTTATGAATGTCTCCATTTGCATATCACATTTGGCCTCATCTGCATAGAAGTAAGTTCGTGCACTGATAACTCCCCCGCGCCTGTCTCCAAACTGACGATGGGCCTTGTACTTCTTCTCACGATGATCCGCACCTGAAGTGAGACGCAACTTTAGTGGCTTGTTGCATGAAAAAAAACCCTCAAGTTCACCAAGATTTTGATATCCCGACGATTAATAATCAATTCACATACAAAGGAGATTTAGAGCCTAAACAACACATCATTACTATGCAACTATAATGGTCTATCAAAGGTATCCAGTGCATATTTTGTCCTATATGTGCAAATAAGAACAAGATTTTTGAGGGAATTTAGGATTGTTGTTATTATTATATAGCTCATATGTGGAGCACATGTAGCAGTGGAGCATCACAGATATAGAGAATGCAGTGCAGAGAAAAGTGGTGTCTTCTTGATAACTTGCTAAAAAATTTGTGAAATAGATTCTGAAAACCTGGCTGACCAATAACCAATAACCATTTCCCTTGCTCATAATGCCTGTATGTACCCAAGCTCTTCCTTAACAGGTGGCCCAATCTGAACGAAAGTTTGCATGAACATCGTCACACATGCAACAATTAATAACAACTATATGTATTTTAAAAAATGCCTTAATAAAATGATAAATTTGTTCAAGTTACCAATAAATATTTAATTAGGAATTTGAACTACTCATAGGGCTAGACAATGTAATTCTAACACACACACATACTTACATATAAAAATAATATTGACCAGAAGATTAGAAATTAGAAATCATGATTTCTTTACTCTTGCATCAGTGACTGCCCCCAAAGAAGTCAGCTTTATTCGGGACCTAGATAGCATGCAAGATACCTCTTGCATAAAATCCTGGAGGTGCATGTGTTTTATTTTTAAGCTTTGCAGATGATGTAACTGTAATAGAGACAAATGTGTTTGTGAAAACCGAGGGAGGAAAAGGAGGCGGTGGAAAATCCGGGATGGTCATTGGAGAGCTCCGACGAATCCGAGAGCCCTGAAGTAACACGATGGCTATAATGCTGCCTTAACTGATTGCATTTGATTTAAGAGGAGCAGTTTTACTGCTATCATTTATCCTACAACGTGAATGGATTTTCATCAGAAGGAATTCCATCCTAAAGGGGGGCATTTTTTTTAGTTTGTTACAATTACTGAGAGCACAATAGATATCAAAAACAAGCTTTACTTTATTCATTTAAAACTAGCCACTCTGGTTGCAAATCAATGTGCATGTAACACATTAGCACTTTTAATTCAGCTCCCACAAAGACTGATTTGAAGTAAGTATAAAATAAGTTTGTCTCAGAGTGATTGCCAACAGGTAAATGATACACAAACACATTAAATATCAACCCCTTAAACACTACCCAGCTTCACCCCGCAGTGTCTGTTGAACTTGACATTTCAGCCCCCACAAGATCCAGTTATAACCAGTAACATCCTGACTAGACTACGTGGATGCATAACTATGCATACTAAACCACCGAACAGCTGAAGCAGCTGACTAGTCAGCAGCTCAGCCTTGTCAGCTTACTCCACGGCAGTTCTTTAGTCAGAGACGTATGCAAAATAAAATAAAAAATAAAATAAAGTTTGTTAGTTTTGTTTTTTACTGACACACATACCTGGACTTTCTTTCTCTGCCTCAGAAACACATGAACTGTAAAAAAAAAAATTGTCATTAGAACAGTAAAAAAAAAAAAATAAGGCAACAGAAAATTTGTCTCATCTTTGTTTCTTTCAGTCAGATCAATAGCAACTTTTATAACACAGCATACTAACAGTAATAAGACAATGAATAGCGGAAAGTCTGAAAAGTTTCAAAAAGACAGATGACATGATGATAAAAAGCACTGTTTCGTTCTTTTAACAGTCACAATGAAATCTTATGCAACCGTGACAATGACCTGCTTTTCAAGTTATGTTGCGACGTGAGAGACGCATTGGGGAACAAAGGCAAATAGCCAAGGTGAACTAAAACTAAACTAAAAACTAAAACTTGATTTGAAAGAACATTTTAGTTAACCAAAATAAAAATCAAAACTAGATTTTTGATTGATTTTTTAAATTAACTAACAGATTTTTTTTTAGAACTTGTAAAAAAAAAAAAAAAGTACAGAGGAAATATCCTTAGTGTTAGCATCTGTTAGTTAGCATGATGAGGCATCATTGGTCTTTATCAGAAAAAGCAGTTTAGTTCCTCCTGTGTCTGTTTGTGTGTGTTGGGATAGTCCTAAGTAGAGCACTGTGGGTATTTTAAATCACAGAATATTGTGTAACACTTGCTAGTGTGCCTCAATGTGCCTCCTGAAAGCAACTCTCATGGCAACCCTGAGGCCTTTCAATGATGCCCATCCCATCTCTGAAAAACTGGCTCAACCAATCAGAGCAGGGAGGCCTGTCTTAGCGAGCCAATAGAGGACAAGCACTGTTGAACTGCCTGAGAATAACACAAACAAATTAGGTTTTGATTATAAAGCATTACATGTTATGACTGGCACTGCTTTGATAAAAAGCCTAACAGAAGCCGTCTGTGAGGTGATAAGATAAGAGGACACTGATATCAAAGTGCAGCCCAGAGGAATAGTTTTGACACTCAAGTAGGACACATAACTTGAACTTAAGTGATAATTTCCAGAGGGACAACTTAGTACAGAGACACAGGCAATGGTTAACCAAGAGCATTTCAAATATCACAACTACATTTTTTCATATGTGCATATGGTTAGTTAATGTGCCGAAGAGAAGAGGCAAAATGAGAGGAGAGGCTCTAAAACATGAGCTATATGCATGGAGACATAGACCTAAATACTTCTGTGGAAACTAACAGTCAAATTACTCATTTAATTCACTATTAAAGATATCAATACAAATCAGGTAATACACGTACTACAGTTTCTCAGTCTTTTAATGAACTTGTTGTACTAACACTGCTAAAATATCCATTACTGTGATTTTTTTTCAGTCCTGGAGCTGCTCTTCTAGTGTGCGGCTCCTATTACAGCCACACATGGAGACAAGTAATGGAGAGGACCTCTCTTCCACAGTTTTCTGATTTCTCTGGGTTTTTATGACGTGGTGCAGTTACACACTTGTGATGACACCATGTGATGTTGTGCCATACAAAATAAACTTGACTCAGCTGGCTTTTATGGATTTAGTGAGCTGAACAATCCTGGGTATGCAGCTCACTAAATCTCATCTGACACACACATATATCAAGGTTTATCTTATCTCTTATCTTATATGGCATTTGCAAAGTTGTGCGCACCACAGTCCTTAAGGAGAAATCAGCCTACGTGTGTATTTGCTACTCACTCCATCTCCTTCTTCTCCGCTTCCTCTTGTGTCAGGTCTTCTTCCACGCTGTAGTCCAAAACTGCCCCCACACCAAAGGCCTCATTTTTCCGAATTAACGGTTTGATGGAGTTGTGGTCTTCCCCTGCCACAAACTGCCCATAGAAGGTCATCTTCATCAGCTTCTCAAACATCCACTGTCCAAGCAGCTTCCTGCTCAGATCCATCAGCTGAAAACATGACAGGGACAAGAAAAACAACAGGTTACTCTGCCTGAGTGGTTTACAGCCCCTTTTTCATTTTCACCTCGGCGAGTCAAAAGCGGAAACACATTCATAGCGCGCCAACGCGGAGAGTTCATTGAGCTTTGGTAAAGCGGTGCACCGGTTTGGTGCTGATCTGAACGCACGTGTGTGTAGGGTTAACAGAGGATGCGTTATCGGGCCGATCAGTCCCGTCAACTCACCTCTTTGTTCTTGTCAACCAGGATGTCAAACGTACACAGCTTGAAGACCAACAGACTCCGGAGCAGCTCAATATTACCTTTGCTCTTATAGGCTTCCTGTGTGTTTTCGAAGTCGATGTGGGTTTTACTCAGCGGAGCTTTGGTAGCTTTTCTAGACTGGCTGATGAGTTCAACCGGCGCAGCCTCTACCACGGTGCAGCCATTCGTCTTCTGCTGCTGCTGCTCCTTCTCTTCTCGAGTTTTGGTGGATGCGACTGTTGAGCGGCATCTCGCAGGCGAAATCCGCAGTTTTCGGATGCTGCCGGAGTTTGCCCTGACCAAGGGTGCTACAAACTTAGTGTACGACATGCCTTCTTCGCCTTTCTGAGCGGCAGCTGCACGCAGACTGAGACCGGCAGACTTCTTTGCCGATTGGATATTTGGAGTGTTGCGTAATGAGCGCGCTCTGGTATGTCAGAATCGGGAGGTGGCGCCCTGCCTCACTTGTTACATCACGTCCCCGATAGGCATCACGCAAGAACCACGGGCCTCATTCCAGTGAAAAACCTGAAAAACTCCCCCGTCGTGTAGTAGGAGAAGCAGATGGTTTAAGAGAAGCAGGAGGCCTTATACTGAGGGTAATAGTTATTTGATCCAGTTTGTGAACAGTCCCTCATTATTTGGCCATTTGATTTTAATGCAGAGAGACAGAATATAAAGCAAAAATCCAGAAAAAAAAGACATTACATAAAAGTTGATTTGCATGTCATTCAGCGAAGAAGTATTTGATCGCCTACAACCCAGTCAGGATTTTGGTTCCCACAGATTGTTTGTGTGTCCAATGGGGCCGAGATTACAGTCAGTCAATCAATTGTAGCTACTCAATTCAATTTATTTTATTCATTTATTTACTTACTATTTATTTACTACTGGAGAACCTGTAATGTGCATAAACCTGTAATGTGCATAAAGCCAAAAAACTCTGTTTCTTCCATTACAACCTCTCAACGATAAGCTGTCAGAGCTGTCAAAGGATGTCAGGGCAAGATTGTAGACCTGCACTAGGCTGGAGTGGGCTATAAGACCATTAGCAAGATGTTTAGTGAGAAGGTGACATCTGTTGGTGCAATTATTTGGAAATGGCAATGATATGAAATGGTCACCAGTCACCCTCATTCGATGGAGTTCGATGCAAGATCTTGCTTCATTGGGTGAGTATGATTATGATGGGGGATCAGACCAAAACTACATGGAGGTGGCTGTAGCTCAGGTGGCAGAGCAGGTCAGCCATTAATCAGAAGGTCGGTGGTTCGATCCCAGGCTGCCTCCTGGCTCTCCTTGGGCAAGATACTAACCCCATGTTTGCCTACTGGTGGTGGTCAGAGGGCCCGGTGGCGCCAGTGTCCGGCCTCTGTCAGTGCGCCCCAGGGCAGCTGTGTGACTACAATGTAGCTTGCCATTGCCTGTGTGTGAATGGGTGGATGACTGAATGTAGTGTAAAGCGCTATACAAATGCAGGCCATTTACATGGGAGGAGCTTGTTAATCATCTGAAGGCAGTTGTGACCATGGTAATACTGATAACACTCTACGCTGTATGGTACCAGCAAGGTCCCCCTGCAGAACAAGGCACATGTGCAGGCTAGTGAACATCTTAAGGAGTCAGAGAAGGCTTGGGAGAAAGTGCTGCGGTCAGATGAAACCGAACTTAACTCAGCCCACTGTGTGTGGAGGAAGAGAAAGTATGACCCACAATCAAGGATCGAGGTGGAAACATACTGTTTTTCTGCTAAGGATTACAGGATGACTTTGCTGCATGGAGGGGGCCACTGGAGGGGCGGGCATGTACCATAAAATCTTACATGAAAAGAAAGGGGGGGGGGGGTAGCCAGCCTAAATCCTGTAGAAAATCTTTGACGCTGAAGCTTCAAGTTGCAAACACCTGCCAAGAAACCTAAATGTTTCTGTAAAGAGAAGTCAACCAAAATCCCTCCTGAGATGTGTGCAGATGTGGTGACCAGCTATAAGAAACGCTTTATCTCCTTGCTTAGCAACACCACCAGGTACTTGTGTTTTCTTGAAGATCAAATACTTATTTCACTCTATGATGTGCAAATCAGTTTATAGCTTTTATGTAATGTGAAAATTTTTCTAGATTTTAAGTTGATATTCTCGCTCTCTCTATTAAAATTAAATTAATAATGAACTTTTAATTCAGAGGATAGAAATGAGAACTATTTTGTGTTACAAAATAAAGCAGTCAGTGTTCTCAATTTTAGTCCCTCTCAGTTTCGTATAAAAGCTTATTTGTTTTTTGTTTTTTTTGGTCATCTCAAAACTTGACTTTATAACTCAAAATTAAGGTTAGGGGAAAAATTGATTATTTTATTTTCCTTTTCTTGTTTGTTTGTTTGTTTGTTTTAGTAAGTCTCAGACCAACTATAAAGTCAAGTGCATATTCACATATATATATTTTTTCTGCCACTCTTGACTTCCTGTGTACTACCACAACTCCTGTCTTGGCACTCTATCATATATTTCCTCTAGGTCCACAAAGACACCGCGCACGTGTTCTTCTAATCTTCTCTCTACTGCTCCAACAACCCTCTCAAAGCAAACATTATTGTAACGCTCGGCTGCTGCTCACTGATCGTCACCACAACTTCTCCCAGCAGCAGGGGGCAGCAATGATGTAACAGTGGCTACTGTCTGCCGGAAATGAAAAGCTGTAGAAGAAGAACGCAGCCATCTCCCGTAAATGTGCTAACTTACGCGGAAGCAGCAGAGTGTGCTAACTGGTTGCATTAATTCTACAAACAGGCACATTTACCTGCTCTAAAAGGTAATCAGAGACATTTATTAATTTAAGTTTGTTTTTTTTACCATATGCATTTATTATGCGCTCTCTGAAAGCGATAAATATTAGCAAATTGTAGCCGACCCAGAGTCTTTTTAGCCTGACTCGCTGATCGACCTTACGTTACCAACAAAGGGACTGCGCTGGTTTCGCAATTGCTGGTGTGCAAATTATAAGCTAGGGGTTAGTTTCTAGATATAAAGGTCAAGTTGAATGGGTCGACTCCAGAGGCCGTGTTACAAGACTTAAAAAAACAAAAAAACAAAAGAAAGAAAGGAAAATACCTGAACTGCTTTTAATGTAAGCAACCCCTCGTTTACAGCCGCCTGTTGCTAACAATAGCTATGACTACTTTAGCAGTAGCCACTGTGATATTTTAGGGCAAAGCCAAATTTGAATGGCTGGAACGAATCTGGACTGTAGTGTCTAAGCGGTAATGCTAACCAGGAGCTCTCGAATTTTAGATTAAATTGAGGTCAGATCGCAGTTGTTCAGCTATGGGACGTTAAACAGGTTTGGTAGGTTCAGCAACTGCTCGATTAAACGGGGTTTTCAAGGCCCCGGAAACGCCTTCAAGTCCAGGTAAACGTATAGGGTACGGAAAACACCTGTTAGCAGCTGTATGACAGCCACCAAAACACCGTTTTTATGAATATTACATTTTGTTTCAAAATGCTGGGTTTGTATATAAATTTTATGCGGCAGCTTTTAAAATCACCAGCCTGAGTTTACAGAAAAATGTAATAGTAGTGTCAGTCTGGAATAATGCACATTGGACGGCGACAGTCTCATGATAATATTGCGATTTTTCAAAGTAATTTTGTAATAATTATGTTTGTGATAGTATGGGCAAAAATACAGCACTTATTGGTGTAAAAGCAACAATCTGAATTTTTAGCCTTTTTCCAGTGAGCTGCCGTCATAGATCGCGGACTACATGATTCAAACTGTGTGTCTATTGCCACAAGGTGCCAGCAGCAGCACTGCAATAGACTAGTTGTTACACAGTATATGTCAAATGTAAGACCAACAGCCGGTGGCGTGGTGCTTTCCTGAGAAAGTTGAAGTGAAAAGATAGCATAACTGCTCATCAGGACCCTTTGGAGTGTTGTAACCTAATAAAATAGAAACGGAGCTTTTTAACTAGTTTCATCCACCATTTATTTTGCATGTCATATGGAGTGCAACTAGTGAGTGCTCTATTTGTGTCTTTATCACCTACCTTCATAGCATGGTTGTAGTCGCTGAGCTGCATTAAGCTGGAACAGTTTTCTTATGCGTTTTCCATATTGTTGTGCTGCTTTGGAGGTCTGCCCTCCCAACTAAGCGTCAAACAATTTTCATATTATTGGCTCCCTTTTTTTACAAGTAGAAATATAAGAAAGTGTTGCGCTGCCCATCATTTCTTTATATTTTGCTTTGAGCTAGACTTCCTTGTAATTTTTAAAGTGGTCTTGAGAAATAGTCCTCCAGGTTTTCTGAAAGTCAGTGTTTTTCTTTGAATAGTGTTATGTCTATGGATAACAATACACTTAACAAAGAAGCAGTTTAAAATTGTATTTTTGACACTGTATTATATCAGCATGTCATTAAAACACAGGTGTTCCTATTTCTTTTGTTGAATTCATGAAAAACACCAACAATAACACAGTTTGACAGACATGAAATAGTATCTAGGCACCAACAAAGTGATTACCAAAGAGCTCTTAGTTGAAATTTGTGCATGGTGTTCAGTGTGTCCATTTAAAAAAGAGAGGAAACTGGAGGGCCAAAGAAGTGGCAAATCTTACCCCCACCAAATATGTATATATATATATCTACAGGATCTGAAGGTCATGTCTTGAAGAAATCCATCCACCAAAGAACTGTGTCAGACCTGAAAGATACATCTGGACCTTCAGGTGATCTATGTACTGTTCACTGAAGGTTCAACAGAAATGGTCTCAGTGGAAGGATGGCTGTAAGAAGCCATTCTTATACAGGGGGAAAGAGAAAGGGGAGAAAGAGTTTGAGGTATGTCAAATTACACAAGGACTGGATTAAAAATCAGTAGCAACAGGTCTTCTGGAGCGAGGAATCCAAATTTGAAGTTTTTGGTTGAAAGGAGGATGTCACAGTACATCAACAGTAAGTGTCTGTAGCCATCTGTAAAACATAGTGGAGGCTCTGTCATGGTTTGCAGCTGTATTTCAGCCAGTGGTGTTGGCTGGAGTTCTTTGAAAAATTTGTGAAATGATAAACACAGAAAATAACGTAAAATCAGAAAACAGCTGATTGTTAGCGGCTTCATTTTTGAGCATGACACTGATAACAAACACACTGCCAATGCAGTAAAAACATACCTGGACAGAAAAACACAGTGGCCTCTCCAGAGCCTGGACTTCAACATTATTGAAGAAGTATGGGATCATCTTCACAGAGAATGGAATAAATAGCAGCCAACATCCAAAGAAGAGCTTTGAATGTCCTTCAAGAAGCCTAGAGAACTATTCCTGAAGACTACTTTAAGAAAACATCCCTCAGAGAGTTCAGGCTGTGTTCAAGGATCAAGTTGGTCATAACAAATATTGACTTTCAAGGTCATTAGAATTCTACAGACATTTTTGCCTTGTATACGGTTTTTAAATTTCCATTTAGGTTGGCACATATTTCCTATTTTCCAAGGAAAAATATAAAGACATTTTTTAAAAGGTTTTGCAAAATAAATTTTTTTAGTACACACAGAATTGCATGCTAGCTTAATCCACATAAAACAAAACAAAAAGGTTAAAGGCATAGAAAATATTGTTTTTGCAGTAAAAAGCAGAGTAGAAAAACACGTAAGCATCAGTTCATTTACCGTTTACACACAGGTAATTGTTAGTACCTTTTTACATTTTTTCCCACAGTATGCTTATAATCTCACTTTAAAGAGAACAGATCTGTAATCACTGAAATGGCTGGACATTCATTACACTGTGTTTTTAAAGTTTTCAGGCTTGGATCCGAAGTCCTGTGCCATTTTTTTTTTTCCTTGAGCCCATCATTTACTTCTATCACGGCTTCATCCCTTCTTTAAAGCTTTATTCTTGTGTAAATTAAGGAATTGTCTGCGGATGGACTAAGTTTTGGATTGGGACTAGGAATATGATTAAGGACCACTTCCACAGCTATTTGTGAAAGCAAGAAGTGATCTCTAAAAGTCTGCAGGTGCCCCCCTTCTTTTGTGTCAGCAGTGTCGCCTACTCAGCCAACATGTCTGATGGCCGGATCTATGTGGGGAATCTTCCCATGGATGTCCAGGAGAGAGACATTGAGGATCTCTTCTACAAATATGGAAAAATTCGTGAAATAGAATTGAAGAACAATAGAGGCACTATCCCTTTTGCCTTCGTCCGATTTGAAGACCCACGGTGAGTTTTGCGGATGGTTTTTGGCAACTCGAATCACACTCCTCCTTGTTGGACACCATAAATTTTGTGGTATATCGTCTCCAGTGACTGCCGGCAGGGAATGGATGGAGACAAGATATCCAACCTTTGTCCGCTAGGCGTACTTTGGTAAGGAGTTCTTTGCTCTCTTCTCTTAGGGATGCAGATGATGCGGTCTATGGAAGGAATGGATATGGATATGGGGACTCCAAGCTGCGTGTGGAGTATCCCCGTTCTAAACCTGGCCCAATGGGAGGTGGTGGAGGAGCACCTAGAGGAAGATTTGGACCCCCAACTCGAAGATCTGAATTCCGGGTCATAGTGTCTGGTAGGTGGACGCCATGAGTCGTAGCCAATTAATATTACTCTCTCATTCGGTACGGCCTGGAAATCAAGGGGACTGGTAGGAAAGTGGACATAGGAGTCTTAGGCAGATAACTTTCTCCCATTCGCATGCCGGACTGGAGAACAAGGGGACTGGTAGCTGGACGTCATGAGTCGTAGGCAGATCATTCTCTCTTTCTCATGGCGGACTGGAGGACAAGGGGACTAGTTGAGGACGTCATGAGTCATAGGCAGATATGTTTCTCTCTCTCATGGCGGATTGGAAGTCAAAGGGACTAAGTGGATGAGGTCATGAAAATCAAAACAGTAAAGTGAAACCGGTCATGTTGGCTGAGTAACCCCAAACACCGGCTATAGTGATGGTAGGTGTCATTTTGTCATTGTGTATCATTAATTATGTTATGTGCTTTGTCAAATGTTTCTGTAGTTCACCTAAAACACTGGGTGGAGAAGTGGGTGGACTTATCAGTCAGGAGACTTGAAAAAGTCAATTAGTTTTTTCCTACTGGTTATAAGGATGATTGACCATCTCAGTATTTTCAACTGTGGGTTTGGCATTAATAAGTAACTGCTGTGCATGGAAAGTGTTAATGATTAAAGACAGTGTAAATTAACACTTGGTGCTGAATAGGTAACACCTTAGACAGACCACAAATCCAGGTCTTAGCTTTATAGTGTTTTAACATTAACCAGGTTGTGTCATTCCTGGCATTTTTAGCAATTTAAAGGCAGGGGAAATGCAAAGTCTTCCACTTCTCCATCTTCTTTAGGTTTCAAGAGGTGTAAAGGTCAGACTGTATAAAAATAATGAATTAAAGAAAGAGTTGCACTTTGGAGAAATAATGAAACCCTTTCCTGCTAAGATTTTAGGTTTAAAGTGTCAGGTAAATTTAAGCAGGGAAGTATATTTTGTCCACACCATCATTTAGTCTTTTCCTGTTCCAGGACTGCCACCATCTGGAAGCTGGCAGGATCTGAAGGATCACATGCGGGAAGCAGGAGATGTCTGTTTTGCAGATGTGCAGCGTGACGGAGAGGGTGTAGTGGAATTTCTCCGTAGAGAGGACATGGAGTATGCACTGCGTAGATTGGATGGGACAGAGTTCCGTTCACATCAGGTTAGTGTTAGTGATGGTGAGATTTAATCGTTCCTCTGATGATAAACTGCAGCTGATGTCGTGTAATTCTTTCGTTATTTCTTGTTAGGGGGAGACTGCTTATATCCGTGTGTATGAGGAAAGAGGTACTCCCAACTGGGATCGATCACGATCCCGTTCCAGATCCAGAGGTCGCTATTCTCCTTACTATAACAGAAGATCTCCCCCTGCGCGCTACCAGTCGCCCCCACGCCATGCTATGTCACGGCATAGCCCACCTCCAAGAAGACACCTTCCGCCACACCACAGCCCACCACCTCGTCATTATCGGTAGAAAGTCGCATCATTTAGAGGAATTGGATGATTATTTTTTGTGGTTTGTTTTTGTAATTCTACATTTTATTTTTTTTTGTTTTTGTTTTGTTTTTTAAAAACCTCAGGCCTCCTCATAGCACACACCATTTTTATTTCTTGATTAAAAACATTCCATGGTCAGGAACCCCTGAACAACCTGCTCCTCCCCACAGTCTTGTTTTTAGGGGGAGTTTTTTTGTTTGTTAAACACCCATACGTTATCCGGAAACAGAATTATGTGTTAACTTTTTGTGAGATAACCATTTGACCATTATGTAACATATTGGAGGTTTCTTTTATAAAGAAATTCGGGAGTGCGATGTCAAACATTTAAAACAAAGTACACATTTCTGCAGTCCTGCTTCTTGAATTGACGTAATTTTATTTTTCATGTGTCACATCTTAGTAGCTTTAAGTATGAAAGGGTGCGTTTTCTGTTTGGCCAAACCAAGAACCCATAAAACTAATCAGTATAGTAAAATTAGTGAACCCTTTTAGTGTAACACGTTGACTGTGAGACTTAATTGTCCTTTGGGTTTGTTTTCGGGTTTTTCTTTGTACGTGTAGGCCGCTGACCGAGGTGGTCTAAATGTAGATTATAATTTGTATGCATCTCTATCGTTTTTGGGTTTTTTTTCTTTACCAATAAAATGCAAACTTTTACTGTGACAGTTTCTTTTCCATTTTTTTTCTGTACTTAAAGTGAAGACATTTCCCTTCTTTAATCTGCAGTAATAATTTATATAGAAAAAAAAAATGTGGAGTAGATTCCAAGAAATCAACAGTTCAAAGTTGAAAAATTGTCTATTCAGCTTCTGCCCAAACTAGAATAATGAACTGGATAACATGAAAAAGACACAAAGGACAACTATTCCTTTTTTCTTGCGGTTTTATTCCCAGTCACATCTATGCCAGTAGTCTATTTGCTTAGTCGATTAGTTAGGGTGATAACCTTTGAATAACCTTTAAATAAAGAAAACGTATGCAATAATATGATTATTCCTGAGGTTACTTTATTAGACCTGTGCTTCCAATGACTAAATCAATGCTGATATTGAAATAGTTTGGTTTAATGGAGCACGCTGGACCTCTAACGCAGCTTGCTCTTGAATGCTTTGCTTCTTATATTGATTTTTATGCTGATTTTTTCCCTTTTTTCCGTGTGAGCTTACCTGCGATAACTTCTGGACACTTGTAGATCATTAGGACTAGAGTGTTCTTAACAGAAACAGCAACATTTTATGGTTACCTTGTCCTCAGCGCTCCGTGTGTCTGTGGCCTAGACACAGCTGAAGCCTGATTACAGCGTCTGGGCACCGAGCAGCCTCAATAGCCTGGAAAGGTGCTAACCGCTAGGCTAACTAGCAACAAGATGCCTTCCCTCTCCACAGATGACTACCACAGCCTCCTGCAGAAGATTGCAGTACTGGAGACAAAAATTCATCGCTTAGAAGTAAACGTGGAGGTAAATGGACTGTGTGGAAATGAAACAACCTTGCCTTTGATTCAAAACAATGGCGATGAGCAAGCTAGTACACAGCTAAGGAGCACAGATAACATGACCAAGAAAGTAGACTCTGTGCATTATTATAAATCCTCAAGTGATAATCCCCCCTTAGACTGTCTTGGTGCAAAACCAAGACATAAATCATGTCTCCTGGAAGGGGGAGGACGTATCACAGGCAAGGCACAGCGAGCTGAAATCTCTGAAACCTACTGGCCTTCACTTCCTACGAGACAGAGAAGCTCTTCTACCCCTGTATACGGGAGGAAACAGGACTGGACAACCGTGAATAGGAAGGTTAACAACAAACCTCCAAAACAACTGAATGTGAAACTGCAGAACAGATTTGCTCCACTATCAAAGGACCCTGGATCTATATCGGACAACCATCCATCTAAAAGCAGCGAAATAAGGTCTGAAAATCTGTTGAAAAGTGAAAGGCCACAGGGAAAGCTAAAGGCTAGGCCTGAAACTCTGATTGTGGGTGACTCTGCCGTAAAGGATGTACAAAGGATGTGCGGTAAGAACACTAAAGTCCTCTGCTTTCCTAACGATATGGTCAACAACCTGAAGGAGAGAATTCTTCAAATTGCAGATGAATATCCAACTGTGACAAACATTGTTCTGCATACAGGGTCAAACGATGTGTCCAAACAACAGTCGGAGGTTCTGAAACGGGACTTTACTGGATTATTAAATACTGTAAACTCTCTGAATGCAGCTGTATTCATCAGTGGACCTGTACCGCCGGTCAGAGGAGGAGACGAGAGATTCAGCAGGTTGTTTACACTGAATAAATGGCTTATATCAGCATGTGCTGACCACTCAGTGCATTTTATCGACAACTTTAATATTTTTTGGGAACGCAGGCATCTGTTCAAAGCAAATGGATTTAATTTTAACAAGTCAGGGGTGAAACTGTTCACCTCCAACTTGTTTTATTCCATACGTCATCCATCCGTGCTTGGTGCCAAGGCTGAGATAAACGAGGAGTTATCTCATAAAGAGGAACAAACAGTACTCCAAGAACAGACAAAGCCCAGCAGAAACCTTGAGGAGGAGCTCCATTTGCCCCCACCCGGGAAGAGCCTCAGAAAGGAGAGACATCCATGGCATCTGAGGAAGAGCCTCAGAAAGGAGAGACATCTAAGGCAAGAAGAGGGGTCCCTATTTGCCTCCAACTCTCTCAACAACACCAACGACCAGGACAAGGGACCACGACCTTCCCCAGTCCCCCAAACCCCTGACAGGCCATCACCCTCCTCCCCCTCCCTTTCTCCCTCCTCCCCACACCTGAAATTCACTGAGGAGATGATGGAGCGGGTCAATGCTGGGCTCAGATCTACCCCCCCGTCCCAATCCCTTTTTGTCCCCCATAAACCCCCCACCAGAGCGGCCAAAGGTTCGCCATTGAGCCCCACCCTCAACAGAGCAATCAAAGTCACATTGCCCAGCCTCGCCCCCCTTAGTTCCTCTTCATGCCCTGTCTCCGCAGTCTGATGCGTGATGTGTGAAGGGTCCGGGCTGTGAGGATTATGGCAGTGATGACTTTTCCCAGGAGAAGCTGGGACCCTGTTTACTAGAAGGTTTTAAAATTTCTGTACTTTTAGGTGACAGGAGACATGTGGCCTGGTCAAAACACAGAGAGCTGCACTCTAAAAGATCTTTAAACATAGTAAACATACCTTGTGTGCCACAGACTGCTCCCAAACACGAGGGGACAAGTAATACCTCTAAAACACTTAAGTTGGCTTTATTAAACATTAGATCTCTAGCTGGGAAAACATTTTTAATTAATGATTTAATCACTGAGCACAGCCTTGATTTTATGTTTTTAACTGAAACTTGGTTGGACCAAAGTAACAGTGGAGCTGTTCTCATCGAGACGACCCCTCCTAACTACAGTTTTATCAGTGAGGTCAGGGCGAGCAGGAGAGGAGGAGGGGTTGCTGTCTTATTTAATGAATCATTTCAATGTAAGCAGCTATCTCCTGGAAGTTTTCAGTCTTTTGAATATGTGGCTTTACAGCTGAAGGCCCCATCCAAAGTTGTGTTTCTTAATGTTTACAGGCCTCCCAAATACTGCACAGACTTTTTTAATGACCTTAGTGAACTGCTGTCTGTGATCTGTGTTGATTTTGACTGTGTAATTATTGCTGGGGATTTTAACATTCATGTGGACAACCCTCAGGACAAAGGGACTAAAGACCTGAGTAACACTCTGGGCAACTTTGGGCTGACTCAGCATGTAACAGAGGCCACACATAATAGAGGACACACTCTTGACCTACTGATCTCCAAAGGCCTGAGCATTTCAAAGGTTACTGTGTCTGATGTGGGCCTGTCTGATCATTACTGTGTTTTCTTTGAAAGTAAAATCTCAGCCCACACAAATATATCAACAACAGTGATCACAAAACGGTGTATAACTGAACACAGTAGTGCAATTTTTAACCAGGTCTTCCCATTAACACCTGACCTGTCCAGAGGGTCAGTCAATGAACTCGTCAATAGCTTCAATGCTAACATGTTAAATGTAATGGACACTATTGCTCCCATTAAGGTGAAGGTTATCTCTGGAAGGAAAAAGTCTCCATGGAGAAACTCCACACTGGTGAAAAATGAAAAAAGAGAGTGTAGGAAAGCTGAGCGCAGATGGAGAAAAACAAACCTCCAGGTTCATTATGACATCTATAAAGAGAAACTTCACAATTATAATTTACAACTGAGGAGTGCAAGGAGGTCCTACTTCTCTGACATCATCACTAAAAACAGCCATAATGCTCGGGTCTTATTTTCTACAGTTGACAGGCTAACAAACCCCCCTGTGTCAGTGGCAGCTGAACTTCATTCGACCATGGCCTGCAATGACTTTGCCAAATTCTTCACTGAAAAAATCCAAAAAATTAGACAAGCAATTTGTACATCAACAGCAGATCCAGGATATATACTGTGTCCACCAAAAAACTGTTTAAACACCATGAAACAGTTTCAACCTATTAACAGCAAAGACCTGGAGGACATCTTAGGTCAACTGAACTCCTCCTCCTGCTGTTTAGATGTCCTGCCAACAAGTTTTTTCAAAAAGGTCTCAAAGACTTTGGAGTCAGACCTGTTACAGATCGTCAACTTTTCTTTATTATCAGGTGTGTTTCCAGAATCACTAAAAACTGCTGTAATCAAACCTATACTGAAAAAGGACAATCTTGACAAGACACAAATGAACAACTACAGGCCGATCTCAAATCTCCCGTTTTTAAGTAAGATCATTGAAAAAGCAGTTTCTCAACAGCTCAGTTACTTCTTAAAACAGAATAATTGCTACGATGCCTTCCAGTCAGGTTTTAGACAGAACCACAGCACTGAAACCGCTCTGACCAAAGTGTTTAATGACATATGTCTGAATACAGACAGTGGAAAAATGTCAGTCCTAGTTTTACTGGATCTCAGTGCAGCATTTGATACAGTTGACCACAACATATTACTCAAACGACTGGAGAACTGGGCAGGTCTTTCAGGAACTGTACTAAACTGGTTCAAAACATACGTAGAAAACAGGAAATACTTTGTATCAATAGGTAACTTCACATCTGAGCAGACAAGTATCACATGTGGAGTTCCCCAAGGTTCCATCTTGGGACCCCTTCTGTTTAACATCTACATGCTCCCACTGGCACAGATTATAAACAACAACAAAATAAACTATCACAGCTATGCAGATGACACACAAATATATATCACAATGTCACCAGGAGACCGAGGCCCTGTACAGGCTCTTGGTAAATGCATTGAGGAAATCAATGACTGGTTGTGCCACAATTTTCTCCAGCTAAACAAAAACAAAACTGAGGTAATAGTCTTTGGCGCCAAAGAAAAACGATTACAGGTCACCAGAGAACTTCAATCTATACATCTAAAAATCACAAACCAGGCGAGAAATTTGGGTGTAGTGATGGATGCAGACCTAAACTTAGAAAAACACATTAAGACAATAACAAAGTCAGCTTACTATCACCTCAAGAATATATCAAGGATAAAAGATCTGATGTCTCAACAGGACCTGGAAAAACTAGTCCATGCATTCATCTTTAGTAGGCTTGATTACTGTAACAGCATCTTTACAGGTCTACCTAAAAAATCAGTCAGACAACTACAGCTCATTCAGAACTCTGCTGCTCGAGTCCTCACTAAGACCAAAAAAGTGGACCACATCAGTCCAGCTCTGAGGTCCTTACACTGGCTGCCTGTCCGTCAGAGGATAGACTTTAAAGTTCTGATGCTGGCCTATAAAGCTCTGAATGGTTTAGGACCAAAATACATCAATGACCTCCTGACCCAGTATGAACCATCCAGATCCCTCAGGTCATCTGGATCCGGTCTTTTATCAGTTCCCAGAGTCAGAACCAGACACGGAGAAGCTGCATTCAGCTTTTATGCTCCTTATATCTGGAACAAACTCCCAGAAAGCCTCAGATCAGCTGAAACACTCAGTTTATTTAAATCCAGGTTGAAGACTCACCTGTTCTCAGCTGCATTTGAATAAAGCACCAAATCCACACTTTAAGCTTAAATTTCAAAACTTACATTTAACTACTGATTTTATCTACTGTTCTGATTTTATCTGTTTTGATTTTATATACTGTTGTTTGTTTGTTTGTTAATTAGTTAGTTAGTTTATTTGCTTGTTTTAATCAATTTTAAATCATGCTTTTTATTTGTTCTTGTTTCTAATGTCTCTGTAAAGCACTTTGAATCACCTTGTTGTTGAATTGTGCTATACAAATAAACTTGCCTTGCCTTGCCTTAACATACATATAAAAAAAAAATCCCAGTACCATCTTTTCTTCTCCAAGGATTACGTGACAGTTTTAAGTTGGGTAGTTGCGCAGCTGATCTGACTTTACCTAAAGAGCTTTATTACCTTCCTCCATCCAGGACGTCAGTGCTGGGTCCATTGAGGTGAGCAAACTACGGTTCCATCCAATTATCTGATTTTTAACTCAAACAAATTTATCAGAGAGATAGCAAAAGCATTAGGACTGGCCAAACCATCCGGTACACTCTTATAAAGAAGGAATGTGCTGACTAGCTCAGCAAGAAGCCAACAGAAGCACATGATGATAGAATTATTTCCCTAGATGAGAAAAACAACATTTAAATAAGTCAAGAAAATTCGTGGCAAGGCAGGCGTGGCATTGTCAAGATCTACAATCAATAGATACACTGATCAGTCATGTCGGCCCCCCTTTTGCTGACGGCTGAGTTTGAGTCGTGTACTCCACTAGACCCCTGAAGGTATGCCTACTACCTGTAAGCATCTGGGTGTTGTTTTTAGGCAGACTTGAAACAAACTGACCCTATTTCAGACACGCAAATAAGGCACCAGAACAAAGAATCAGGATCAAAAATACGATCTAAAGTGGTTATTATTACAAACAATTTTACACAAGATAATCTGAAGATCTGAAGTTTACATTATTGTATTTTGCACAACTCTGTTGCTTGTGAAGCTCGCACACAAGAATTTCACTCACATGTGCTGTACCAATGTACCTGCACATGTGATGTGACAATAAAAGTGATTTGATTTGATTTGATCAAAGCTCTTTTAACCAGAAAGAACACGCAGGGCACCTTAAATGCAAAATATAAGATTTTTAATACACAATAAATTAAGTATACTCAGTGACCATTTTAGAAGACAGAAAAAATAAAAATATATTTATTTCCATTGGCATACTTTTAGCTTTTGCTTCATTATAATCAGACCAGGCCCATATACAGACATTGTATTGCATTTAATAAATAAGTACTAGCTTAGGGGTTGTTTTTTTTTGTAAAGTAAGTCAGTTTCTTCTTAACACATTGTATACTGTAAATCTTCTGACAACAAACAGCAATACACAAACAGCAATACTCAGCCAAGATCATATGTAGACACATTAGCAGTGATATTAAAACACTGGAATTTAAGCCACAGTGAAACAGACGTGTGTGTTTTGGCTATTTTGTAACTGTAAGTGGCACCAATAAATCATATTTTCTGACTTGCCTCTCTCGGTATCGAGCTATATAGAGTATCTTGTGTTTATCTGCCGAGATCTTAAGATATTCACCTTTACACGTATACTCCCGAGCTCTTAATCATTTCTCGTCTTAAGGCTAAACAAATGAAATCCACTATGACTGCAGCAAAAAAATGAACTGACAAAATCATCATTATCTACATGGCTACATACCACTGACCAGCTACCATTCATTTAAAAGTAAAAAGCTTATCATCAAGATCGCACTTTCCTCATAGCTGAAGTTAGAGCTCTGACATTCTGAGCAGCAGTGAAATAGTGATAATAATGAAGAGAAATGTCCGGGAAATATTAAACTATTCGCTGCCTTTGGGGGTTTTTGGCATACAGAAACAATTTGACGCGCTTTAAAGCCATGACAACCAAGTTCATCAGGGCGAGACAGAGTTTAAGAGTGAAAGTGAAAAAGGGAAGTGGAGCATGTGAAGGAAGCACAAACTGCCACCAGCTAACTACCTCTTTGAAATAACCACCAGCAGAAAAATTACGACCACGACTCTCTATATCGCATGGAAGCTAAATCTGGTAAAGCTGTGCTGCTTTCAATTCAATCCAATTCATATACAGTGGGGCAAAAAAGTATTTAGTCAGCCACCGATTGTGCAAGTTCCCCCACTTAAAATGATGACAGAGGTCAGTAATTTGCACCAGAGGTACACTTCAACTGTGAGAGACAGAATGTGAAAAAAAAATCCATGAATCCACATGGTAGGATTTGTAAAGAATTTATTTGTAAATCAGGGTGGAAAATAAGTATTTGGTCACCTCAAACAAGGAAAATCTCTGGCTCTCACAGACCTGTAACGTCTTCTGTAAGAAGCTTTTCTGTCCCCCACTCGTTACCTGTATGAATGGCACCTGTTTGAACTCATCATCTGTATAAAAGACACCTGTCCACAGCCTCAAACAGTCAGACTCCAAACTCCGCCATGGCCAAGACCAAAGAGCTTTCGAAGGACACCAGGAAAAGTATTGTAGACCTGCACCAGACTGGGAAGAGTGAATCTACAATAGGCAAGCAGCTTGGTGTGAAAAAATCAACTGTGTGAGCAATCATCAGAAAATGGAAGACATACAAGACCACTGATAATCTCCCTCGATCTGGGGCTCCACGCAAGATCTCATCCCGTGGGGTCAAAATGATCATGAGAACGGTGAGCAAAGATCCCAGAACCACACGGGGGGACCTGGTGAATGACCTGCAGAGAGCTAGGACCAAAGTAACAAAGGTCACCATCAGTAACACACTACAACGGCAGGGAATCAAATCCCGCAGTGCCAGACGTGTTCCGCTGCTGAAGCCAGTGCATGTCCAGGCCCGTCTGAAGTTTGCCAGAGAGCACATGGATGATACAGCAGAGGATTGGGAGAATGTCATGTGGTCAGATGAAACCAAAGTAGAACTTTTTGGTATAAACTCAACTCGTCGTGTTTGGAGGAAGAAGAATACTGAGTTGCATCCCAAGAACACCATACCTACTGTGAAGCATGGGCGTGGAAACATCATGCTATGGGGCTGTTTTTCTGCCAAGGGGACAGGACGACTGATCCGTGTTAAGGACTGAATGAATGGGGCCATGTATCGTGAGATTTTGAGCCAAAACCTCCTTCCATCAGTGAGAACTTTGAAGATGAAACGAGGCTGGGTCTTCCAACATGACAATGATCCAAAACACACCGCCCGGGCAACAAAGGAGTGGCTCCGTAAGAAGCATTTGAAAGTCCTGGAGTGGCCTAGCCAGTCTCCAGACCTCAACCCCATAGAAAATCTGTGGTGGGAGTTGAAAGTCCGTGTTGCTCGGCGACAGCCCCAAAACATCACTGCTCTCGAGAAGATCTGCATGGAGGAATGGGCCAAAATACCAGCTACTGTGTGTGTGCAAACCTGGTAAAGACCTATAGTAACTGTTTGACCTCTGTTATTGCCAACAAAGGTTATGTTACAAAGTATTGAGTTGTATTTTTGTTATTGACCAAATACTTATTTTCCACCCTGATTTACGAATAAATTCTTTACAAATCCTACCATGTGGATTCATGGATTTTTTTTTCACATTCTGTCTCTCACAGTTGAAGTGTACCTCTGGTGCAAATTACTGACCTCTGTCATCATTTTAAGTGGGGGAACTTGCACAATCGGTGGCTGACTAAATACTTTTTTGCCCCACTGTAGCGCCAAACCACAACACCAGTTGCCTCAACGTACTTTACATTGTAAATTAAAGAAAGACAGTGAGAGGGAAAAACTCCCTTTTAACAGGAAGAAACCTCTGACTGTGGGAAATCCCTTTAACCAGTCTTTATCCTTTGATTTTATGAAAACGATAGCTGACGTGTTCAGCCTGAGCAGCACTGTGTAGTTTAAGGGAAGAAGAAGGAGGTTTTCAATGACAGCATGCAGGAGGAATACTAACTGGGATAAGAGACAACAGTTAAATCATCTTAACTAATGCATAGAGGAGGTGGGAGACAGGAGAGGAGACTATGAGAGCGTGACCAGCTGAAAGAGGAAATTGTGATACAGTATATGGAAACTATGTGCAATTACGAGGTGCTACACAGAATCCAGGTCTGCATATCCTGCAATCTTGTGTGCATCAGAGGCAAACACCTATTTAACATCAGATAAGCCAGCCGGTAGAACCCTGCAACGTTTGCAAATTATCCCGTGACACCAGGTACATCACTGAAAAAAAACTATTCAAGTGTATCACAAAATGTTTAACCATGGCAGCTACAATTTCAGCTAAGTAAATGACAATACTGAAAATATATTTAAGTGTATACAAGATGCATAACTTAACCGAACGCATTAGGGAGAATATCAATGCAGTGAAGAATTTGGTTGCTGTATCCCTGAAAAAATAGCAAATTTTAAGGCAAAATAAACAACATCCTGAAGCAGTTTCAACAAGGGTACATTCACTAAGTGACCAAAAACACTTTTAAAAATAACTTTACTGGCAATAACTGCATCTCCCAAAAACAGAGAGGAGCAAGTGGTGAGAAGTTGTTTTACAACTACCTTTGAATAACAAGCAGCTTTAATGATCGGTTATCTTGTCGGCGCTTTTCATTTACATCATTTCCTTTTCTGTGGAATATACGACAATAACGTGGTTCGGTTGTTATCTCTGAGACAGGTTAGCACAAAAGAATTGTGGGTGTTAACCAGCAGCATCCTGCATCACTTGTTTTCTATGAGCGTCTGCACTTTGTGGACCAAGTCTCGGGCCATCATCAAGACCTGGGGGACGTTGTGTCTCTCGGCCATTTCTGAGAAGAAAAAGTATATTTAGAAAAAAATTACAGATACAATTATGAACACTGATAATATTTAAAGATTTAGCGTTCCTTTAATATTCAGTAAATACTGATATTTCACAATAAAAGTCACAAAATAAAAAACAGATTTTTATAGAAATCTCTGCACTTCGCTTTAACCAGCTGCTTAGTTATTTTAATGTAACATTGATTACAAGTGAATACTGGTAAACTTGATTGTTTTTCCTTTAGCATTGTTTCACTCGCTTTTCTTACCATTAAAGAACTTGATGATGTCTGTAAAGTCCATGTTATTTTCCAGGATGATGTCTCGATACATCTCCACAAGTGCCAGAGCAATGAAGAGCACAAAGTGCTCAGAGGAGGTGTGCTTGGCTGCCCAGATGGTTTCCCACACAGAGAACACATCATCGTAGACCATTTCTGTTCAGAAAAGACCGACAAATCAGATTATATTCGCTGTCACGAGAAAGTCACGGTCGATTCAAGCAAACAATATGAGGCCTGCGTTTCGCATCACCTCTCTTGAAGTCAAGAAGAAACCAGCGATAACAGAAGTAGAAGTGGGTATAGTCTCCATTCTGTTGCATCAGTTCAAACAGCTCAGAGTCCAGGATCTGTGATATGTAAGAACAATATAATGTTATCATTATCCTACGCCTGTATGCATGCATTTTTGTTATAATTCAGCCCATACTACACTACTGGATCCCTGCTGCTGGAAGAAAATACAGCAATAAGGAACAAAGAAATAACTGGGTAATAAAGGGGAACAGAGAAATCACTTATATTGTGGGTAGTCTAACTAAGTGGTAGAAATAAATACAACTTATATTCACTACAGACAAGGGAACACAAACATTTTTACTTCATAATAAGACACTATTACAACCCATATATCATGTGTATTAATTTCTATTTTACTATACTGTATGAAATAAACATATTTGGTAAATTCATTAATATGGAAAATGTGTTTTAAGCATATTGGTATTTTCACCATAGCTCATAACAGGTACAATAGGTTAGAAATCAAACAAGTCTTTTTCATATCTGCAAATGCTGTGATCCAAGGTTCCAAAACTATAACATAATTAAATTAAAACACACAGTGTCAATGAGTATATGGACAATGATACAACTTATAATTTAACCTATTCATCTTACAGCAAAGTATTTGAAGTTAAACAAAAACATATGACTGAAAGCATGAGACAAAAACACTTTGCAATCAAAATACACTGAATGTAAATACAGAGGCTTTAAATCAAGGTGCAAACCGCTGGTTACACTAAAAAGTCTTTACTAGTGTTTACTGATAATGTGACTGCTGATAGAAGTAGCACTACACGGCCACACTCTGTGATCAGATTTAGCCAATTGATTTGAAAAATCAACAGTGATTGTGTACTGTATAAAATCTGTTGGCTTGCTTGTAGACGTAGGTGGACCGATGTAGATGTTATAACCTTAAAGTACGTATGTAGGATGTATACAGAATTATTCTACTCTCTGACAGTGAGGAAAACCTCTTCTTGTGTGCCTACATTTAAGTATCAGCAGCAAGCTGTAACAATCTTAGTAGGCTTAACCATTCAGCAAAATTACACTGTTTATAAAATGTTTATATGATTGTATGTGTGGAAAAATGTCCACTTACCTGGATAAGTGAGCGCATATTGGCAAAGTGAGAGTCCATGGCACCCCCGTGAGGAAAATTCTGGTTCATTCTCTTCATCAGTTCAGTGAAGCAGCTGAACGCCATGATCTCTGGAAAGCCCCAAACACATTTACGAGTTGTTCCTCTAGTAAATTATGTGAAGCTCTGCAAAACCCACATCTGTAAAAAACACATTGTACTTAAACGGTTTTACCAACCATCATCCAGGATAACTAACAGAGGAGCGAGCAGATCACACATGCCCTGCACATAACCGACATCCAGATGCTGCCAGACGTAACTGCAAATAGAAATAGATGTTTATTTTTGCGTTTCAACCTTGTGCATTAAAATAAACCTCATATATAGATTATTGGATATAGATTATTCATTTACCTGCACATTATGTTACGCAGCTTCTCCAGATTCTCAGTGGTGAAGTACCAATACGTTCTATCACAACGTCTGACATCTTTGTCAATACGATGCAAATTGATCAAGTACATATCCATTGTTTCTTGCTGCATGAATAATAACAATGCTGAAGTCAGTTACTGTATGATAACGATTAAAAGACTTCCTTTGAAGTTCTGTTTGCCGTGTGTAACACTTACAGAATAGGTTTGCTCCTCTGAGGACTCATCATATTTGGTGACTCCTCCCACCTCTGCAGATTCTGGTTCAGTGAGCACATTGTCTATCTCGGGCTCCTCTTCTGAAAGGCCCAGATCTGTGCCCTCAGGACTGGTATTACAAGCTGTGTCCAGATGGTGATCTAGGGCAAGATCCTCAGATGCCATTTTCTCTCTTTGTGCCAGGGAGACAGGGGGCGCAGCAAGCCCTGCCAAAGGCCTGGTTTTGATGTCCTCTGAGGTCACGTATGTTATCCCTGCAGGAATGTCCTCCATTTCCAGCGCAGAAGGAGAGTCATCCGAATCGGCTGTGTCTGGAGACTGCCGGGACTGAGACGACAACGAAAGCGATGCTGATTGAAGAGCATTCAGCACTTGTCTGACTGGAGAATTTGAACCAGGTTTCTCGAATGAAATCTCTGTAGCTTTTTTGGTTTCAACAAAGTCGCAGACAGCTGCTTCGACATCCTTTGTTTCTGCGTCTGTGTTTGAGGCCTTGATCACTTTTAATGGGATTTCGTTTTTCTTAGAAATCTCTGGCTTTTTTTCATTTAGCGGATTTGCATCTTTTTCTGCTGCAGGCGGACAAGATGACTCAACTTCCAGACTTTTGCTCTTGTGTGGCTGAAGACTTAAAGTCTGCCCAAGCGGAGGTGCTTGGAAATATTCATTATGAATCTCTGTTTCCAGCTTTAGAACATTAGTATTCTCTTTCAAATTAATATCTGTGTCAGTGGCTTTTGAAGCTCCTGACAGCCCGTGCTTCGTTTGATCTTTTTCCTCTACTTCAGCTTTTTGCTCAGCTTCACATTTCTTTGTCTCCTGAACCACTATGCTTTCTAAAATCGTCTCCCTCTTTTGTGCATCAGCCTCACTCTCGGCTGCAGGGTCCTTTACATCCTCCCCTCCTGATTCACATGTTGTGAGCTGAATCTTTACAGGCTGTGACTCAGCTGTAGGTTCCTCACTGCAGACTTCTAAGTTTTCTGCTGTTTGCTGAGAAACAGCAGACTCAGTTACAGGATGACAGCTGTCTGAATCTGGACGTTGGTTTGACAGATCGTTGGAGGCAGGGTCGGTGGAGGGAAGTTGTGGCTTGTCTGTGGTTCCATTTCCGATGGCCTTGCCTGCACCTCTGTGCTGTGCTTCTTCGTCAGCTCTGGACTCACTCTCAGCCTGATCCACTGTGTCGACCGATTCAAATACCTGGAAGCCAAAGTAGTGAACATGTGATAAATTGTAAGCGAGTACTACTGAGATTGAGTGTTTTTAAAAGCACAACAGTGGTTTCCCATGTGTTAGTTTATAAACTGTAAATAAAAATCCCACTCTATGATAAGGCACACTTTAAAAAGCATGAACTGAAAGCTTCATTAATGGTCAATAAATCTCTAATGCATTATAGATCCATTATAAACCACTAATGGTAACAAATTATGGGCTCTCAGGCTGTAGGAAATCCCTTTGACTAGTCTTTATCCTTTAAACGAGCGGTAAGTGATTTCTAAATTATCAATAAAGGCTTTTTATAAAGTAGTATGCAAATTACAAACACTTGACATTATTGCTAACAATGTTTTATTACACCACAACGACATGTAGTGATTTCTAATCCTTTGAGCATCCTTACATACGTGCAGCAATCACAATAAACTTTTTTTTTGTTGCATTATAAACTTGAATTCCTGCCTCCTTTAAATAAAATGAAGGACACTCATGATAAAAACACTGATGATAAAATAGCAAGCTTTTTTCTACATAGCACAGTGGCACTAAGTCAGTCTGCCAGATGGTTAACTATTTTATCCCTGACTGAAATATCTTACTAACACTATCGCCTACATGATGAAACCTAATGACTTATCCCCCCAGTTTTTTCTTGTTACTGTGGCATTGTTTTAGCAACCGTCTGATGGACTGCCATGAAACTTGATACAGACATCCATGCCTTTAATGTAGAGCCATTAGCTTATTATCTTTTGTAAAACTTAATTCCTTTTACTTCAATTTATCCACAAAATACCTTAAACCAAATCGCAATCCTGCTCAAAAACAGCTTCGCTGCCGTTACTTTCAGCGATTCACAAGGTATGCTTTGGAAAGCAAGAATACAACAGCAAACCATATATAAGTTGTAGTAAGTGGGCTAATGCTTGGGAAAAAAATGAAACCCGGTATGGTGTCGTATCAGAAATCATTGCTATGGAGATGATGATGAGAGAGGGACTACCTGTGCGTTGCTGCTGGAGTCGCTCTGTGAGTGAGTATTTTGTTGATCTGAGTTGCTACTTAGAGAAGACTGGAGTGAGACAGAGTATCACATGAGACAAAAACAGCAGAACTGTTAGCCAAGTTATTTTCTCACAACTCTTGAAATAGTAGGTGGTAGGTGTTACATAATGTGGATTTTTTTGTTTGTTCAAACTTGCATCTGTACTGATGGTGGAGTCCCGCTGCACGGGTCCCCTTTCCACGCTGGCTCCGGATGAGCATCGGGCGAGTGCCTCGGCATGTTTCTCTCTCTCCCTCTGACGGACAATGGCCTCGCAACCCTGCCACTCCTTCATAGTCTGCTCGTACATGCACCGCATTTGCTCATCAATCTGAAGCAATAAGCATGTGTAAATAACTGGCAAAGAATAGATAGGCATGAGAATATATCTTTATACTTTGAAAGCACATGAGTAATACCTCCCGCCGGCATTTCTCACTCATGCTGAACTTATAATGTCCTAACAGGAAGGGCCAGACTTCTTTACGGAGTGAAGGGGCCACCCCACCAAAATACACCAGTCTGTGTATCTCCTTTTCCTCATAGGCCTGAAAGGAGAAGTATTTTTACTTTTGTGTCAGACTGAAATTGCTCACTAATGAAAGGAGGCATTTCACACAGGAACGAATGACAACTAGGCGTTGTGTGATGGCTTGGTGTTCATGTATAAATCTTACAGAGCTGTCTTTGAGGAAGTTGCCCCAGACCTCCACAGAGAGGCCTCCTCGAGCATCACAGGGTACGCTGGGGTCAACAATCGTGGTGTTGACCAATGCAGAGAGGTGGGTGCGGACCGTGGACAGATGACGACAGTATGCAAGCCCTAGAGAGGAGAGATAAGGCTTCTCATTTTCAACCACTGTAATGAATTATTGATCTGCTGAACAACCCAACCAGAGTGATTCCTAAATTGCAAACACAAAGAAGATGTGATTATACTCACAGCCATAGAACGCACGGGAGATTATCTGGTATTTCATGGTGTCGCAAAGGAGCTTTAAGGGAGCCCTGGTAAAGTGAGAATATTTCAGACTTTGTCAGGTGGAATAATCAGAACGGTGATTGCAGCCTGACCATAGGAAATACTTACCTTTCTTGGTTACAGCCATTAGGCAGAGAGCCATCAGATGAGCCATTCTGTGAGCAGGAGGAGCAGGAGGACTTCCTGGGGGCTGGTTGCCACATATTAACACCCTGATCCATCAGCTCTGGGGCCACTGCACAGCAAAGTGTCCCTTACTACTACTGTTCCTATTATCACAATCAATTAAGCAAGCAAAACCAGGAGCAGCCCTAACTGATTTGGATATTAAAATGAATTTCTGAAAATGATAAGAACTGATAATACATGGTGAAAAAAAACAAACAAACAAGAGAGAGGATGGAGATGCAGATGTGGCATACAAATTGCAAAGACTCCTTATTGTCAATGGGACTTTAATGTGAAATGGAGACATGGACACTAAACAAGGAGGAAAAATATTATGGCTGTAACAGTTTCACATTAGAAAGGACTTAATTACAAAGACAAACACTGAATATATGCCTGGATGAAACATCAGATTCATCTAAAGTGAACTGTTTGAAGTCAAAAGACATATAAAGTAATTAGAACAGTTATAGATATAATCTTTGATGATTCTGTATTGCATTATCTCAGGGAGGCAGAATAGAAAGATTAAAGGCACTAACTGAACTCCATCTGATTGCCAGGAAAGAGGATCCGAAACACATAATCGGTTGCTTCATCGTCTTCCTTATCTGATACAGAATCACATGAATCATGTGGACTTCTCTTTCGCAGTTTGGGGAAAACCTTTCCCTACAAATGGAAATAGTATGTGAAGAAAATATATCATAAATATTGGTAAAGTAAATATTGTTGCATGAAATGTTGAAAAATTATTTGAGCAGAGGTGTCCCGTTTACCTTCCCTCTCTGATTCCAGAGTGGCGGGTCTAGCTGCCCATGAGGTAGCAGGCCAGTCTCTAAGCATGTGAGAAACTGGAGCAAATGGCCTCCTTTAGGAAAGTGTAGAGGAGGCCTCTGGATCCCATCCTGGCTCACCAAAACGATTGTGCCTCCACTGTTCACTGGAGGTACCCACACGTGGGAGAAAAAATAAATAACTCGTGAAACTCATGTGACTTTATTTGGGAAATTAAAAACCATATCTGATTTTAATTTTTGCCGATTTTCACTCGATGCGCCTCTGGACCAGTGCTAGCACAGCTGGGGTTTTTTTTAGAGCGCTCCAAGTCTTTGAATTGTATTCTATTTTATTTATATAGCAACAAATCACTACAGCAGTCACCTCAAGGCACATTATCGTACGGTAGAGACCATACAATATGACAGAGAAAGCCCTAACAATCAGCCAACCCCTTTTGAGCAACAGTGGGAAGGAACAACTCCCTTTCAACAGGAAGAAAGCTCAGGCAGAACCAGACTCAGGGAGAGGAAAGCCATCTGCTGTGGGGGTGATGGGAGAAAGACAGGACAAAAAACACCGTGAAAGAGAGCCAGAGGTGAATAATAACTAATGATTAAACTCAGAATATTGTATAAACACACACTGAGTCAAATAAAATGAGTGCATCATGGGAATTCTCAGCAGCCCAGACTCATTGGAGTGCAACTAAGGGAGGATTTAGAGTCACCTGATCCAGCCTTCACTACATGCTTTATCAAAAAGCATCAGGTTTAAACCTAATCTAAAAATTAGAGAGGGTGTCTGTCTCCTGAATCCAAACTGGGAGTTGGTTCCAAAGAAGAGCATCCTGAAAGCTGAAGGCTCTGCCTCCTATTCAACTATAAGTAGAGCTCTACTGCTCTATTGAGGTGATATGACACGATATGGTCTTGTTCTGATTGTGTGCATTTATGCATCTCCTAATTTACTCTGGGCCTCAAATGTGAGCAAAACGAAAACAAAATCCCCTTCTGTGACAAACTCATCAGCCATTTATGTATTACTGATCACTGAAGAGGAGATATGAGTCTCCAAATACAAACCAGCAGCTTTTGCTTGAAGAGCCCACAGTGTTTAAGCCCCATCAGCGGTACATTAGGTCAGAAGTGTGACCGCGAGCATGCTTGGTATTTTTTTAGACATTCACAGGGTTGTGAACCATAACAATCTCCTCCCTGAGGATCATACTGTCATTGCAGTTTTATCGTACAATCTGAAGGACAACATTCAGCCTGCCAGCATACCATAGCGCATCTTGCGCAAAGTTTTTTTGCAACACAAATGTCACCTACTACATGCCCTTCTAACTGGGTTTCTCCCTGAATTCCCTGCAACTTTGTGCTTTCCCCCTAAATTAAATTCAAATTATATTTTGACACACTGGAAAAGAACAAATATGGCTTCCAGGGAATAATCTAAAACAAGGGGCTGCACTGCAATGCTGCATAAGGTGACAACTTTGAAGGGGAAACAGGCTAAATTTAATTTTTAAATGGCACAACTTTGCATTGCATCCAGTACTTTAATAGGTGAGTTACCTTGCTGATGACAGTGGAGATACACAATCTCCTCCAAACGAATTGTCATAGCATAATCCCAGTAAACACTGAGAGAAACACAAATGGATATTGGTCAGTGAATAAACATTGTAAACACAATATTTAAGTCTCAGTAGATTGGGCTCTTTTTTTTCTGACCTTTTTTCAGAGTCCAGCTCCCCAACATTGCCATTCATCAGTTGATTTGGTGTCCACTTCAGGGTCATGAGGTCTGCAGTTTGATGTAGAGAAAGGTAGCCTGGAATGGCCTCCATGTCATCTCTCTGTACACACAAAACAAAATGTTAGTGCTGTAGTATTCAGATCAGTTACATATAAACAAATTAACAGGAGGCATCACGTTTCCCACAGAGTAAGCAAGCTTTTCTTAATATTTTCTCTCTCTTAAAATGAATAAATAAAACTAGTTTTGTATGGTTGTTTTGAAAAGGACAGGAAAATCCATACCGGCTGGACCAGGACATTGTTCTTCCCAAACAGAAGTGTGGCTCTGGAGTTTTGGTGAAGTGATTCAACATATTCCCTCACCCACATAAGAGGGCGATCATCCATGCTACCACTGGACTGTCTCTTTTGGATCTGTTAGGGATTAAGAGAAGAAGAAAACACAATTGCATACAGCCTATTGCTGGTTGTTTTTACAAGGAAGCATTCAATTTATTGACTGTCTAACCAAGGCCGGTCTTCTGGAGGGGGAATCCTGCCGACAGTGACCGCTGTGAATACGATGCCTCTGTACAAGCTCATCTGCAGATGGATCAGTCCAGAAATGGTCTGCAGTCTTAACCTTGGTGTACTCCAAAGCACAGGGGCCAACTGTAAAACAAGGTTAATGGGCTTAAAGTAAACATCCGAATAAGTAGCTATATAAACTGACAGCACAGTTTTAAAAAAAAGTACCCAATAGGGATGCAAGAATCGGTCCATCCACAGGATCCATCAGCATGGCTTCTTTGTCATAGAATGAACTGAAGCACACAATAATAACACACAAGTATACATGTGGAAAGACAATAGCGTTAACACCAAGACTGTTTTTTAATTCAGCCCCATGTTACTCATTGCATACCACAGCTCTTGATGACTTCTGTGCAAACAGATAATGTATTAATATTACCATAGAGAGGGTACAAATTAGAACACATGAGAGAAAGAAGCCTAAAAACTTTGGTAGTTACAACACATAGAAATCAGCTGCCTATGGCAAAAAAAAAAAAAAAAAAAAAAAATTGTGGCATTGAAAAGAAAAGACATTCCAAAGCCTCAAAAGGATTAAAAAATATATAGATAATCCTACCTGCTGTTTTCTACTAAGTACAGGACAATCTTATCTAGGAGCTTTTCCATCAGGGCAGTTCGAATCCACAGGTGTTTCAGCGCTTGAGGAGGAAGGTTAGCCAACTTGGACTGCCGACTGCGGTCAGTACTCAGTGAGGAATTGTTCTGCTTGCTAAAGCAAAAGAAGAAATTTACAGACGATGTCTGCATAGTCTCTTAAAATGTAACAGGATGAAACAGGAATGAAAAATAGCACAAAAGAGTTTATATATCGATATATATGAAAATAACTATAAGAAAGAGTCTGTGGTCTCCCACAGATAAAAGTTTCACCTGTTTTCAATGAGCTGTTCCAGCTCCTGGACCTTGTGACAGAGCTCCGCAGCAGGGGAAAAGCTTTTTGCCACCTTCATAAAGAGTGCCGCAACCTTATTACTGCACAGCAGGCCTGCAATCCTACGTTTCAATCCATGAAGCACACACGCCTCCACTACAGCTGTACAAACACACATAAACATGCAGAGACTTAGCAAATATTTGATTTGTATTTATATAAAACATATAGGTATATCAATATATACATTGTTTATTTCAACTTAATCTAATCCATCTTTTATGGATTTGAAGCGGACATGTTTGTATTTGGCCTAAAGCTTTATTTTTCTCTAAAAAGCACAGTACAACTCCCTTTTGTTAAAGGCCTCAGTCTCATGTTTCTTTTACAGAAACAGGCGAAAGCAAGCACAGGTAGCTCAAGGAGAAATAGGCTGAAGTCAACACTGCCTACAGTTGCTAGGATATAAGTGTTGAGAATCATATACGCCTCACTCCTTGTTAGTATCAACACCTTTGAAGGTTCATCCTTTTACTTTATTGATTATAAATAGATGCGACTAATGAAAAGAAATCATTAGGAACAGACTGCACAGGACCTTTGGGCACTGTGAGAATGAACTCGTAGGAGGTGATATGGCTTGACACAAAGTGAAGTCAGCCGTCATTCTGTACTGTAAATGTCAGTATGGATGTGGCGGACGGTACTGTACTATTTAAAACTGAATGTCTTTTATTAGATTAGATACAATACAGAAAACCTATAATACCTTTTTTAGTTGGAGGTAAAGATTATAGCTAAAAGAAAAGACATTGTTCATGTCATCTGCAATATTAACTGAGTAATGGATTGTAATAAAATATCTAATAAAAGCAGGCAGTAGAAAAACATTTACCACAGAAGGATATAATATGGCTGCTGTCTGCATGCACAAATTTCCTCGTTACTGCCTCCTCCATAATTTGTTTCACCTAAAGGAGAGAAGTTCACCGTCAGATACGTCTTAATCAGTCTGACACAGTTACATAAGGTGATAAAGACAAAACAAGAAGCACAGAAGCGAGTGATGTTAGAAAAAGTAATGATGAAGCAGCAGTATGGCAACATAAGACATTTCCTACAAGCAGGTTATAGCATCCTGCTGATGTACGCTGCCAAAACTACCAAAACTATAGCCTCATCTTCTGCAGTTTACAAAGCCATTGCAAGTGCTGTACTACATCCAACGTGCACTTCACACTTCAAATGATTTTGCATGTAAAGCACATGCAATTTCTGATCTCCTCAATTTGTCTGATTTATTGTAAGCAGTAAAAGCAAACCTTCAAGTTTTTGTTTACATTTTCTAGTGATTCCAAAAGGAATTGTTTCTTGAGGTTTTCTACTTGCATTCCTAAACACATTCATCCATCCATCTACTTTTTTTTTTAGCTTATCCAATTAAGGGTTGCAAGTAGCCTGTCTCATGTGTTGTAGGTTGAGAGACTCTGTGCACCCTGTACACCCTGGACAGGTCGCCAATCGGTCTAAATAATCTAAATATATCTAAATAATACGTAAATATGTAAATAAATTCACTAACAATTTATTAACACACTATACCAAACTGCAAAGTTTGCAATAAGCACAATTTTACAATATAGCTACAATCAAAGCAGCAGATAAAAAAATTTACATTTTTACCCCATTGTATGAGTCAATTTCCAACTTCCCTGTATTATATGTTTCCAATAATCAACCTAGTAATAGCACTGTATAAAGTAAACACCCACACCTTAAAGCTATGTTTGTGTCATAAACAGTGATCTACAAGCAAAATGAGAGAAAAGCTTCAGTGACATCATCTGGGGTTATTCGGTCAAGCTCGACAAAGCCACAGACATTACTGTAAAACTGTGTTTTCAGTTCAAATAACACTTATATACTGTCCTTGAAAAAAAAAAAATCAATGTTGCTCTCCATTTCACTTTAATAAATGTCATATTTTTGAACAAGCTTGTTGTCATAGCTGCAATTATGATCAGGTTAAAAAAAAAGAAGAAAGAAACTGAGATGAGCATGATCATGACTACACTTTTTGAGCGCGGCATTTTCTCTGAATGTTTATTGTTTGGTCGTGATCCACAAAGTAGTCACGTCTGCTGCTAAGAAACGTATCATTAAGCAATAAAATGCACTAAATTTAAACTGATGCTCAGTGCCCTAGACACATTCTCCCATGAAATTAGATGAAAATCACTTCCATGCTTAAATATGATTGTGCTGGAATTCTGCTGAATGTTCACAATTCAGGGGTTATTTATTGCTGCTGCAACCAGACCTCACGACTGTCCTGTCCTTCTCCTTCACATGAGTAAACAACATGAAAGGCACGCTTTGTATTAATTACCCATCTATATAAAGCAAAGTGAAACATTAAAATGCAGTTTTGCTTTTGTTTTTCTTAGATTTATATATCACAGCTAAGCCACTCCTTACTGCAGGATCCTGTATCAGTGCCTTAGGTTTTTGAGAGGCAATGAGTCACAGGTGAGGGGGAGAACACACACAGAGTGGGTCTAGAAGTACCCTGCTTGAGTAAAAGCTTCATATTTCTTTGCCTGCATGAGGAATCGTGGAGTCACTGTCCAGTTTATAAGGGTGGTGCATTGTGCCGCTTTCTCTGACTGATTTGCAAATACATTTAAACATATTTATGCTGTCATAACCTATATTATGGCAGCAAGAGAAGCTACTGCAAAAGCACCTATTAAAAACGCCAAATTAAGCAGATGGTTGGGTCACACCTTTAAATTCTGACTAACAGGGCGGTGGGTTGAAAAGAATATGCCAGAAAACAGGCTTAAACAATCTGTGCGTGGCTTCCTGATTGTGGTGGGTTTCTTCCACAATATAAAACCATCAACATCATCAGTATTATCGTCATCATTACCATCACCACCGTCGTCATCACCATCTTACGCCAGTCCACCAGCAGACCGGTATCCTGCACAGCCCCACCGGCAGCCTAATTGCGTCTAATCACATTATGTAAAATAAACCGTCAGTTTTATCATAAACAGGCCTACGGTGGAGTCAGCCCTGATGAACGATAACCACACACACACACACACACACACACACACACACACACACACACACACACACACACACACACACACACACACACACACTGAGCATATAGCGCCCGTAAACATAAAATGTGATGCGCGCAAATGAAATAAAATGCACCAACCTCCTTCTTCACATTGCGCAGCAGTTTCTGGCGCGTCTCGGCCTCTGCCACGGGAGAAAACATAATGAGTTATGCTGATCAGATGCTGTTTTGGAAATTGATGGTGATGCGCTCACGAAAGAGGGAAATAGCGGCGTCGGTACCTCCCATCGCTCCTGACAGGGTGCAGCGGCTGACACGCACAGCTTTCTGGACGGTCTTGACGGTGATTTAGGCAAGGCTGCTTTACAGGGAGAGTCAGTCCGGGATGTACGAGGTGTTCTTAACGACTACATCAAACCTATCTGCTACCTCACCGTGAACCACCACCCCTTTAAAGTCACAGTACCCTGTGCGTTTAATGTACACAACGACAGTCTCCTCTCCCCCCCCGAGGGAAAAAAATGCAAGGTGCACTCACAGTCAAAAATGTATCTGTAAAAAAATACAATAAGAAACTTTTCCTAGAATGTTCATTGGCCGATTATTATTCATTCAGGTAATGAATGGGTTGTGGGGAAATGTATCTTTTCAATCTTTTCTTTCCCCTTGCATTGTACATAATGATCAAGGAAATGATCAATAAGAATGTGCCATCCCATGATATGCAATACCGTGTTTCCAGTGTTAATTATATTTACTTGCTAAACGTTATTTGTTCTTACATATAATTTCTTGATGACGTTTGATTTGTGATTTGTACTGCCTAGGTTTGCAGTACAAATCACACCTCCCAGAGTTGTTAACATTTTCTAGAGAATAATATAGACATACAGAAATGTAAATACAGAATACATATATGGCACAAAAAGTACGGAAATTAAGGAAATTTGTGTTTGTTTGTTTTTTTTATTTCTTGGATGGAAAGCCTGACTTTGTCCGCTTAAATGGTGCCATAACTGTAAAGGTAAATGCATTTTTGGGTTGAGCACCAGAGTTATGTATGTATGTATGTATGTATGTATGTATGTATGTATGTAGGTATGTATGTATGGATGGATGGATGGATAGATAGATAGATAGATAGATAGATAGATAGATAGATAGATAGATAGATAGATAGATAGATAGATAGATAGATAGATAGATAGATAGATAGATAGATAGATAGATAGATAGATAGATAGATAGATAGATAGATAGATAGATAGATAGATAGATGAAAAGGCCAAGTATGCTGCTTGTGGATGGCCACTTTTGGATCTTGGTGCTTGTACCTTTTGCTTTGATAACAGCTGTGCACACTGTTGGCATTCGTCCACTGGCCTGTCAGGTGGAGTTTTCCCAGCAGTTTTGGGAGTTCTCACATATGTTGAGTTCCAGCTGACTTCTTTTTTTTTTCACTCTGTAGTCTAGCTCATCCTATCTCAAAGGGGCTTAAGTCATGTGATTGTTCACACCACCAACACCATGATCTCACTAAACACAAACCAAGCATGCTGCCGTAGGCCCTGGTCTGGATGGGCCTGGGCTCCCTTGCCTTGGTGGGTACCAGAGGACGGGGGTGCCTACTGGGGTCAGTGGGGGAGCTGACCCCAGTAGGCACCCCCATCCCCAGCTACCTCCTTCTTCCCGCTCCACCACACCCACCCACACAGGTAGGGCCTTGGGGTGCAGGTGTGTCACCAGGGTGCAGGGGAGACATCCCCCCCCCCCCCCCCGTCCCCCCCTGTCGTGTCCCCCCCCCCCCCCCCCCCGTCCCCTTCTGGCCACCTGTGCCTCAATTTTATCTCACAACTTAGACATCCACATTACTTACACTCTCATAACACACACATATATATAGGGCCTTGAGGGTGGGCACGGTCTGTGTATTCAAACCTACCTCTGGCGCCGGTGCCCACCTCTCAATTTTAAATCCATGTAGACATTGAGGGTTCTCGGGAGGGGCCGTGCTAACACCTGCTGCTCTCTGGCAGCAGCACCATGCTCTCCCTTGTTTTAAATGCACTTTAGAGCAACACGCAGCAACACTACACATGAGCGGGAGGAGGGAGGTATGGGGTCTTCACACACCCCCGTTCTCTACTAGCCATCGGGGCGGGGGGGCTAGGAGGAGATGTTGGCTGTCCGATTGGCCTCCCTGCTGCTGCGGAGCCTGGGACGGTGTGCTTGCCTCCACCCCGGGGGAAGGGTAACATCTCTTGGGTCTGAGTGCCGTTTCCCCCTCTGGGGGCGAGGGTACCTGGACCCGGGGTATAGAGTATGTTTGGGGAGTGTGATTATGTGTACATGTCCATTTATGTCAATCCTTACGTTGGGTGAGTGCTGAGTGTTTGTATATGTGTGCATGAGGGTGGGAATGCATGTTTGTGTCTGCGTGTGCCTGTTTGTCTGTGTCTATATGTCAGGTCGGGTCTTAGACTCCACCTCTCTGGGAACTCCCAGGCCCTCCAAAGTGTGGAGGCCTATCTCCCCTCACCACACTCCCTGCCGGTGACTGATGCCCTCAGGGGTCGGTGCATTGGTGGTTCTTGGTGTCCAGGGCTGGGCACTCAGGTATGTACCAGCTCACTCCCGGTGGCTAATTGGCGGGGCCTGGTCCCTGTTGCTCGGTCAGGCCTCTTCCGGGGCGCGGGGGGCCCTTGGGCCTCCGGCCTCTGGGCCTGCGGCTCGGCTCACTCTGGCACAGCTGGCTGCCGGCAGAGCCGGCGGGCACGCCGGTGCAGCCCCCTCTAGCTTCTGCTCGGTGGCTACTGGGTGACCCCTCGTCTGGGGATCCTCAGCCCTTCCCATGAGGGTGGCACGGATGCCCCTCCGGTGGTCCTCCTTGGGCTCTCGCACTCTGGAGCCTCTGGATGTCTGGGGCCTGGATCTCCTCCATGCCTGCTTCATGCCCTGGGGGACAGGGCTATGGCTCTCTACATCCTCTTGCAGACCATTACATGGGGAAACCATTTGAATACAAGTGCGCTGATCCACACAGGTGTGCACAAGGGTGTTCACTGTTCGTAGATCGTAAATTACACCTTTCTTGGCTGCTACTTCAAAGCACATTGTGCGCAATTCTGACGGCTAAAGAACCAAATGGGACAGGCAAAAAAAACAACAAAAAAAAACACAAACCAAGCAGCCATGTACTGCTTCTGATTTGGAAACATCTTAGGCAGCACAAGAACAGAACAGCACAGTATACATACAATGTCACATTTGGACTCATCAGGACAAAGCACAGATTCTAGCTGGTCTGATGTCCATTCCTTGTGTCAGGTTGAAGAAGATAAGATAAGAGATAAGATAAGATAAAACTTTGTTAATCCCTCGGGTGGGTTCCTCTGGGAAATTCGGTTTCCAAAAGCACAGCACCGACAGAAGTTACAGTTACAGAATATTATATATATATATACACACACACACACACACATATATAAATACAGAGACATATATAAATAAAATATACGAAGGGGATAAATAGAATAAATAGGAATAAAATAAAAATACAAGTGAATTGCACATTTCAAGTATTGAGGTCTATTGTACCATTGACTATTAACAAAAGTATTGCACAAACGGTATTGCACAGTGAGGTGAAGAGGTGAAGAACTCTCAATAGTGATTTCTTTAGCATTCAACCAAGCCCTATACTTCCTCAAAATGATGTTGAGATGTGCCTATTGTGGCTATTTGAAATAAAGTGGGCTGTGGGCTCTGAGCAGAGGAAAGCCATTTCTCTTCTGTTTACTGTGCTCTAATGTAATCCTCTGCAACAGATGTTTTAGTTTGAAGTTTTAGAGAATGAATGCATTTTATTCTATAATCTTTTTTGATGATATGCAAAATGTAGTGGCTTTGAGGGTGCCAGATCTATGTACTGGAGTAAAAAAAAAGTTTAATCTAAAAGGAGATGCCAGAAGTAAACAAACAATTAAAAGTGACATAAAGTTCTCTCAATAAATACAGTATAAAATCCAATTTTCAAATGCTTATTTCATTTATTAAGGGAAAAGGGTTTTCAAAACAACCCAACCCTATGTGTAAAAGCAGTTGCCACCAAACCTAATAACTAGCAGTCAAACATGTGCAAAGGTAATTAGACTTTCACATCACTGAGGAGGAATTGTGTCTCACTCTTCTTTGCAGAATTGCTTTAATGGAGCCACACTGAAGATTTTTCTAGGATAAATGGCCTGTTTGGTGTTATGCCAAAGCATCTCAATTTGTTACTTTTGAGATCTTTTAGCCTACTTTGCCAGACAGTTTCTAATTAATTGAGTTCTTGATTCAGCAGGTCTGGCAGTAATCAGACCTGGGTGCCTGATTGGTTTCTTTAAAAAAAAAAAAGAAGAAGAAGAAAGTCCACCTATATTTGGATATTTTTTTCCTCTTAAATAAAACCACCACCACCAAAAGTGGATTTTGTGTCTTGATGATCTGAAAGATGTATACGTGACAAGAATGCAAGTAAATAAATAAATACAATTAATCAATTAAACAAATCTGCACTGTACATTGTATTTATTTTATTCATACCGAACAGTGAATTTCCACTTTTGTTAATTTCAGTGGCAGGCCAGGGTGGCTTTTATTGTGTCCAGTGTGACAATTTTCCTTTATCGCGTTAGTCTCCTGATGGTGGTGCTTTCTGCACTCTGTAGGGCCTTTAGAAGCCACTGAAGGAAACAAGGAAGGAAGCAGCCTATGAGGCGCGGAGGAGGCTGTGTGAGTGTTGGAATGGGTCACGGCTTTGTTCAACAGTAGGAGGGGAGGGCTGACGGCTACAGTCGCTAAAAGTGTAAAATACAATCAGCCGGGCGAACTATCCTGTCATATCTCTGTGTAGCTGTGTTGCAACGTAACTTCCAGATATTTGTTTCTCCTGGACTCGAAGGATTTCGTCTAAGGGATGTCAAAGCGAGTGCGAAGCAGAGAGGTCTGCGCTGATTGCAGTGCTCCGGGTACGATGCCAGACAAGCTAGCTGTAACGTTAGCTATCCAGCTAACCAGCTAGCCCCCACTATAAGTTATCGGAGCGTCTTGTTAGCCTGGCTAGTTACTGCGACTGTACTAACAATTAGCAATTAGCTGAATTACTAATTGTAGCGGTTGTATTTTTTCTTGTGGAAACGTTAGGTGTTTTTTTTCTTCCTCTTTTTCCCCCTTTTTTTTGAAGGCGTGCCTGTGTAATCACATTAACCTGTCTTATTCTGAACTAGTTGCTTGACTGTATTGGTTGTCGGGTTACAGTAAGGTTAGTGGTGCGTTAAAGGCAGTATTATTTAATTTCTTAAATAAGACTGCTCAGAAGACAGCGCTAACTTGCTGATAATCAGTAATGCCGCACAGTGGGTGTTAATGCTTGTGAAAACGTTTCTTGATTATGTCAAAGATTTGAGGGTGGGATACACCTTACCTAAAGCAGTCATGTCTTACTGCAAGTCAGCGAATATCTTCGTCTGGTTAGAGGGAGTTACTGCTCTGGGTTAAGGCTGTCTGTTACGTTGTTCATCAAATATTAGACTCATGGGATAAAAAGCACTGTATCTGTATCGTAGAACCTCGCTGGGCCTCTGTTAACAGGGGTGTGCTGATCTGCGATGAGTGCTGCAGCATCCACCGAGGTCTTGGGAGACACAGCTCTCAAGTCCGACATCTGACTCATTCTCCGTGGCCACACTCACAGCTGCAGGTGGGGAAGCGGGGACACGATCTCCAAAAATCAAACGCAAAGATGCAAATGAGTACAGTCTGTTCTCCATAATGCAATATGTAAATATATAAGAGGACCATGTATGACTAGGAATCCCCAAAGTATTTTCTGCCTGTTCTAAAAATGTTAATGTGCTTTCTTGTTTCAGATGGTTCAAACACTGTATGGCAATGGAGCTAATTCCATATGGGAGCACAGTCTTCTGGATCCTTCCTCTTCAGTGAGTGGGAAACGCAAAGCCAACCCACAGGACAGAGTGCAGTAAGTTTTATTTTTAAAAATATGTCATTGCTGGTTTTTGGTACACTTGATTGCACTTTGATATTAAATTGTATTGACAAAATTGATTTTCTTTGCTAAGGTCAGTAAACATGCCTAATCAGCCCGCTCTACCATGAACGTCACTCACAGATAGTCAGTCTTAACTTACTTGGAGAACTTGCTTGATCAGCTGACAAGCACGTTTGAAAATAAATATATCTGCAGTGCGGTCTAGCTGATCAGCTACATGATCATGCAAGAAACTGAATTTTAGAAGAGTACCTCCTTTAAAGGTAATGCTTTTTGTGAGGAGTTTTTCCCATCCTTTAGAAGTCATAGTACAACAAAAACAAAATCTGCGAAGCAAAGAGATTTGATGTACTAAAGCCTGTTATAAACACCATGTCAGTCTGCTGTGTAGCTTGGGGAGTAAAGATAAACAGTCAGCCACATGTAATCACAGCAGTGCTGTGTCTGACTCGCACACTTGGAGCAAGCACTTTCATAACTTCTTCCCAAATGCAATTTCTGAGATGGACGCTATCTTATAAGGTTTCCACCACAAGCACTTTCCCCGAGAAACATTTTAAGGATCTTGGGTGCTCAGCAGTTTAAACTGGAAACAGGCTAAATTTAGTTCCTTAAGGTGTAGTTTGAAATGTTTAGTTCCAGGTGTTTTAAAACCACTGGAACTGTGGGGGAATTCTGCTGGGACCAATGCTGCTTAGTGGTTAATTACAGACAATTCAACTGCTTTAAATTCTGTTCAACTTCATTCACACCATATGGATTTATTCTGATTGCTGGACGTTGTTTTTGGGATTAATAAATTTAGGGTATTTTTACTATAACTATTCTTTTCTATTTGCGTAAATATTTTGTATTAAAACGAGCAACGACAGAGTTTGGATGTGACCTAAATTGCACCCCTAAGATTCTTGGCTTACGTGAAAGCCAGACGAATCTAGCGTTGTGGCGGTATGGTGGTTTACATGACCGATACGTTTCTCTGCCATTAATGTAATGCTGCACATACAAATCTGCAGTCCATTGTTTAATGTCCAGTTTAAGTGTTCGCTTCTCGTCAGTGTTTGTCTTAATCATAAACAAAGATAAACAGTGATGTGCTCACTTGAAAACTTGTAATTAATGTCCACATTTTGAGATTGTGAGAGTCTATTGTTGTTTCCAGTCCTAATAAGACAGAGTTCATCAAGGCAAAATATCAGATGCTGGCGTATGTACATCGGATGCCTTGTCGGGAGGATGACAGTGTGACTGCAAAAGACCTCAGCAAGGTGACAATTTACTCTGTTGTTTCATTTAAACGTTCCTCTTGTAACACTATTAGACGTTCAAAAAAAAAGAGGATCTTTGAGACTTTATTGTAATACAGCAAGTGTTTGATTTTAATGTTGATATCTGACCAGTTCCTGCAAAATCCAGTGATGAGTTTCCTCAAACTTAACCTGGGCTACTAATATTACGTAGCCCCTCCCCAATGTCACCAAACAGGGCATGGACATGGGGGTATCCTGTGGAGGAAGTTGTCCTCCTGTGGATTGTGAGGGATTGTCGGGTGGGGTCTGTGTAGGTCAAACCTATTCTAGTGCATCCTGTGGATGATTGATTGGATTAGGTTCTGGGGAATGGCAGGCAGAAGGCAAATGAGTGGACTATAAAGCAACATTAATGGCTTAGGGGACTATGTGATTAAAATCAGAGTTTTCTGTGTCCATGTTTTTTACCTGGATTATTAACCATGGTAACTTATGCTGAACACCTAACCTGGTCGGGAACAAGGTATGTTCTGAGTCTTAATTTAAAATCATCTGAAAGTGCCACATTTTCAGTGATTCTTTTATTTACAGTATGTTTTAAGTCTTATGTAGATTCTGTGCTGGTGGCATACTTTTTATATGTGCAGCTTGTTAAGCCATAACTTACTGAATGAAGTGCTAACTCTGACTGTGCGTCACATTGTCCTGGGAATGTGCATGTATTGATTTGTTGATGCAGAAAATGTTTTAATGTTGTTCTACTTGATTGTAATCTGCGGGAATTCAGCAACTAGAACACAGAACACACACCAAGAACACCTGTTCAGTTGATAAAATAAATTTCACTTGTCCATGTCGCCTTTACTAGGCTGTGGGATGGTAAGATTTCTTGTTAAAATGTATCCAGATTAAAGCACAGAGCGTACTCGGCAATAAAAAAACAAAACATTAAATTGAATTAAAATGTTTATATTATCACTCTGTACTAAATTGCTAGATTAATACTTTTTTCCCTGCATTAATTTGCAATAGTGTTGCATTTTACTTTTGCAGTTTTTATGTCCTTTATAGACTTTTAATTACCCTTTTTATATGACCTTTAAAAGCCACTTTTTATGTGACCGTGAACAGAACCTGAAGCAGACACTCTGCTTAAAAGAGGAAGCTGGTAACCACCACTGTGATAGCCGTTATCTTCAACTGGGGTTTGAATGGTTTTTCAGACGCTCAGCCAAAAAAAGTCTGGCTGTGTTGAACTTTCTTTGTAGAATGGCGTTCGTTAAATGTCTTGGGTTGCTGCTGTCCTTGGGCTGTTCCTGAAATTTTTTATAGTGTGCAGGGACTGTTGTGCTGTCGTGGAGGCACCTTGTATGGCAATGCGG